>NC_056664.1:68085073-68392417 GCF_018350195.1 Panthera tigris | reverse complement strand
ATCATCACATGTGTAGCCATTTTCCTTTCGACCATTACCTCAATGAGGCTGGAGACAGACCATATAACCAGGGGAGCTAGGCAAGGTAGAATTAAGCAAGATCCCAAAATCAAGAGGATAATACCTATGAGGGTTTTGAATCCCCTCAGAGTTGAAAAACATCTTTCAAATAACTCCCCAGGGTCCCAACCTTTCCAGGTCTGGACTGGGACATGAGCACCCTTTCTCATTCGATCTCACCCGATCTCATTTGATCTCTATGATTTTTCCTTCACCACCTATCTGTAGGCAGCAGTTGCTCAGGTTAAACTTTCCACAAACTCCTCCCTCAGAAGCAAGAGTAATCCAAGGCCAAGTGATTTTGATAGACAGCATTGCACATTTTGGTTTGCTGCTTGGCTAGCAAGTTGAGAGCTCTGGCAGTTTCATTGGTTATAATTTCTGCAACTACTTGCAGTCTGATTATGTGGTTTAGCGTGTAAATGGGAGTGCAGTAGCCCCAGGACCCAACCTCTGCCCATGTGGCAGGGCCATAACATTGGATTATACGCTCAGGAGGCCATTTATCATCTTTCCAATTGCCAATTTGTAGGGCATGTCGTTTCCTTTGAGTCTCCCTGTCCCCATACACTTGGACTCCCAAATGTTCCCCTCTGGCAAATGGGAGCAGGAAGAAAGATGGATGAATAGTTGCCAGCACACATGACCATGATCAGCCTGACCGTACTGTATAGGCTATCCTTCCACATATCCAGTATAGTCCACCTGGGGCCTGCTATTCGATGGCTGCATCGACATTGTCCCAGCACTCTCGGAGATGAGAGAAGTTAGACAAGGGGTGTGGGTCTGGCTCAAGATCAGAGGTGATCTATGGTCCTCCACCATTGGGTTTCCCATGCAGTTGAGTTAGAAAATCTTTGGGCTAGGCATGTTAAGCTTTCAACAGAGATGGTGAACTTTCTTCCCCATTGGGCAAGGCAGTTTTTCCTGATAATTAAGGTTTTGAGGAGCCAAATCCCAGCAGTAGGACTGGGGTATTCTGTCCCATTATAAGGTCCATGGAGATCTAACTCTCTAGCCCCCCATGGCCATTGATCCCCCATGTTGATTCCCCTGCATACACAGCAAGAAGATATCTTTAGACACTGGGCTATAGTCTCTGCTAGGGCTAGAAACAAGTTCCTTGTGTGACTGAAATGAGAGAGGGTCTACTTCTTATTTCTTCATAGAAGGAGAGGAAGCCTTGATGGGATGTGGTTGGATGGATGGTAATGACTCCCTTGAAATATAGCACAGTCCCTGGGTCTCTGCCTCACCCATGGATCTGGATGCCGATTCAGGTGCCCCATTGCCATTTGGAATCTCCTGGGTTAATGATGGTAAAATTAACAGGGTTACAGTCCTTTGATTGACAACCTGATGTAGCGGCCTCCATCTGAAGGAGCGCTGTTGTACCTTCTTTTTGCCAAGTAGGCCATGAAACGCATCTCCAACTGGGGCATGAAAACTCAGGTGTATAGGCACATAAACTGTTTTCCTCACACATGTATTTGTCATTGAGTTGGTATTTCCGCTCCCAATCTAAACCTCCACATAGTATATCAAGAGTCCTTGGGTCCTCTATGACAAGTGCCTGCTTTTTTTGTATGACAGATACCTCTGGGCCAATAGCTATAACTGCACATATATCAAACATCATTGACACTGGTCATTTGGGGTTAGCAATTTGTGTCCAGCTGACCAAGGCCCCCCACTCTTGGTAGGGTCAGACTTCTAACCAATCTTTACTGGGGGAGTACTGTGGGTCAAAGCAAGTATATTGACTCGCCCATTGGCGAATAGGTGGTCTCATTGTGTCCACAGGACCCCAGGACTTTTCCTTGGCATGAGAAGTGGGTATGGTATACTAAGGTCCAAGTGACTCCCTGGCCTGACCTGGTTATGCGAATACATGGGTCACATGATGAGGAATCTAGGTCTACAGAAGGGGTCCAGATTAGAAGCAACCAGTATCAATGAAGCATCCTATCCATAAAAGGAAGGTGAATGCTAACAGAAACCTCTGACCACAATCTCAGCCGGCCAGGGCAGCCTCTGCCAATCCTATGGTGAAAAGTAGAGCAAGAATCACAGTAACAGTGAGACACAAGGGGTGGCAGGGCATCACAGTAAGGAAACAGACATAGAAAAATAAGGACAGTCTATTTGTTCCACTGGACTGTCGATTCCTCAAGCTTCTGCCATGCATAGTCAGCTTCCAGAGTGACTAAAGCAGGGCTGCAGTCTCCCAGAGCCTCTGGAGTTTCAGATTGCTTCTTCTGTATGGTCAGCTTGCACAGCGTTGATAGATCAGGAATGCACTCCCAGTTTCGAGATGTGGGCTTCACTCTGCTGTGGTGAATCTGGGGACGCACCTCAGCTACCTTTATTGCAGAAGGGGTGGACAAAATGACAGTGAATGGGCCCCTCAAGGGGGGTTTAGGGGTTGGAGAAAGTGCACACAAAGACCAACAGATATTTACAGACTCGGAAGCTCAGTGAAGTCTGCCATCATATTTTCAAATGGGGCTCCCCTGACACTCTGCACCCAGGGGCAGCCTTGGGTCCCTGACATGGGTTATTCTGGACACACATTTCACATTGCTCACATACTGCTCAGGCTACACTGCAGAGTCGAAGGATATAGAAATGGTGGTTTGACATAGTTTCGAGAGATGTCCAGCTAATAAGGGTTTCCTGATGAAACTGCTTGACAAAAGCTGGAGCTAGGGCCTCAGGAATTGCTACTCAGCCATCTTCAAATTTCCACCATCCACCTGGGAGGTAGTTTCTGTTTTCAGTCTTAAACCAGGTACTCTCATCTTGTGAGTAATTCAGGTCCCATTCTGCCAGTGGACTCGGGAACAGTGCGGTGGTTAAAGCTGCTGATTCCGCTGTTCCTTTGGAGGCTGCAAGCTTTGCCTCTAGGTCTGCCTTATGGTTTCCCTGTGTAGCCATGGTGTCTCCCCTTTGATGTCCCCAACAATGCATGACTGCCACTCTTTTAGGGGCCCACTCAGTGTCTAAGTTCAAGGATTTCCTTACCACACTTTATATCTTTTCCTCCTGAGTTTATTGGATCCTTCTCTTTATATAAAGCCCCATGTACTTGGAGGGTGGTGAAGGCATACCTAGAGTCTGTGCATATATTAACACGTATCCCTGTCACCCATTGAAGGGCTCAGATTAGTGTGACGAGCTCTGCTTTTCGTGTGCCTAAGTACTTTTTGGCAGGGGTTTTGCCTCAATGACAGAATTCAGGGTCACCACGGAGTACCTTGCAAGGCATTCTCCCTCTTTCACAAAACTACTACGGTCGGTGAAACACTCAGCATCAGGGTCCTTGAGAGGCTCATCCCTCAAGTCTGGTCAGCTGGAGAACATCTCATCCATGACTTCATTGCAGTCATGATCTGGTTGACCTGGCCCAACAGGCAGTAGGGTTGCAGGGTTTAGGGTCCACACTACTTCTAGATGAATGTGCGGATTCTGACATAGCATTCCCTGATATCTGATCATCCAGGCATTGGTTAGCCAACATTCTCCCTTGTTTCCATTAGTGTCAATACTGAATGTGGCAAGTGGACTGTCAATTATTTTCCCATAGTTAACCAGTCAGCCTCAGACACTAAGAGGGCCATGGCTGCAAGTGCCGGTAGGCAGGATGGCCAGCCTTGGGCAACAGAGTCAAGCTTGGAGAGATATGCCACTGGGTGATGCCATGACCCCAATGTCTGGGTTAGGACTCCCACAATGATGCCAGTACGTTCATGAACATACAGGAAGAAGGGCTTAGACATGTCTGGGAGCCCCAGACCAAGTGCATTGGTGAGGGCCCATTTGATCTCTTCAAAGGCCCTTTGCTGTGCTTGCTCCCATAACAGTGGTTCCTGCTCTTCCCCTTTTGTGGCTTCATAAAGGGGTATTAACAGGACTGAGAAGGTAGGTATCCAAATTCTACAGAAACCTGTAGCTCCCATTTCTACAGAAACTCTCAAACCTGACATTGGGTCAACAGGACTTGGATTGAACAAATGGCCTGTTTTCTCTCTGGGCTGAGTTGGCATTGCCCCTGGGACAGATAAAAGCCAAGGTACTTGATCTTCTTCTGACATATTTGGTCTTTCTTTTCCTTGAGACCTTACAGCCAGTTTCCCATAGGAGGGTAGGGAGCTGTGGAGTTCCTTCCTTGCAGTCCTCCTGAGACATTCCAGCTGCAGGAAGTCATCTACGTGCTGAAGCAGGACACAGCCATGTTGATCCGAGGCTAATGCAGTGCCGAAAATGGTTGGGAAGTTTTTGAACCCCTGAGGCAATCTGGTCTAAGTCAGCTGGCCCTTGTCACCATTTTCAGGATTCTCCCACTGGAAGCCGAAGATCAGTTGATGCTGGGGGGACAGGTGGACGCAGAAGAAGGCATCCTTGAGATCTAGGCATGTGAAGAAGGCAGCTTTGGTGGGGATAAGACCCAAAAGAGTGTATGGGTTCAGGACAACGGGGTGCAGGGTGACAGCGACCTGGTTTATTGTGTGCAGATCTTGGACCAGCTGATAGTCATTGGTGCCCGGCTTCTGGACAGGTAGGAGAGACGTGTTGCAAGATGACTGACAGGGTCAGAGGATCCTGGATTTTATAAGTCTCTCCAGGTGCTTCTGCATCCCCATCTGTGCCTTACAAGGGATGAAATATTGTTTTTGGTGGATGGGCCCGGCCCCTGGCTTTAATTGTACAATTACTAGAGAAATGTTCCAGGCCAGTCCTGATGGGTTGTCCTCAGCTCACACACCCCAGTACCCTGAAAGGCAGCTCAGGTCCCTGTTGTGTCTCCTCCATGAGACTGTAGAGGTGCTACTCTTCCTCTTGGGGAATTGTGAGAGTCATAATCTTTCCTTCTGGCTTTTGTAGGGTCAGAGCAGCTTGTCCATGGGAGTTGAAAGTTATCTGGGCCTGCAGCTTTCCCAACAGGTCCCATCTCATTAAAGTCACTGGGCAGTCAGGGAGGTACAGGAATTCATGGATGACTTCATGGCTGCCTAAATTGCACCATTAAGGCAGCAGGAAGGGACAGCTTGTCCGATTGCCCATGGTCCCCATAATGGTGGCTTGCCTCTGAGAGAGGGAGCCCACAAGTGTTCCACCCCAGTATCCACCATGAAGTTGATGGGTCCACCCCCCCACATTCATGTGGATCACAGGCTCTTGGGAACCTAACGAAATAGAACTCAGTCTGTCCTAGTCCTCCTCATAGTCGTCCATGGAGGCTAGCCCCATAAAATCATCTTTGGGGGCCCCATGAGGCTGTGATGCTGGTTGGTACCCACCCAGGACCACATGGCCTTTTTCTGCTTGGGGCCTGCTGAGAATTAGCCACAGGGGGCACTCATTTTTCCAGTGGCCCTCCTGACGACAGTGAATACACTGGTTCCATCCTAACCTTGGTCCTGGGCAGATGATCCTTCCCACCATTCCCCTTTTTGGCCCTGGCCCCGTCTCTCTGGGGCACCTTTCCAGGAGCATTCTGACTGTTCCACCAAAGCAGCAGCTAACAAGTCTGCCTTTTTCTGTATCTTCAGGCAGATGTTCTTCCCTCCACACCACCTGGTCATGGTTGACAAACACCTTAGTTGCTACTTCCTTCCAGCAACTGACTGGCATTCATGCTGGTGAAACCCTCTAGCTTTTGCAGCTTGCAATGGATGTCCCCTTGGACCTGACCTATGAAAGCTGCATTGACCATCCACTGGTAACGGGTGTCTCTGGATCAAAAGGGGTATAGAGATGAAATACCTCATATTGCCTCTTACAGATCTGGTTCAGGCTCTCCTGAGGTCCCTGGAGCACTTCTGATGTTTTACTCATATTTATGGCCTCTCCCCTGCCTTCCTTCATTCCATTTAGAAGGGCTCCTTGATACCGTTCAGTCCTTGTGAGCCCTCCATCTACGCTTGAGTCATTTGGGTCCATTTGGGGTCTTCCTTAGGAAAGTGACCCGAGCATAAGCCTGGTGTCTAGTGTCCCAGCCAGGGCATTCTCCTCTAACCATTTTTAGGGCCACCTGAGTAATTAGGCGGCACTCCTCACTGTCAAAGAGGATCAGGAGGAGTTGGTGGCAGTCTGTCCAGGCAGGTTTATGGGTTTGAATTATGGACTGCATTAGTTCAATCATAGCCTGAAGCTTCTCCTTATAGGAGAGAGTATGGTGCTTCCAATTTAGGAGGTCCTTAGTGGTAAAGGGTTGGTATACAAAATACACTGGCCTCCTTGGATCTGGCCTTCCTGATCACAACAGACAGGTCTCCTAGTTTCCGTCAGTGACATCTGTAGAGCTCCCTGGTGTTGCTGCAGGGAGGGACTGTCTCTGCTGGCCTGATCTCCTAGTCGTCTTCCAGAAGAGGTGTATGGGGTCAGGACTGATGATCTAGGTGAGCTGCTCACATCCAGAGTGGCTGGTGGTGCTAGAGGTGGCGAGCCCTCAGGACTAGGGGCAGACTCTGGTAGGTTTTCAGCAGCCAGGGCAGCTGGAATTACGGTGGGCAGTGGGGAGTACAGTGGGACATATGGCAGTGGGGTCCCCTCAGGCTCTCCCAACAGTATGAGTTTTTCAGTTTTTGGCTGGCATTTGGAGGAAGCCATCACAACTTTATAGTTCTCTTCAATACAGACTTTTAGCCAAGGCGGCCAGGATAGAACCAGGTGTTACCAACAGTCAATGTAAGGAGATTGGTCAGGGTGGCCTGGATCCCCCACATGACCCTGAACACTCAGCCAACTAGTTCCTTATCCAGCCCACCCCGAACAATGGCCAATCAATTTCGCAGAATGTCTGGAGCTTTCAGGAAGTTAATTTCACACCATAATCTCCTGAATATCCCTTTTTGAAATTCCTCAACATACATTCTAGGAGAGTCAGTTTACTCTGCTTTCCACCCATTTCATCCCATAAGGGACAAATTTCATGCACAAGAGAGGAAAAAGGGGGAAGTAGGGACTGACTTGAAGAAGATACACACTTGCTTCATCCGTTTCCAGCCGCTCTCTTCTTGGAGATATTTCAGGTGCCTCTTAGCATTGGTGGGTTCAGAATTAAACCCTGACCTGGATCAGACTCCTGAGGAAGTCTGATAACACCCTAAGCCATATGAGGTAGCCACAGAACCATGGATCATATGAGGTAGCCACAGAACCAGGGATCAGCACTCAACACTCACTTTGGCCCACTGGTCAGGTCAGAAACTTGCCACTGTCTGTCTCATTCACACACAATCACACAGCAACTCCAATCCACTGCCCAGTGCCCAGCCCCTTGGAGCTGAGATGTCGGAACTACTCGGGCAACTCTGGGAAGGTAATCAGGCTTCCCTTCTGCCTGTTAGGGGCAGGTCTACCAAAACTAACCCGGGTTCTTCCACTCTGACGGGAAGCTCTCCCTGAGCTGGCTCCTGGGTCTCACTGGGTTCTTTTGTGCATCCAGGGCCCTTGTCCTGGTGCACCGGGAGAGGCTAGTCTCCTGTGGATGAAGCAGTCTTGTGGCACCAGGTGAAGTCACCTCTCCCAGTGCTCCAAGGTTCATACCCTGGTGACAAGGGAAATGAAACACAGTCTCCACCTCCAGGGCAAGCCCTCCATGAAATGTAGCAGCCAGTCACACACAGAGATTTGGGACACAGAGGCTTTTCTTTCTAGGAAGCAGCTTTATTTGTGCTAGCACATGTTCAGTGGGCTAAGACCCAACAGGCTGAGCCCCAAGCACAGCAGGAGGTTGCCTTTGGTATAACGTTTGCTCCTTTGTCTCCCATATACGGTAACATACAGTATGAATGGGTGGTCTATGTTACAGAGTCATGAGGAAGGTCACGCACAAACACATAGCCAGGTGGCCTTCCCTTGCCTTGAGGTTTTCACCACATTCCTTATGGAGGGACTCTACCACACACCTTCTCTACCCAGCTTCCAAGGCACAAGGCTTGGTGGAAGGACAACGGGCTGTGTGGATAAGCTGTGGAGCTGGTAGTAGTAACCGAGGCTTAAGTAGTAACTGCTTAAATAAGTGGCAGAGCTGGGTCCGCAACACAGATTTTCTTGACTATAAGTTGGTGCTTTTTTAGCTGCTTTACAACTACCTCTAGTGTATATACAGAAAAACAATAAACTTGAATTTTTGCTAATTTGCTCTTACCTATTATCCAGTACTAGGAAAGTATAAGCATATTAAGAAAATTTTTTATGAGGATACATAAAATACTTTTAGAATAGGATACTTTTAGAATCCTAAAAGTTCAAAAGCTAGATTTTCATGATTTCACATTTAAAACTCAACTAAAGAATTCCCTCTCATCTAACCACCTGCTATAGAATTACTCCATTGTTAACGCCTTCTTTTTATTCATTAATGTTTTGAATACATTTGAGCAAGAATAGAACAATGTCTTGAGATGTCTGATGATTCCTACCTCATCCTGAATTTAGTAAAGTTAACTTTTTTCTTGTCTTTTTGTGAAGTATTTCTGCATCATATTTGGAAGATCTTAGAAAAGAAAATAACACAGAAGCATGATTAAAAAAAAAAAACAACTGATTTACTTACAGGAAGTGCCAAGAGATTCTTATTCAGATTTCTGACTTCATTTCTGATGATGGATGAGAGCTGACAACCCCATCTAGGTGTTTTCTTGCATTGCTGATCAAAATGAGAAAGCAGAAAAGCAGGAAAACAGTTTATTAAGGCAGTAAAATCCTATTTAAAATATTTATTTCAAAGACACTTACTGCATTAGCATCTGGGTGTCCATACTGATGTCAGAATTAAAAAGGAGGTGAACTTTTCTCCCCTTGGGAGTCACATCAGGTTTAAGAGATTATTTTAAAGGAGCAGGAAATGCCTATATTTTAGAAGATACTGCTCAGAACTTTTATAAGTGGATTAGAAGACAGTATGAGGAAAGAGTCAAAGCTTAGATCTACATAGTACGGTTAGTCATTTCATTCAGGTAAGAAAAACCTAAAGCATCTATTAAGTATCTGGTGGTAATGATAGAAATAGCCACATATGTAATTCATTTAATTCTCATTGTAATCTTATGTAGTGGGAATTATAATAAGATTATAACAAGTAAAAGAAGGCAAATTCTTCTAACTGCAAGTCCATGCTCTCTCCCGCAATGAAGCATAATGCTCAAAGGTCTTAATGAGTTTCCTTTTATCTTCCTTGTTGGTGTTGTTCAGCCTTAGCTTGCAAAGTAAGAGGCGATATCACATAAAGGGAAAAAGTTGAATTGTTTCAGCGAGAGCTGCATTTTGCAAGCTGACTTCAACAATTCTGTGTCACAACAGTTGCTTCACCCATCTCAGCCATCATTTCCTCCTCTATTTCTACAAAGATAGTAACACCTATTTTATAAGGCTAATGAGGGTTAGACTTACACAGTTGTGGTTAAATTAGCAGACATAATAGAAAAAGAAAAAGATATTCTCTGTGATTTGGAGCTTCTATTAAGTCTTCAGAAATACCAATAGTGAAAGTTTTATTTTTCTGATAAAAATATGTCATCCCATTTTCTTGAAATGATATCTTGTGTCCATTAATATTGGCTTTTGTAAAGATTTGAGGTGTATGTGAACAGAAGTAGAGGAAGGGAGGATCTCCTAACAAGTCAATAGCAGTGTTAAGGAAAACCAGAGCCAGACTGAAGTTAAAATGGTGAAAACAGATTTTATTCAGGAACTATTCCAGTAAAGGAGAAGAGACCTCAGTATATAACCTGATTCCATTCCAACACAGCACGGACAAGTAGGGATTTATAGACAAGGGCAGAGTGGGGGGAAAATTACTAGGAGGGATAAGGAATCTAATCAATGTCAAGGGGGATCAGTATCAAGGGTGGAGATTGTTGCTAAATTGAGTAAGCAATATTTGGTAATACTAAGTGATGACAAGATGAACAAGTCCAAAGGTCAAGCCCTAGTTGAAAAGAGGATACAGAGGAGGCTGACCAAAGACAAGGAGCAGGTCTTGTCAATGGGATAGAAGTGTGGGCAGTTTTTAAATTACAAATCTGATTATCTTGATAAATAGAGAACTATTCAGCTGTTCTATTTCTTCCTATAATCAGTTTTGCTAAGCTGTATTTTTCTAACTCATCATTTCACCAAAATGTTCAAATACACAACATTAAATACCAGGCACACTATCCAGACCCCTGTTCTCCTCCATCCTGGCCCCGTAATTCTTTAATATCTTATTAAGGTACACTGATACCTTCTAGTAGATTTTGTGTCTTTCCAGATTTTTTAGCTAAATTTAATGGGGTATTTTATTTGAAATACTAGTCTGCCTTAACCAAGAGCACTGCCTATTTGTTCTTCCTCCTCCCCTGAAATGTGATATCTGTAAGAATAAAATAATGACTATGTCACTATTACATCTCCAGTGCTTAGAAGAATGCATAGAGTAGCTGCACAACAAATATTTATGAATTATTAAATAATTCTTCCATTTCAACATTATCAATCATTCTTCTTGAATCAGCAACTTTCCAAACACTCATTTCCAGAAAGAAAGCATTTCAGAGGCCCAAAGTTTTGGCTGGCTACTGCATAGCTTTCAGATCTACAACTAGAGTAATTGGGTAGCTATCCTTTCTAATCATTTCTGCAAAAGCCCCAGGAGTGCTAAATTCATTGACCATTATAAAATGCTTTATCATCTCTAAAATTAAGGTTAGAAAGTGCCAAATTATATGCTTAATTAAAACAGCTTTAATTCCATGTGGATTTAAGATTAATGTTGCTGTGCAAAAAGTAGAAGCATTAGCGACTTTCCATGTGAGAATAATATTAACTATTGTGTTTGAAGTTGACAAGTCTTTCATCTGATAAATTCTAAGAGTGCGAAGACGTTTGAAATGCCTATTTATTCCCAGTTATTTCCCCAAGGAGCTTAAAAAGATTTTTCCAAACAAGATAACTTTTACCTTCATTTAAAACACAGTTCAGATATTACTATACCAATTTATATATGAGAAGAAAAACAGAGATGCCATAAACTTATCCAAGGTCACAGAAGGTAGTCAATAATTTTCAGATTCATAGTCCTATCTCTTCACTGGGCTCTAAGCTGCTATATAAGTGGTAGAGTTTAAAATGATTTAACAGGGAGCATCTGAAAGGACTAATAAAATTAAGATTCTATCTTTGAAAAACAAGTGAAATAAAGATTACTAGATAAGTAGATATTAAATTCCTAGGAAAACTCCTAGAATGAATTATCTAAAGAATTTTGTACATTTGTTCAAACCATGTTTTTCTATTGCTTTCTTTCCATCCCTTTTGAGGAGTTAAAATGACAGGCCAAAAGGTGAAGGGCATCCACTCTGCTCTCCATGGACAGCTTCACTATTAACTGACCTACTACCATGGTAGTGATTAGTGGCTTCAGGAATACCTGAAATCAGATGCCGAAAGTTGGATATTCAAAGATGACAAGGCCCTTCACACATCCAGTGAGTCAAAAGTTCTCTAGCTTTAATTCTATTAGAAAAAGGTAACTGTCTAGCAATTCTAGATGAAGGGGTAAAAGGGTGACATAGCCAGCAAAAAAAAAAAAAAAAAATGTAGCCTTCAGGAGATTTGGATCCCCAGAACTAGATGTCATGCAGGCTGACAACTTAAGAAGGCTGATATTCTTTATTCATTGTGAACCTCCTGGCCCTAACCTGATCCCTGGTATGTAGTAGGAGTATCACAGTTGCAAGTGATAGAAAGTCTGGTTCATTTAATCCCAAACAGAATCATTAAAGTATATTGGTGCCCTAGTAACAACCAGAAGACCAATGGGCTTTGTTCATTGGTATGACCAATATGAACTCAAGAATTTTATGTATTTGAGGGGCACCTGGGTGGCTCAGTCAATTAAGCAGCCAACTTTTGATTTCAACTCAGGTCATGATCTCACAGTTCATGAGATGAAGATCCAGCCCCATGTCGGGCTCTGTGCTGACAGCATGGAACCTGCTTGAGATTCTCTCCCTCCCTCTCTCTCTACTCCTCCCCGGATCATACTCTCTCTCTCTCTCTCTCTGTCTCAAAATAAATAAATAAACATTTAAAATAAAGGACTTTTATGTATTTGATATTTTTTTTCAATTCACTGCAATCATTAATGTGTTTTCAATTTAAGTGCTATCATATATTCTATGATTATATCTGTCTACATTTTATTGTTTAAATAAACATTTTTATTGAAATATAACATCATATAAATAACTGCATCAAAGTATATGATTTGATTACTGTCCTCAAGATACACACAACCATACAAACACAACCATGTCAAGAGATAAATAAGTGTCAACAACTCCAAAATCTCCTCTACAATAACTATTCCCTTTCTATCTTGAATCCTATCATCATATTGGTTTTGCCTATTTTTGAACTTTATATAATGGATTCATGAACTATGTTCTCTTTAGTATCTAGCTCCATTTGTTCAGCATTATGTTTATGAGATATGTCCATGTTGTTAAACACAGCAATGGTCTGTTCATTTTCATTGCCATACAATATTCAATTGCCTCAACATAAAATAATTTCTTTACCCATTCTAATTCGGTTGTTTACAGATTTTAGATTTTGTGAATTGTCAGCCTCTAGAAGTAGTAGTCTTTTAGGTGTCTTTGGCACACAAATGTATGGAATTATATTGGGTATGTAACTAGAAATGTAATTGCTGAGTTAAAGAATGTGCATATGTTATACTTTAGTAGATACTGTCAAACAATTTTCCAACGTGGACATTTACAATTCACACCCCCCTCAAGAAGGTTAGAGTCCAGGCTACTCCACCTACTTGCCAACATGTGACATTTGGAACGATGACAGTATTTTCCATCTTCTTAATTTTAGCCACTCTCTTAGGTGTTTGGATAGAATTTACTGGTGTTTTAATTTGCATTTTCCTGCTAACTAATGAGGTTGGGGACATTTTCCTATATTTAGTGGAAACATTTGATATCTCTTTTGTTACATTTGCTAAACAAGTGAACTCATTTCAGGGAGGGCCTTTGGGTTAGCATTCACATGGGATACAATATTCCCATACTCTAGGCTCGTTCTGAGAGGTCCACCTAATAACTCTTCCTAAAAACCTCCTCCTTTCTCTCCTTTTATCATGTTTCTTTTAAGTACCTGACCATCCAGCCAAATTAATTGCCACATCTTACAAACGGAGACAGATCCATGCCTCCAACTATTTCTCCTTCTAGAAAATGTAGACAAAGTTTGAGTGTCTACCTCTTAGGAATATGTCCCTCCTCCACTGTCCCACAGACATACCTGAGGGGACTGCAATGTCTTTCCAGTGCACCTTGGGCTGATTGACCTTATTATGCAACCAAGGCCATGGGTTAAAAGAAGTAGGTGCACTATAAGTGTTACTCAATTATTCATGTACCTTGTTTGTGCCTTTAAGATCTCCTTAGATCTAAGTCCATATTTCTGTGTCATCTGATAAGGAAGTACTACTGGGAATGATCCAACTTTACAGATTGATGTATCAATTAATGGGTAGCTTTTGTTGCATGATAAACCAACGAACCATGGTAGGGCTTTGATCGCTCCTAGTGGCTGGTAGCAAAGCAGGAGCTCTTTCTCAAAAGCAAATTAGTTGTTTGCTGAAAAGGGTCTAATTTTTCTCTAAAGTTCTAGGGACTACTGCTATTAGTCTCCAATTGGAGTTTAGCACAGCTATGTAAAATTCTTATTTTCCTAGATAATTGAGACATCATGGAGTCTTAAGACCAACTAACCAACCAAAAACCCACAGATATGATCCAGCAAAAGAACTACTGCCACTGGTATGGACAATAAACTCAACACTTTGTACCTCTGACAAAACTGACAGAAGGCACTACTCTGAAAATTACAGCCACTCTTGGATTTGATGAGTGTTGCAGCCTCTGTGATTTTGCACATGCCCTGCTTCTTCATATCACTAGCCTTTGACCTCAAGTTCTAGGGCAGGTATACTGATGAGCCCATGCCCCAGCTGCAAGGGAAACTGAAAAAGTAGGTCCATAGCTTTTTTTTTTTTTTTTTTTTTTTTTAGGCAATTCTGAAACAGGAAGGAGATTTAAACTTTGGGTGGCCAAAATGAATACAAAAAGTTCATTTCAGGGGCACCTGGGTGGCTCAGTCGGTTGAGCATCCGACTTCGGCTCAGGTCATGATCTCACAGTTTGTGGGTTTGAGTCCCATGTCGGGCTCTGTGCTGACAGCTCAGAGCCTGGAGCCTGTTTCAGATTCTGTGTCTCCCTCTCTCTCTGCCCCTCCCCTGTTCACGCTCTGTCTCTGTCTCAAGAATAAACATTAGAAAAAATTTTTTTTAAAGTTCATTTCATTAGGCATTCAATAGGTGTTTTTTTTTTTAATCTGAATTAAACTGACCTCACTTCTCTCCTTTCACATCATGATAAAATGAGAGGAAGTGTGAGCCAAGGTTTAACAGCTGGTCCCACAGCACAGGGACACCTGGGAAATTTGACCCTGGATTTACTCCTTGAACCACTGCTCTTCAGAATATAATAAGTTAAGATAAAAATATAATTTAACTGTGTGCCATTCTCTAACAAACAGATGCATCTTGTTAATAAAATAAATTATAATCTCCTTCAGCATATGGTTGAACTTCCCGTAATAAAAATCTTGAGAGTCTGTATGAGTTATGACTATTTATGTCGTAAAAGATCAAAAATCAAATGAGCTTACTAACATTAATTTATAACCAGAAGTAGTTCTTAGTTCAGGCAGAGATTGATCATCCAACTCAAAAAAAAAAAAAAAAAAATGTTGCCCAGGATCCAATTTATCATTATTCCTCTGCACTGCCTTATATAGTCTCAGTGTCACCTACAGGCACTACACAGCGCTCAAGGGCCCCTCCCATCAGAACACACACATCCACATCCACACACATGTATGCACACACTCACGAGACCAGGCTCAACCTGCAGCGGCAGCCAAATAGATGCCATGGTTGTAAGACTCACGTGCACATTCCAGTAACTACTGCAGACAAAAGTAGAAGCTTATCTTTTCCAGAAAACTCTCCTCACATTTTAATGTCTTTGACTGGTTTATGTGTCTATCTCTGAACCAGGTATTATGACTGGGAAAATGGGATGGCCAGCCTAATTTATGAAAACTCAACCTTGAAGCTAGGAATGGGTAAATCCTCTGCAAAAAAGATATGACAGAAAACAAAAAAGAGTGGCTCCACCAAAAGAAACATCTTGGAAAGGCAGGGTACTATTGGTAGAAAAGCAAGGAAATAGGTATGAGAAGACACACAACAAAAGTCCATTACAGATTGTTTTGGATTTTTCTGTGCAATTGCAGTCACCCCCATTTTTAGTGGTTAAGAAGTATGCAGTCCTTTAAAGACTATTCTGACCATGCCATTTTTAAAGGATTAAATGATTTTTCAGGGATGGAACCCATTCATATTTTTTAATTTATTATCCTCAAATGTCCATGTGCTTACTATTATATGTCAATACAAAAACTCAGACATTAATGTTTCTATTTGACTCTGTACTGCTGATATTAAAATTTATTGTTAGGGATACCGAGGAGTGTCACAGGTAGATGAACAAACTTTATGTGTTCTCCCAGGCACCATGCTCTTTGACTGTTCTTTAGATCAGAATTCTTTAAGATGTTCCCAGTGCTCAGGATGGTCTCTGAAATTATTGTAAAAAATCACATTACAGCTTAAACGTCTTCAGTTGAGGGCACTGAAAATCACGATCACTTGGATAACTTCTATCTCTAAAAATGTTTTTGGACTTGTAGATTTTCACGTCCTAACAACCAATGCCAATTTGCGCAGTGTATCTATCTGTTTCCTTCTCTAGGAGATCCCATGAATCATCAAAATCAATCCCTGACCTGTCACACCAGCTTAAGGAGTCTGTACCACTACAATACATTTACAATTCATGAAAAATCAATAATAGGCTAAAACGTTAAGAAAAAACTTAAATTTTGCAGTACTGGCAGACAGACTTATTGTAGTTAAGCTCACTCTCTCTGGCGCCCAACTGAGTAAACAGAATAATACATTTTTATACCAGTGACAACCTTTGTATAGGAAGCAGCCTAGAAAGGAGAGGAAGAAGACAGGTATGTCATTTGGTGCAGAAACAGGCAGCTTGACATTGGCTTCCTCTGTACCTGGTCTCTGAAAGAAAACCAGGCAAGCCACCAGCTTTCATTCCAATACCCCAGAGACAAGAAACCTGCTGAGACTGCATATCCACTTCCAGGTGAGAGAGAATTTTTCGCCTTTGTGGATGCCCTCTCTGGAAGCTGCTGGCTTTCTGCACTGCCCATCTTACTCAGCAAACCAGGGATACAAGAGTGCTAGGGAAGCATTTTCTATTCACTTTTCACAGCCAGTCATTTGCGGTGACCTCAGGGATAGAGTATTCAGCATTTGTCAAAGCAGCAGAGACAACCTGTCTGGGGAACTTTTATTCAGGTTGCTTTCTAATTTGGGATGGCAGCAATCTGTAGGAACAGCCCTGGCAAGTGTAAAGGAAAAGAAAACCAGAGGCTGCTCAGCCTTCGGAGCCATGTTATTTCTGATGATACTGAATAATATTCAGAGAATGAATGCTGTGAAGTCAAAGTGTACTTAATTCTACTGCCCCCTGAAAAGTACATTTCTTTTGTACAGTAGCAAAATAGACCAAGCATTTCATTTAGAAGTCTTCCCTTTCATATATCTGGTTGTTTACCAAATCATAGAGATTCTTTATTTTTACATTATTATTCACTGTTAGAACATTAGAGATAACATTTGTATCACTCTCCAGCCTTGCCAAAACCACAATAACTTGTATGATTCTATACATTCTAGTCTCCCACCATGTGCATATAGAATTTCCATCAGTGTCATAGGAATCTTAGAGTAAATAATATTTTACATTCTCCCTGATCTCACAGAATATTATTTAATAAATGTTATCCCAACTTGTTGCCTGTGCTTAATAGAAATCACGTTACTTTGCATTACTCCATGAAATTGGCAAGCAATCTTTTATTAAATGATCCTTCTATTGTTGGACATTTAAGTTGTTTGAAATCACATTCTAAATCATGCTGCAATTAACATTTTCAGGCAAGGAAATTGGGGGCAGAAAAAAAACCCTTGCTTTCCTAATTACAAAATCAACACATGCTCAGTTCATAAAACTTGGAAAACAAAATGAAACCTAGTAACAAAAAAATTATCTGTAGTCCCTCTACCCAGAAGTAACTGTTTTCACTTGGGTAATGCCTTTGGGTCTGTTTTCTCTATTCATTTAAAGATTTTTTTAATGTGATAATATAGCAATACATTATGTGCATTTCTCTATGCAACTAAAGATTCATAAAGTCTGATAGGCTTCAGCCTTATAAAGTCACACTTGAGTCTGAATTCAATTTCAATCATTTACTAGATATGTGGCTTTCAGGTGTTATAACACATTTAAAAGGCATTATGTTGCTATGAGGATTAAATTTTAAAATGCACTTAAGTGCATTAAGTGGTAAATAGTAAATATTCAGTAAATAAAATCATTACTATTAGTACTGTATATGCTTTTAATGGTTCCAAATAATTTTATTGTATAAAGAACATAATTCATTCCCAATTACTAAATATTGAAGTTGTTCCCACTTTTTTAGTATTATAAAGACCATAAACATCCTCATATGACTATTAGTGCATGTATCCCTCTATTTTCTCAGTATAAGCACATAGGAATAAAATTGTTGTATCAATGAATAGAACTATTTTCGGGTCTTTAATGGATGTGGCAAAAAACAATCCAGGAAATTTTCACCAACCTATACTCCCACACACAACTCACTGCCCTTCCAATTTGCTTACAAAAACAACTGATTGATATAAAGAATGATAAAAATTTATAAGCCACGTTTTCACAATGGCCTCTGCATAACAAAGGATCGAGCTGATACAATTTCATAAGTGCAACCAATGCTGTACTTCTTCCATTCAAATCTTTGTGTGCTGTTACTGCTACTAAACTGAGTTTGAAAAGAAACTGTGTTGGAAGAAGGCTTTCAAATCACAGCATCCAAAGTGTCAAACTAGGACTTTAAAAAGGTAATGAAGCATATTCCAATCACATTGCTTTAAAAATTCATTACTAACATTTTTATAAGAACAAATGTTTGAGCACATAATAAACCAAGATTCAGAAAGGTAATAAATATTTCTGATAATATTGTTGTTATTAGTGACAACACAGCTCACATTTTAAGAATAACACTACAATTTAATAATTTAAGACACTATATTGCTTCTAAAATATTCACATATGACATGATAATTATTAAGCACTTTTTCCTTAAATGCATAAAACAACCAGACTAACAAATTCATAAATGTCTCATTACACAAAAGCTATTCTTTAGATTTCTGAGTATCAGTTATTGGGTCTTTGTCATATCAAAAGCTTACCTTATAAAGAAAACATTTTAAGTATCCTTAATGAAGAGATTCTTTCATAAAATTTTTTTTAAATGAATCTTGAGATTAGATAGTGTACTGAAATTATTCAAGCTGCCCCAAATTAAGCCACTTTGTTAATTAAATACTGGGTCAAAACTCATCAGAAAGTCCCTGAATGACCAAAACCATGAACTGTCAGACAAGACAGTTCTGAACTCTTGGGGAGGAAACCCCTCCCCTAAGGAATAATGGCTAATGACATTAAAAAGATAGCACTTATCTAAAGTATGTAATAATTTAAAATAAAGTAGTAAAAGGAAATCCCATAAAGGCTTTAAGCCTTGATAACTGGAAGGATGCTATTTCTAGAGTGTGGACTGACATGGTAATGACAATACCCTACAACCTGCAATTTTCATTGAAGGGAGCACCTTGCCAATGAGCATCCATCTGTCGCAAAGTAAATCAGAAAAGTGTGGTCTAATCAGCAAAATTCTATCACCCCTTCAGAAGACTAACTCTATTCTTGCCTGTCCCATAATACTGGACTAGTAGCAACATCATCCCATAAAAGGATTCAAATATTGCTACATGTTAACTTTGCAAGGTATTTGCCAAGAGTAAGATCTCAGCTGTCTGCTGTAATACTGTGAATTCACTTGGCATTAACTAAAGTACAATTCAGTTGCATCGTAGTGTTCATTTTATTACATACTCAAATTCTCAGAATGCTTTTGTAACTGTGACTCTATTTAGGACACAAAATGATAAGTTAAACATCTCTGCTCTCTACTATCCGTGTTATCTTGAATAAATTTCTCCATTTCTCTTTAGTTTTCTCATTTGTAAAACTGGAATAAGAACCCCTTTCTTATAGTGTTGCTTTAGAGTTTTTAAAGATCTAGATGAAATTTATAGCACAGTATCTGGTACATTGCTCAGCAAATAATAATCATCATAATTCCAGTACTTTATAATTGATATTGATCATTAGAGTATTCATAATACATCCTTAAGAGTCTTTCTAACAGAGATTAGGTGTACCAAGCAATTGCTAAGTGAATCAAATGTTAGCTTCACAAAAATTGTGCCACTGTTAAATAACACTTTATGCAGTTCAAATGAAAAAAAAATCTATTTAAGGAGAACTCAGATCTAGACACAGATGCACAGCAAGCAGTAAAAAATCCAAGAAACATGCTGTTTCTGAGTTGCCTAAGTGGCAACTCCACAGTAGTCAATTTCACATCAACAGAAGATAATAGTCCAAATCAGAGATGAGTTCAAGCTCATTTGTGCTCAGCAGACCTACACCTCACACTGTAGGTCATGCTGTTTGAAAGATGACCTTGATGGTAACAACAAAGTTTCACCAGAGTTTGCAGTCTCCTCTGTTCTTTGTATTAAATAGTCACTAAACTCAAACCTTGTACACGCAACAAAATGAAATGCAAGGTTTAAAACATCAGAGCCAAATAATGCATGCAAAAATTGATGGCAAATATTGACCAGCTGCTTACTGAATATAGAGCAAAAAAGCAGCAGAACACTTAAAAGTCTCTAACAATCAAAAATATTATTAGATATTGAGGTCAAATTTCTACCCCACTAGCTGCTCCCAGAAGCTGCTAAGCATTCAAAAGAGCAGAATTTTCTCCCTTCTTTTTCCTCTGTCCTCTGCCCTATTCTACAACACGTCCATATAAAGCACACCAAAACATCAGCCAACATATCAATTAAAATTCATCAAATTATTTTCCATAGTTCAGAGAACAAAGTCTCCAATTCCCAGTCTCTATCTTTGTAATTTCATGTCCTGTCCCCTTTGCCTGCATTCACACTATATTTAACCTTGACTGCTTATTGCACATCAAGTATCTGTCACATCCTCCTCCTTTGCCTTGTTTAATTTTTTTTTTCATTCTTATTAAGTTTTTTAAATTCTAATTCCAGTATAGTTAACATAGAGTGTTATATAGTTTCCGGTATACAGTACAGTGATTCAACGATTCTGTACATGACTCAGCGCTCATTATACTAAGTGTATTATTTAATCCCCATCACCTATTTCACCCATCCCATATTTCATTGCCTTGTTTAAATGTTTTTTATGCTCTCCCATTATTGTCTAAATATCCTACCTTTCCCTCAAGACTTAATCCAAGCCTTTTATATCATGGATTGCAAAATGAAACCTCAGAGCCTGGTTGTTAACATAAGTGAGTAGATTCATAAATAGATGAGTGTTGTAGGAGTACAGCACCAGTATTGCTCTTTGATTTTTCAAGAGAAGTCAGAAAGCTGTATTTTCCCATGAAAACTCTTCATGCTTAAGTGATTTAAAATGTTTTAATGTGTAATGAGACAATATTCTGGCAAATTACCTGATGTGCTTTGCATTCTTGGTAGTTTCAGATAAAGTAGCTACACTCTGTTCATGCTCCCTTACCCTAATGCCCCCAACCCTGGCATTCAGGTGCTGACACCTCCAAACAGGTGCTTCTCTGACACCCACCCCCATCTTTCACACTCTATAAGCACCACCTGATGGAGGGAGGAAGCAAAATCCAAATGACTGAAATTAAACATCCACTAATCAGAAGAACAGGAGCTGAAAACATAAATTACGTTCAATTACAGGAAAGTTCAGTTTATTACTCAGAGTAGCTGAGTTTTTGGCCTACAGACGTACCTGCCCCATAGATCTGCAAGTCAGACCAGCATGTGCGATCTTCCCCACCAATCCTACTGCCCCATGACTTCCCTTTTCTTCCTTGAGAGTCTATTGATTTCTATTTCTATCTCTTTGGGAGCTTTTTCCCCAACAAGACTGTTTCTCAAGCTTCTCGATGGGCCACATCTTATACTTCATCCCACCAACCAGTACCAACGCCAGAATTATTCATACTAGGTCCTTCATGTTTTGCTGAGGATTATAATTGGAGAAAAGGACTAACGGTGTGAGAGAGAAGCAGAAGCACAGATAAATGCACTGCTGCAAAGATTGGATGAAATACTCATTTTGAATAAGAAATCCTAACCTTCATCACATTCCCAAAGGAATCGAAATTACTCAAAGCCAGTGAAATTATGGTGCACGTCCCTACAATCATGGCTTACATGTTTGACTCCCTCACTGTCTGCCAGGGTAGGGAGATGATAAATACTTCCTTGGAAGTATTTATTCCACTGCCACATCAGTGTAACATAGCCATCTTGCAGAACATGAGCAGATTTAGCCTAAATCAAGGAAATTTGCAGCCCAGGAGTAATTGGTAGATTCCATGGGAATAAAGTTCTTTTTTTTTAATGTTTATTTTATTTTTGAGAGAGAGAGAGAGAGAGAGAGAGAGAGAGAGAGAGAGACAGAGCACATACAGGGGAGGAACACAGAAAGAGGGAGACACAGAATCCGAAGAAAGCTCCAGGCTCTGAGCTGTCAGCACAGAGCCTGACAAGGGTTTCGAACCCTCGAGCAATGAGATCATGACCTGAGCCGAAGTCGGGCACTTAACCGACTGAACCGCCCAGGCACCTCACCAGGGAATAAAGTTCTATTAGGAAAGGTTTCATATTTGCAACTAATTAAAAAAATAAAAACCTTAAAATATGAAAGTAGGCAGAAAGGTTTGTCCTTACACAGGTTAACATCTGCCCTATTTTCTGTCAATACTTAACTGTCAAAGAAGAATCTAACATGAAAAATTCTTCCTACAAAATATAATGTTCCATTTCTATCTGTCTTCCTAGAGCTTTGGAATTCCATTTTAAGGAAATAGCTATCTTCTTTGGAGTGATAAAATGTGGGGTATTCTGTATACTGATGTGATGTCTTGCATCACCCCTTCCTTTATTTTTGTTTTTATCATACAGTACACAGGAAAGAATGGAACACCAGGATGTGGGTCATGCTGAGAAGTGCCACTGGGAAAGGGGACTTTTGTCCTCTAGCATTTGCAGGACTGTTTCATGTACTGACACAGGGCAGCCCTGGTGCTCATCAGTCCAGGAGGCTTTGATAAATGGCTTCACGTAAATCTGCTGTTTCTCTTTAAAGGATTAAGTGAGTTTTTGTAATCTTCAGAAAGAAGAACTGTCCCCTGTGATGTGTCATTCAAACAGCCAGAGGCATTTAGAGTTTATAACAGCTGGAACCCAAAGACCCCTGTAAGGGGAAGTCCCAGTGCCACCATTTACACATTCTAATTCAAGCCAGAAGTTCCTGTGGTTTGCTGAAAAGTAGCTGAGAACTGCCCAAAAACACTTAGAACCAATGCCCTGCAAGGGTCAGTTATTTTCATGAACTAACTACAGCTGAATTGCCATTTTTTTCTGCATTCTCCTAATATTTTTTCTACCATATTTTAGCCTTTCCTATAAACAGGTAGATTTTGTGGAGGAAACCTGTGTTTTTTAAAAAATGCTTATTTATTTTGAGAGAGAGACTGCACACAAATGAGGAGGGGCAGAAAGAAAGGGGGACAGAATCCCAAGCAGGGTCTGCACTGTCAGCACAGAATCCGACATGAGCCTCGACCCTACAAAACCCTGAGCCCATGACCTGAGCTGAAATCAAGTCAGATGCCCAACCGACCGACCAAGTCACCCAGGTGCCCCAAACCTGTATTTTTTTAATTCCAGGGGAACCATAATTGCTACATAAAGCCTCAGTGTCACAGTCCTTGTTAAAACTGATGTATGGTTTAATCAAATGTTTTACTTCTGTATTTCAATAATCTTTACCTTATATATTAATCATCAAAATTTGAAAACAGAAGAAAATACAATCTTCAGACCATCTCTTATCGTTACTCAAGTCTAACTTAGGCTATTTTTAACTTTCAATAATGAGTGTTCCCAGAGAAAATTGTATGTAACACATTTGTGAGGTGATGACAATGCATATGCTCCTCATACTGTGCTAACTGCTTCCCAGGCTTTATTGAATTTATCCTTCACAACAACCTTTTGAGTCAGGTGCTAATATTATTCCGATTTTATAGGAGACAATTAAGGCTTGGAAAGATTAATTGCTTTGACCAATGTGACAAAGCTAGGAAGATGAAACAGGGAATTGGACCCAGCTATTGGAGCCCCCGAGTCCATATCTATGTCACTACACATAATAGCCATACAATGTGCTACTACTGAACAAGGATGCCAATGTTCCTGGACAATGATTAAAACAGTAAACCTTGTTCTTGTACTCAGAAGCCCAAAACTGCTAATTAAGGAAGGGAATTTGATTCTCTGATTAAGTTACATCATCAAGATTGAGTTTCCATTCCCCAGGGCATTTATTCCAAAGACCTAAATTCAAAGAATAGATGAAACTGTATAAGCCACTGTTCCAGTTTTCATACATTTCATTTAATCTTCAAAATGACATTTGCAGGTGAATTTTGTTATCTCCATTTTTATAAAATAGAAAAGAAAAAGACTCAGATAAGTTCTTCAACTTATCCAAGGACTCACAGATAATAGAGAGTAGTAAAGCTGGAATTCGAATCCAGATCATTCTAGCTCCAAAGGTCATTCTACTAGATAGAGCCAGTTTGGTCTTGGGTCAATCAGAGGCAACAAAAATCATCATAATCAGACTGATTTTTGTTCTAAAATTCACTCTCAGCTCCCAGTGTTGTAAGAGCCTAAATGGCAGAGAAGGTGGGTAGATTCCAAGTTCTGATGATCAACTGGAAATGACTGATTTGATTTATGGCCCAGAAAAAATTAGAAGCTTACAACTGAAGTGAGATAAAAAGTGACAAACTCTTCTTGTGTTCCTAGATGAAACTGCATGTTTTAAGCAATTATCTTATTTAACTGGCTATTTGAATTAGATAATATCAACACCAGGCTAAGACTAAGGCTTTTATGGAATAATATTTTCAGCAAATTATATTAAAGTTGTTCAACATCCCAATGGTTAATAGGAAACTTCAAAGGTCATCTTTACCATCTTGAACATCTCACCATATTACACAAGTCAAACACGTAGGAGGCTTGCTTGGTATTTCCTACCCCTTTGTCCGCATACTCAAATCCTAGTCCACATGAAACCCTGCGTTTAGAAACTTCACACTGAAAAGAGAGAAAATACCTTCTTAAAAGGACCTCTGTGATAGTTCCCCAAATTAACCACACATTTTGCACAAAGAAACTCTCAAAAAAAAAAATCCAAAACTTATATCCCATACAAAGTCTATTCTCTAATCACAATGCACTATCTTCAGAAATAAAAAAGGAAAAAAACAGGTAAAATAGCTATCAGGACAGGTGAAAGCTCTATTTCCATAATGTTCTAGTTTAAGAAAAAAAAATACAACAAAATTAAAATGAACAATTATGACAAAACTACATATTTGAGTCTACAGAACACAGCAAGATTTGTAATGCTAAGTATGAAGTAAGAGTGAAAATAAGTGAATTAAACATTTCATCTCAAGAAGCTAGCATGAAGAACAAAAAATACCTCAAGGAAAGCAGAAGAAAGAGATTAATAAAAAAAAAAATCACGGGGCGCCTGGGTGGCTCAGTCGGTTAAGCGGCCAACTTCGGCTCAGGTCATGATCTCGCGGTCCGTGAGTTCGAGCCCTGCGTCGGGCTCTGTGCTGACAGCTCAGAGCCTGGAGCCTGTTTCAGATTCTGTGTCTCCCTCTCTCTGACCCTCCCCTGTTCATGCTCTCTCTCTGTCTCAAAAATAAATAAACGTTAAAAAAAAATTTTTTTTAAATCAGAAACGTATGAATTATAAATCAGAGAAAAAGAAGTAACAAATAAATTCAACAGCTGTGTTCTTAAAAATAAAATAATAAGCTAAATAACCACTGGCATGATTGATTTATAAAAGAGAGACAGGGATAGAGAAATCACAAATACACAAAAATAAAAATATAACAGGGGAAAAGTTCAGATAGGAATTAAACAATTACTAAAAAAACAAACTATATCTAGCATAACTTACACTCTTTTGGCAGAACAGTCATTAATGAAATATGAATATTTTATTCACTCAAATGTATAATTATAACTGCAATTTAAAAACTCATCCTTTTTAGATACAATTCCTAATGAATCTAATCACTGAACTCATGAGGGACCAACATACAGATGCTTAATAATTACACTTTCGGAAGGAATAAGCAGAATGTTTCAGAAATCTATCCCTGAAAAAACATCAGGAGCTCATACAATTTTTATCAAGTATCTTATGTTCTGCATTAAGTTCAAAATAGATCATTTCAAGAACTGTGAAGAGTCTGAGATTTTTCTAGCTCGTCAGATAACAAGTGAACCTGCTACAGTTCCATAACAGTGATAGAAGACACAGATGCCCAGATCACAGACAGAAGACCTGATTACTCATGACACATCAGACAGCATAAGCTTCATGCTTGCTGTGTTTCCTCTCCACCTCCAAGTCTCAAGGCAGCAATGTGGAAGAAATCAAGTAGGTACTGCTCACATAGTGGGCTTGGGTCACAACTGAGAAACTCTGAGTTTAGGCAAACCTGACTAACACTTGCCACAGAAAAAGACATTATCTTTATTGTCCCATGTGAAAAAAACAAATCTGCCTTCTCCTCAAAGGGAGATACTATCTCTATCTTTCAAGGCTGTTCACTATACAAACATCTTTGAAAACTTAGCCCATCATAAAAGCTATCGATGTTTCTGATCACAAAGCATGTGGAAATGTGAGAGACCCACGGAGAATTATCTCCCAAGAGATAGCATGTATAAAAATAAAATATTAATTTCAACAAGATTAACTATACGTTCAGAAATTCATAAAATTCTTAAAGCCAGGCAATACTCTAAACCTAGAATGTCAACATTCCCAAATTATCAGGTATGGTTTTCACAGGTATATCAGTTAACTCTTTCTGAGTAATAAACTAGCCCAAAATTTAGTGGCTAAAAACAATGGTTTCTTATTTCTCATAAATCCCTGTGTTGGCAAGATGGTCCTTCGGGTTCTACCTGGTTCACTCACAGGCTGCACCTTCTGCAGAAACTGGAGGCCTGACTGAGCTGAAAAGTCCCAAGTGGCTTCACTCATATGTTCAGCAATTTGTACTTGCTGTTAATTAGGAAATCTCAATTTTCCTCCACCTGGCCACTTACCCTCTAAGAGGCAAGATCAGCTTCCTTCTATAAACTCTATGGCATCATTCTAAGAGGCAGAAAGTCCTCACCTAATGCCACTTCAGACACAATCCATTAGTCAAAGCAAATCATGAAGCCATCCCAGATTGAAGGGATAGGAAAACAGTTTGGTTCTCATAATAAAAGAGCTGCAAAGAATTGTGACCATGTGACAATTCTAATCTATCACAATATGACTGCTAGATGCTTGGGATTTACTGCCTGAAGTAATCATGCAAAACAATGCCCAGATGAACACTGAAGAACTGTAATACAATGAGGCTCTGGATGAACCAAGAAGGTTCACAGTAAAAGTCACAAAATAAAAATATTAACTCCACAGAATATGAATCACAAAGAAAAATCACCATAGCAAAAAGTTTGGCCATTCTGGTTAAGCAAAACTAAACCGTGTCCTCTACTGAAGAAGTTGTCAATCTTAATTAAGCAGAAAACTCATTTTTTGTGAAACCTCTCACTGGCATGGTGTTCCATATAACACTCTTTAGGAAAAGAGTGAATTTTAGAGTCCAACAAACCTGGTTTTGAATCTAAGCACTGCTACCAACAAGCTTTTGACTTGGAACAAGTTGCTTCACTTCTCTAAACTTGAGGTTCCTGAAACAAAACGTCAAGGTTCATTGTGAAGATTGAATGTAATAATGCTTGGTGGTGAGAGATACGTATTTGGATAACCAATCTCAGGCCATCAAATACTACTGCTACTAAGAATCTCCATTTCTTCCAAATAATGGGTCTGTCATTCTGTTATGGGCATATATGGAGTATGCCCTAAAGTTGAAAGAAAAATTATAAAACTGTTTTTAAAAGGTGACTTATAGCTCACAATGATAGCTATAATCTTTTCTAACTTAATATTATCTATTGGAGTATAGTATTTGCGATTTAACAACAACAACAAAACGTGGCAGGCAATGGAGAAAAAGAAAACTGGGTATGAATCTTCGAGAATAAAAGACAAGGAGAAAGGTGGAGACGTGGGAAGGGACAGAAAACAAAAAACATAAAGTGATTTTAGGAAAACAAATTTTTCCCAGCACTCTGGCAGAAGAGACAGCTTGATGCAATTGAGAGTCTGAAGTAGCCACTCCAAGGACCTTGGAAAGTCTTGGAAGCGGTAATCACAGTGGATCACAGTGCAAACTTACAAAAGACTGGCATGGAGAGCAGTAAGGGACTACGACTCCCCCTGGACATGAGAAAAAGGGCCTCCTGTCAAGCATCAAGATTAGAGAACTGCGTTTGAAAGGACTAGCTGTAAACACTGTTTGCCCTATCTTGATAAAATTGTCTCCAGCACACCCCCTGGAGACAGCTGAAGTTAGCACATCGGTGAATTTTACACAACTGGAAAATAGCAAGGGCTGAAATGTAAGGCTGTACATCAAAGTTTTGTGTAGGTGAGAAGTGGACTTTCAAAGGTGGAAAGGATTCTCAATGCCTATTCTTATTGAAAATGTGATATGCAAGCTATGTGACATTAACTTGTTCAAAATACATTCATGGTAGGGATGTCTGAGTGGCTCAGTTGGGTAGGCATCCAACTCTTGATTTTGGCTCAGGTCATGGTCTTCCAGTGCGTGGAATCGAGCCCCATACTGGGCTCAGCACTGACAGCATGCAGCCTACTTGGGATTCTTTCTTTCTACCTCTCTCTCAAATAAACATTAAAAAATAACATTCATGATAAGAGAAACTACAAATCCCATATTATAAATCTTCCCATGCATTCTAGAGAGTGCCTTATTTGAAATGATCCATGCAGAGAAATTACCTGATGAATTTACATTTTTAAATGCACTGGTTTAGGAATTAAGTGAAATATTTGGATATAAAATAAAAAATAGCTCAGAAAATATCATTGTTAAACTTTGGTGAATTTTTATTCTTTAAATCCTTTATTCAATTCCTTTATATCCATTTGAATAAAGAGTTATATTTGTGTCACTCTTACTTAAATATATTCTGGAAATAACTTCTAAAAGTTTATCCAATCATCATTTTCTTCATTTTAGAAATCCTTCCAGTAACACATTAGAGAACAACTCAAGTGAAAAAGTTAGCTGAGCAGCAAGTTCTGTATTTGTAAGAACACACAATATAATTTTCATTAAATGCTTATTATTATAACAATATAATAGTATAACATGTTTGATGATGGAATCTAAGTATTTTTGTTATAATTAATTCATGGTTAGAAATATGGGGCACATGGGTGGCTCAAGGTTGGTTAAGCGTCCAACTCTTTTTTTTTGACATTTATTTATTATTGAGAGACAGAGAGAGACAGCATGAGCATGGGAGGGGCAGAGAGAGGGGGAGACACAGAATCCTAAGCAGGCTCCAGGCTCTATGCTGTCAGCACAGAGCCCAACGCGGGGCTCAAACTCACAAACGGGGAGATCATGACCCTGTCAGATGCTTTACTGACTGAGCCACCCAGGCATCCCTTAAGCATCTGACTCTTGATCTCAGCTCAGGTTTTGATCTCAGGGTCGTGAGCTCAAGCTCCGTGTTGGGCTCGGAGCTTACTTAAAAAAAAGGAAAGAGAAAAAAGAAAGAAAGAAAGAAAGAAAGAAAGAAAGAAAGAAAGAAAGAAAGAAAGAAAGAAAGAAAGAAAGAAAGAAAGAAAGAAAGAAAGAAAGAAAGAAAGAAAGAAAGAAAGAAAGAAAGAAAGAAAGAAAGAAAGAAAGAAAGGTCCTCAATTAGTGATCAGATAATTCAAAAACTAATGCAGAAGTGAGAAATTCTGAGGAATAGTGACTGACCAATCGCTGGAACAATTCATCTTCAAGTATTATGTTCTTGACACACCACCATCAGCAGAATATGAACATCAGTCCTATTTATGGCCAGAGAGTTGTAAGAAAGTGTTGGGTGTAGGGATACGACCTGTGTAAATGCTCACTGTCTCACCTTGACCATGAAATCTTAGGCCTCATTAGAAAACAGTGTAACTACCAGAAATGACCAGGCACAGCTCATAGCTAAGCTTCAAAGTACTCATTACTTGGAGAATTTTATAATAGCATGTTGGAACTAAACAAGATGATGCCTTTGATTATAATAATGAAGAATGCAGCAAATAAGAAGAAAATGATATAATAAGTTAAATATCATGAAATACATTTCTTAAAGCTCATGCAATATGCCATGACTCATACAGAGGGACAAAGTAGACAGCTTTAAATATTGGCAGTTTTAGTAAGTTTCAATCATATTCCTGAGCCTTGGGTATTAACCTATTTGATACCTAAAATAAGTCTCATTCTAGAATTATCTTAAACATATCCACAATTTCCATCTCCAATTCCTTATCCTCCAAACTCTCTACAACTTCAGCTCCTCAACATCAGGTAAGGAAAAGTTAACTGATCATCCAGAAGAGAGATGGGCCCTTCATCAGGGAGGGGTGCCCAGCATTATTAAGAGGTAGCCATGAAATTTTGCCACAAAGCCATCCACAGTAACACCGCTAGAGTTTTCCAAAATCCATTTAGTTGGCTGTTGCTCAATATCACATAATCTGCACTTAGAAAATTCCCTCTGGCTATATCATCCCTCCTCCTGTCTTTACAATTCCAGACAAAGTAACTTCAGCACGTTCTATAACCATTTCCACCTTTAAATTTTTGTCTGGCAGGCTTTTTAATCCCAGGAGTCTGTTAAAAATAAAGCAAAGAATATGGAAAAAGCAGAATGGATATGTATCATTAATGGAAAAGAGTCCTTAAATATCACATGAAACTATATGACACCTTTCGAAGTGTTGAAAAAGTTGCTAAAACTCCAAGCCTAGAAATAATATTCTCTCTACTTTAGTTCCATCATATTACCCCTTACTTAAATTGATTCAGTCAATAATTGCATACTGGTCAGGCACAAGACTGAGTGTAGCAAGACTGAGTATAGCAGATATAAAGATGAAGTCTCTATAAAACTTACTGTACAGTTTATAGGACATATACATTATTAAATGTAATTCAAAGAAGAAAATAAGTTCCAAAGTCCACAGGACACAGAGGGCATCATGCTGGGTACCTGGTGGGGGTGGGGTGGGATACAGAAGGACAAAAGAAACATGAGATACTGTACTAAGCCGTCTAAGACATGACAATCTAATTAAGGATGTGAAATGTTTTAAGGGACCATATAATTAAAAATAAATGGTTAAACAAGAGCTATATGGTTATGTGCTTCCTTCTTCCCAACTCAACCTTGCCCTCAACCACTAAATCTATTCTGGAGCCACCTTTCTATGGTTAACAAACTGCCTCTCTCCTGCCCTTCTGCACTTGACATACTCAGGCTTCCCCTAAACTTGTGAACTAGAAGCTAAATTATTCCCTAAGCCCTTCAAAGCCAGGAGTGAGGTAGACATTGTCCTTGATTTGAATGTCATTTACAAACTGTACAGGCAGGTTTCAATACCTTCCCCATCCAATATCCATTTGAATTGAAATACATTGAGACTCCTGAGAGTCAGAAGTGGATATTAGATGTCCTGAAACTCAAGGGTCTGGTTGACACTGGGTATTACGTGCCGAAAAGTAAGGTGAAGAAAATCAGAGAGAAAACAGAGGCAGAACACAGAAAAATGAGAGGAATCTTTAATATATCCTTTGAAAGGATATATATCCTGAGAACCTACTTTGTTTCCAGCGTCTTGATATTAAATCTCCATACATCAAATTAGTTTAAACTGTTTTGTTAATTTTCTCAGAAGAGACACAAGAGAATATAGACCATTACCAGGGCACTTGAGTGTCTCTGCTGGTTAAGCATCCCACTCTTGAGACTCCTAATTTCAGCTCAGGTCATGATCTCACGGTTCGTGAGTTCAAGCCCTGAGTTGTCTGCACTGTTAGCATGGAGCCTACTTGAGATTCTCTCTCTCTCTCTCTCTCTCTCTCTCTCTCTCTGTGCCCTTCCTCTACTCATGTTCTCTCTCTCCCTCTCTCTCAAAAACAAAATAAATAAACTTAAAAAATATATATAGACCATTACCTTACCACATGCATAAAAATCCTATTTATTTTGAACTTCCCTAGTAACTGCCTGTCCCCCACATTGATTTCTTCTAGAATCCTGATCACTCCAACTAATCCAAATACTCTGACATATCACCTTGACCTTACCCCAAATACTGCCACAATGTTAGATAACTGTGATGGTAAATTTTATGTGTCAACTTGATTGGGCCAAGGGATGCACAGATAGCTGGTAAAACATTATTTCTGGGTGTGTCAATGAGGGTGTTTCCAGAAAAGATTAGCATTTGAATTGTTAGACTGAGTAAAGAAGGTTCATTCTCACCAGTATGACAGGCACCATCCAATCCTTTGAGAACAGTGGAGAAAGGGCAAGCACTCACTCACTCTCGTTTTCTCAATCTCTCTCTCTCTCTTCTTGAATTGGGACATCCATCTTCTGCTCTCAGACACTGGAGTTCCTGATTCTCGGGCCTTTGGAATCTTGCATTAGCCCTCCCCCCCCCCACCCCCCACTCTCCTATTCCCCTCCCGTTCTTAGGTCTTTGGATTCAGACTGAATTATACTACCGGCTTTCCTGTTTATCCAGCTTGCAGACAAGATATTGTGAGACTTCTTTGCCTCCATAATTGTGTGAGCCAATTTTATTTCCAATAATAAATCTCTTCTTATCTTGGTTCTGTCTCTCTGGAGAACCCTGACTTATACTAACCCACACTACAATCTAACTGCTTAAAAGTATTTGTTCTCCTTCCTTCCCAACCACATCATGGCCACATCCCATCACTCCCATCACTGGAAATTGCTTTAATTTGATCCTTAACCTCTCTGAGCTATACTTTCAGAACCCACTCCCTTAATGATAATTCCAGAGAACACATTTCAGCTCATGTGTTACTTGACCTTTTTATGGTACTGGGTCATCATCAGCCACCCTACTTGCTTGACATACTTTTGTCCCTAGGCTTTTCTGACACTGTGACTTCTTGATCTTCCACCTTCTTCTTTGGATGATTTTTCTGAGTCAACTTTATGGCTTCTTTGTGTCTACCCCTTTATGTGGATGCTCCCCAAGGTTCTGTCTTCTGTGCCTGGGAAGTGTCTGTGGAGAAAGGCTAAAATGAGGCTACCTCATCTAATTTATCTACTATCTTTATGACAATGACTCCCCAAGTTTGTAGCCCAAATCCATATGTTTACAAGCTATTTCTTCTCTATGTCCTTAGGTAGCTCATATTCTATATATACAAAGCCAAATTCATCTTACTCCCCAATATGTTTTCTCTCATTCACTTACTCAAGTCAGAAGCATGGCATACTTCTTAAATCTTCCTTCTCCCTTGCCTGTCAATTCAACTCATCACTGACTCCCACTCTATCTCCTGAGTATCTCTGGACTGAAGTTCTTCATGCTTTCCATTCTCTCTGCCATCACTGTAGTTTACAGGAAGCCAAACATTATATCAAGTAGAATATACTCAACAGGAGTATAATCCAACATGGGGCTTGAACTAAGGACCATGAGATCAAGAGTCCTGTGCTCTACCAATTAAGCCAGCTAAGTACCCGCAAGCACAGTCTCAAATAGAGGCATAAGCTATACTTCCATCATACACATGTTATAGAAGAAAGCTATTATACTCCCCTACAATGATAGACTGCTTTGGGAAAACAGTGAAGCCATAATTCAAAAGCACTCAAGCTCTCTAAAACATTATGTTATCACTATTCCCTTAAAGAAATAATGCAGGAGGGACAGGGGGTTCCAGCTCTGCAGATTGCAGAGCCCTAGGCAAATATGTGAACACAAAACCATGTGTGTTCAGGACTAACAAAATTTCTTCCTTTTTTCCATTTTAACTTCTAGGCATGACATGAAGAATGATTCTAAATATTTCTAAAATATCAATCGGGGGCACCTGGGTGGCTCAGTTGGTTAAGCAACCAACTCTATATTTCACTCAAGTCATGAATTCACGGTTCGTGAGTTCGAGGCCCTGCATCCAGCTCTCTGCTAACAGTGTGGAGCCTGCTTGGGATTCTCTCTCTCTCTCCCTCCCTCTATCTCTCTCTCTCTCTCTCTCTCTCACTCTTGCTCTCACTCTCTCTCAGCCCCTACCCCACTCACATGTGCTCTTTAACTCTCAAAATAAATAAACTTAAAATATATACATCAATCATACTAGAAACCCAAAAGAATAAGCTTATGGAAGAAAATAAATTATTTGTACAAAATCCTCTGAATTGTTTTACAGAACAGTTAAGATAACAAGACTTTTTCTTCACAGACCAGTCATGGCCACAAAGATTCAGTGTTGAATATGTATCATTACTATCATGTTTGATTATTATAACTGTAAGAAGGAAACAGGGCTTGCTGACAGAATATTCTAACATTAAATGAGAAAACAGACATATGGAGTATTTTGCCTTTAGAATTACTAGGTAGGTTGATGTACCTTTGTCCCATAACTAGAAAGCCACTAGATAAATAATGACTCTCTCCTCCAATATCAATTTAGTCCAATGAGTTCTGCACTGCCATTTACTGCAGTTTCGTGCATTAGGACTAACTGTGCTAGTATATATTCCAACAGTTCCACATGTCCTGTGAAGCAGAGTTTCTACCATAAGGCCTGGGGGAAGCACACACACAGCTCCAAAGAATATCTGCAAACTGCTTAACCATTGATTAGTTACAGCAAAGTGCACAGTTGCAGAGAACATATTGGTTCTACTATGTAGGCACCTGGGATTTAACAATAAATGCCAGGTATAACTTGATCTGGAAACGATGAAGTGTGTGACTACTCTAAGATCTGATCTGACAGCTCAGCTCTACCTAGCAACCTGTAGGATGCCTTCTAATGACCCCCCAAGAGCTAATTTATATTACCTGGCCCAAAATCAATTCACCTTTCATGAACTTCCTCAATGGAAAGCAATGACTTTAGCAAATAATTCAACCCGTTGCTTCTTTTCTTATACAAATCTTTACTCTGTGTATGGCTTAAATAGTTCCTTGGTTCCAGATTTCTGTGAACTTGACTGGATAGCACACATACAAAGACAGAGTCCTACTCAGTCAAATTAAATTAATGTTGTGAGGACATTGCAAAGCTTGCCTGTGTCTGGGTGCCTAGAGCTCTCAATTTTCTTTTTAAATAAATATTTTTGGATAGGAATATTGATTCCAGAAACCACATCTAATGATATCAGTGTGTCCACAGCTTAGGCCTGCCATCATATCACATTAGGTTATATGCCTTCCTCAAAAAACCACCTTGTCAAATGTGTTTCAAAAATGCCTGACATATGACACTGGCAAATTCTAGGTGTTACATGACATTCTATGTCTGAGTAATAGGACATATTTCACAACATGTCTCTTACTCATTTTTAAGTCAGTTTTATTGAATGACGGTAGAAAAGAGAATATGTTTTAGATACTTTTTTTTTCCTTAAAACTATCACAGAAGCTTCTCTCAGAGCCAACAATGGCAAGTGTCACTAAGAACCAATGTCAAAAAGTAACGAGCATGTAACAGTTGATCAGTTCTAATGTTCTACTCAGGAGCCGGCAAGTCACAAAAATGTTCATTTTAGCATATGTCCACCTCAAAAACCACTCACTTCAAACATCTTTCCTCTCTTTATTTCATTCAGCTTGAAAGCAAAATTGGCACAGTCTTATTCACTACTGGAGATTAACTTTTAATAGAGTCGTTAGAGTACATATACGCATATGAATTGTTTGCCATTTTTTCAGAAAAGGAGAAGTGCAGATTAAAAGAGAAATTGGCCCAGATCTTCCAAATGCTTAGAATGAGCCTGAAAATTACATTCCTGAAAGCCTTTTTCAATTTAAGTAAAAATAATGAAACAAGCATTTACACAGAAAATAGCAGCACAAAGAACCATTAGCAAAAGCAGCACGAGCATTGAGGGAATAAATCAGACCAAGTTGATAGCTTTTCAGTGAAGTTATAACATTGATGAATAAAGAAACAAAGAAGATATCTTTTATGTTGTGGATATATTTAAGAATATTGATTCTCTATTACTCAAGAGTTCTAACCATATAACCAAAATATAATGATAAGCAATTCAGTGTTTTGACCAATGAGGTAGCTACTTTAGTCAATGTAACCCTTCTGAAGTTTTAACAAAGAAGAGTCAGTGCTAGTAAGTTCTTAATTCAGTTAAACATTGCTCTCTGATCTGGAAGTGACAGCATACCACATACTGAAATTTTTCTAATCACGTATTTAGGAAACCTGTCTAAAAGTCCCAAAAACAGAATATATCAATGCATCCATTTAATTTTAAGATACTAATATAACTGAACAAAAAAAAAATTAGCCTAGAAAAATATAAATTACTCTTGGAAGACAAGTTTAGACTGAGAAAAAAATATTTTCTACAATAATAAGAATGAGAAAATCTAGAAAATATTAATACTACAGTCTTGGGAAAAAGCAATAAACTATTTATGGTAAATAAAATTATTGAAAATAAATTACTTCAGAAAAAGCATTTAGCAAATGGTAAAAAGCTGAAAACTTTTCCTCTAAGATCAGAACAAGACAAGGATGTCCTCTCTCACCACTTTTATTCAACATAGTACTGGAAATCCTAGCCAGAGCAATTAGGCAAGAAAAATAAATTGGAAAGGAAGAAGTGAAACTATCACTATAACACTGTACAATACAATGATACAAAATCAATATACAAAAATCTACTGCTATTCTGTACACTAATAATGAACAATCAGAAAAAGAAATTTTAAATTTTTTTAATGTTTATTTATTTTTGAATGGGGGGGGTGGGAGGGAAGGGACAGAAAGAAAGAGAAACACGGAATCTGAAGCAGACTCCAGGCTCTAAGTTGTTAGCACAGAGCCCAATGCAGGGCTCTAACTCACAAACCATGATATCATGACCTAAGCTGAAGTCGGACACTGAACTGACCGAGCCATCCAGGTGCCCCAGAAAAGGAAATTTTAAAAAAATAATTCCATTTAAAATTGCATCAAAAAGAATAAAATACGAAGAAATAAATTTGACCAAAGAGGTGAAAGATTATGAAGACTATAAGGTAAAAACTATAAGACACTGATGAAAGAAACTGAAGAGAACACAAATAAATGGAAAATTATTCCATGCTCAAGGATTAGAAGAATTAATATTGTTAAAATGTCCATGCTACCCAAAGCAATCTATAGATTCAACACAATATTTATCAAAATTCCAATGGCATTTTTCATGGAAATGGAACAAAAAAAATCCTGAAGTTTGTATGGAATCACAGAAGACCCCAAGCAATATTGAGAGACAAGACAAAGCTGTAGCATTGTGGTCCTTGCTTTCAAACTATATTACAAAGCTATAGTAATCAAAATAGTACATATTAGAATAAAATATCCCTAGGATATGCAAATCAAATGGAGCTACATGTCTTATATATAATAAAAACAAGTATGTCTCTATAGGATGATCACACAATGATTTTACATTGGAAACAATAGAATTAGCAAAGCTATAAGAATGTAAAAAATACTATTTGAAACTCTGCTACTGGTTTATATTTGAGTATGTTTTTCTATTTGTTCTTCTCTAATGACGTTGGTAATAAGCTTTTCAAACCATCTTACCAATATTTAAAGTACTACATTCAAATTGCTTTGACTTTAATTATGTTTGTATTATGATATGCTAGTTGGCACATAATGAGAGGAAAACCACTTAATACCCATTTAGACCAAGGTTTTTCCATCACCAAACTTAAAATGATAAAACAATCATAGGAAGTGTGTTGTTGTCACTGTTGTTTGTTTGTTTATTTGTTTGTTTGTTGAGAGAGAGAGAGAGCAAGTGGGGGATGGGGGGCAGAGAGAGAGAGAGAGAGAGAGAGAGAGAGAGAGAGAATCCTAAACAGGATCCATGCTCAGCATGGGACCCAATGTGGGGCTCAATCCCACAACCCTGGAATCATGGTGGAGCCAAAATCAAGAGTTGGATGCTTAACCAACTGAGCCACCCAGGTGCCCCAAGAAGTTCTTTTTAAAAAAGTAATTAGCCAAGCATTATTCTAATATCTACAGGACTAGGGATTTTAATATCTACAGGACTAAATCTACATGACTCAGGGGTTTTGTTTTTTTATTTTTTCTCTTACTAGATTTGTATTGTTAGAATGGTTCTCAAATGATTGACGGAAGTCTACTCCGTAAAGGGCCATGTCAAAGTCAGTTTCCTAGGATCAACACAGCCACTCCTGTGCATAAGCTATAGTAATTTAGAATTAAGTATTTGGGGGCGCCTGAGTGGCTCAATTGGTTGAGCACCTCCTCTTGGTTTCAGCTCAGGTTATGATCTCATGGTTTGTGGGTTCAAGCCCTGTGTCCTGCTTCATGCTGACAGTGTGCAGCGTGCATAGAATTCTCCCTCCCTCCTTCCCTCTCTCTCTTTCTCACCTGTTTGCACATGTGAACCATCTCTCTCTCAAAATAAATAAATTAAAAACTTAAAAAAATATAGAATTAAGTATTTGGAATAAATACTTTTCTGTTGTTGGTTTTCACTGATGTTTTATCAAAGCCTACACTGTTTTTTCTTCCCATTTAGTCTAATAAGGATATTTGTAGAGATAAGTTGAAACATATGGGTAGAATCTTTTGTTCCTCCAAAACAAAAATTAGTGTCATAAAAATCAATAGGCTGAAATAGTCTTTTATTCTTTAAGTTAAAAGAAAGAAAAAAAAGGCCAAGTTCACTAGTAGAGATTTGATGATAAATTCAGTGGAATATTATTCAACATAAATCAGTAGAAAGCTTTGAGGACAAGTTAACTGTTTTTTCATTTCTGTTGCTGATTGGCATAAAATGGGCAATCCATAAATATTGGCTAAGGAAAGGAAAGGAAAAACAGTCATGGGGAAGAAAGGAAAAAAGAGTGGGAAAGGAGAAGGAGAGGGAGAGAGATAGAAACCACACAAAAGGCTTTAAATCTATGATTAGCTGAGTGTCTTAGGTTCTCCAGAAAGCAGACACTGTGTCAAGGATTGAGTGCTTCTAGTTTATTTGGGAGGGGCTAAAATACCGACATTGGATGGACGGGTGGTACAGGAAGGTAGAAAAAGCAAACAATAAAAGATGTATTATTTATTTTTAAGTTTTATTTTATTTATATTTGAGAGAGAGAGAGAGAGAGAGAGAGAACATATGCATGTGGGAATGGGGGAGGAGCTGAGAGAGAGAGAGAGAGAGAGAGAGAGAGAGAGAATCCCAATCAGGCTCAGTGCTGTCAGTGCATAGCCCAGTGTGGGGCTTGAGTTCATGAACCGTGAGATCATGAGCTGAGCTGAAACCCAAAGTTGGATGCTCAATGGACTGAGTCACCCAGATGCCTCAGTTCTTATTAATTCTTTATACAAGCCACATGAATATGTTGTTGTTGTCAAAGCTGGATATTCTGCTAACTTGAAAGCACTGTATTAAATGTCACATAAATTCAAAATAATTACATATGTATATAGGTTCACTATTTTCATTGTTGACTATTTGCAATCATTTCAAACTCCAGTCAGCAAAATTACCTTCAGGTGAAGTTTAACTTATGATTCATTAAGCATTCAGTAAATACCTTTATGAGCAAAGCACGGGACTATACTTTGTGACACTAAGAAGGAATCAGTGATTCCTGTCCAGAAATTTATGACCTATAAAGGAGATACGATGGGTGTGTAGAAAAACTAAGATTGCTAAGTGCCATCACAGAAAATAAGCTATGGAAAGTCAGAGACGGGATAGTTCATTTTGTGTGAGGGAAGACAAGACTTCATGGATCAGGTGGCATTTGAACAAAGCTTTAAAGCACTTCTAGGATTTAGATGTGTGGAGGGGATAACAGCATTCCATGCATACCAAACAGCACAAAAACATGGTGGCAAAATCACGTGAATGATTTACAGATATGAACATGGAGTTCAAACGTGGCCGGGGCACAGAATGTGTACAAGGGAAAGAAAATGAGAGTCAGAAACAGGTTTGTTAAAGGTAAGGAAAGTGCTAGCACAGCACTAAAAGGGTAGCTATTAGCCACATGTGACACCGAGCCCTTGAAATGTAGCTAGAAACTTACTTCAAAGACTTAATAGAAAAAAGAATATAAAATATTAATAATTTTTATATTGACCATATGTTGGAACAATACTTTACAATATTGGGTTAAAGTACATTTCTTTTCATTTTGTTAACGTGACTATGATAATTTTATATGACACGTGTGGTGCAACTTGTATTCTATTCTAGAACAATAGCTAGAATGTTTGTACTTGTTCTATAAAATGTTGGGGGCCTTAGGGTAAAGAGTGAATGACTGAGTGATATAATTATCTGCTTTAAGACGATTAATCTTGATAAAGGGGCGAGAGTACGGCAGAAAGAAGATAGAAAAACATACAAGAGGTAATGAGGCCGGTGTCAGTGGGTGTGCAGAAAAGGAGACAGATGTAGGTGATGTTGGGAAGGTAGAGTTGGCAGTATTTGGCATGAAGTCAGAAGTCATGTGTAGGAAAGGGTAGAAGTCAGCACGATGCCGAGTTAGTGGAAGAAGTGACTGAAGTAAGTGCAATGATGTTTAACAAAACAGCCAGAGGAAATTGGTTAAAAGAAAGGTGGGTTCAGCTTGAGGCATAATGAGTTTTAGGCCCATAGGACATACAGGTAGAGTAGATGAGTAGACAGAAATGTGTGAGAACCGATGCTCCTACAATTTGGGAGATTTTCAAAGACAATAAAGAGAAAAAAAACACACACACTAACAGATTTTCTTAAATTGCAGTTTTTACTCGAGAAGCAAAGTCCTCTGTTCCTCTTAGATCAGGCATAAAGACCACAGCTTCATGTGTTATCAAAAACACTGTAACAAATTGTCAAATATCATCAGATAACGGTGTCTTTAATAGGAAGTTCAAGCTATGGAAAAACAGAAAATAAGAGAAAACTCCATTTAGCTCTTATTTATTGTGCTCCACTAAGGGTCAGGCAAAGTACAGCATGCTGGAGAAGTGGACGTGAGTGAGGCATCACTCTGTCCCGAGAGCATTCATAATCACATAGTTTTTTCCTCAGGTAAAGTGAAAATGTTAGGGAATGATAAAGCTGCTACCAAAATTTGTCAAAGCTTTAAGCTGTAAAGATTACAACATCTAACAGAAACAAAACCTGAGGCACAATGGGGCTATTTCAAGAATGGTAGTGTTTTCTTTTCATTTTGTGACTGGTTTTGGTACAACACTAGCTTTAACACTTTTTTAGCATTCTGTATCTTTAAGCCTATTTTTTTATGTTGATATTCAGGAATCATTTCTTTCCAGGGGAGACAAAGCCTGTTTTGTGCTCTATATGAAGTCATGTCTCTAATTTTAAAATATCATTTCCATGATCAAAGATACCCACATCAGCCACCTTACAATTAAGAAGACTACATCTTGCAAACTAGAAAAAAACCATATCCATTCTAGTGAGGCAACTAACACCACCACATCCAATTCTCAAAGCATTAGCTGGAACTGTATAGTGGTCCAGATGTGACCGTATGGGGCCTGGCTGACCGTATGGTGGCTCTCTAACAACCATAAACAACATTCCGATGTTTGGGGACAGGGGATACAAGGACACTGAAGCCTTGAAGAATCATCGTATTCTCATGAAATTCTGACCTCTGGGGGGAAGGGAATAAATAATGCAAACATTTTTCAAACAGGGAGATAGCAGAGAATGGCCACAGTTTAAGAAACTGAATAGCTATAAACAGAAACTATAATCATGCCTGACAGAGTGTGTTAAGTATTGCACACTGACTGAGGGTGAGCCCACAGTTTTCCCAGATCCATATTGGTGGTTTTGGCAGAACGCAATGTAAAATTCCTTAAGAACAGAAGATACAAGTCTAAAGAAAAAAAGTAATTTCTTACTAGTGACAAATTATATACTCACTTGAACTCATTACCCTTCCAAAAACAGAATAGAAAAGATAGATGCAGGCCCAAGGTCATGCTTTATGAGAATCCTGATGATACGTTCTAGGATATAGTCATGGGATCGGGGAGAGAGCTGATGGCAAGTCTTTATGCTTATAATTAACCCTAAAAGAAGAAAATATGATTGAATGATCATTCTAATAACATAAGAATAAATGATGATATGGTGACAGATCAGACAAAGGAGTTCTTTCTCAGAAGAAAGATATTACTGCAATTTTCATTTTAATTTGAGTTGAACTATTACTTGGTAAAACTCTATAGATCCTTCAAGAATATTAATTCAAATCTTCTAAGCTGTCAGCGAAATACACTATAACTTTTTTTTCTTCTTCATTACTTCAGAAGTCCTGATGGTAGAATGAAGATATAGCCCCTGTTATAGAAAATGGCATTTTACGTGACCCTTATGATGATTTTGGAAAATCAAGGCATTGATCTTATCCTCATTCCACATTTAAATTATGGCATAGTCAGTGCTCCTTTCTCATTGTAACATTTGTTTAGGTTTAATTACTGAACAATTAGAAAGCCATCTTTTTATATTAAATGCAAGATGTCAATTTAAAAAGAAATAAAATGTCTATATGCCATGCTCCCTAAATACCAGCTAGGAGAAAGTCACCCTAGAACAAAGAGGATTTTAAAATTTTGATATTAAAATATCTTTTATTTGGAGGGAGATTGCTAACCTTTAGTGATCTCTTATTAAATTGCAAGCACTGGATGAAGTGCTCTACATAGATTCTGTCATTTAATTCTCATTCTACCTTATGAGATCCCAAAACAGGAATGCCAAGGATTGACATTACTAGAGATGTGGAGACCCAAGCAAGGTCTACCCCCTCTCCCACAGTGTACCACCTTCCCACCCCACCAATGCATGTTCCCCACCCCCCACCCAGGTTGCTGTTCCTCTACCTTCTGAGGTTGGCTTGATTGGCTCTACACAGCACAGACTACTATTGCCCTGACCTCCCTCTATAGAGGGAACACAGGTTAAAGGGGCAATAGTAAACATATGTCTTGGATACTCCCATGGGAAAGTACTGATCCCATATTTATTAGACTAAAGTAAAAAATAACATTCGTAGGATTTTTCTTTGCCATGCTAATAGTTTCCTCTATCAAAAAGAAGCAGGAATGGAAAGAATGTAGCAGGAATGTTTTACAAAGATAGTGAGGGAATCCAATGCTTCAGTCATTTGCAAAGTCAGTGCAGGCAAGGAAGAATATAGAGTTCCTGAGGAAAGCTGAATTTGAAATTTTGGTTATGAGTAACACAGATCAAGCTGAAATAGTTTAAGCAAAAACAGGAGTGAGACGATACTGAAGATTCATAGGAAATACAAGAACAAGTTGAGAACACTGAGCTTGGAAAGCTCAGAATGAGAAAAGTTCTGATTATTAGAGTTCCTTAAAAATTCTGCTAGTGATAGCCAATAATCACATGAAAATATGCTCAAACATCATTAATTATTAAGGAAATGGAAATCAAACCCACAGAGAGATACAACTTCACATCCATTAGGACAATGGCTACTATAAAGGAAGGAAGAGAGAAAGAAAATAAGTATTGGTGAGGATATAAAGAAATGGGAACCCTTGTACATTGCTGGTGGGAATATAAAATGGTGTAGCTGCTGTGGAAAACAGTATGTCAGTTTCTCAAAAAATTAGAGAAAATTACTGTAAGATCTAGCGATTCCACTTCTGGAATTGGAATATATATGCAAAATAATTGAAAGCAGGGATGCTCATGTTCATAGCAATAGCCAAAAGGTGGAAACACCCCAAATGTTCATGGATAGATGAACAAAATATGATATATACATGTAATGGAATATGATTCAGACTTAAAAAGGAATAAAATGCTGACACATGCTACAACATGGATGAGCCTTGAAGACTTTGTGCTAAGTGAAATAAGCCAATCACAGAAAGACAAATATTGCATGACTACACTTATGTGTGGTATCTAGAGTAGTCAACTTCATAGAAACAGAAAGTGAACAGTGGTTGCCAGGAGCTGGAGAGTGGAGGAGTGGAAGATTTTGTTTAATGGATACAGAGTTTCATGTGAGGAAGATGAAAAAGCTCAGGAGATGGATAGTGGTAATGGTTGCACAAGAAATATAAACATAGATAGGAAATGGACAGAGACAGTACTCAAAGAAGGAGGGAGCCCCAAAGTGTCCAATATAAAAGGCAACTTATAGCAGATAAGCAGACAACTGGTATTTTTCACACTTCTACATGATATCATTTATTCTGACTACCTTGACTAAATATTTGTAGATCAATTCACATTTCAGTGTCACTTAATTGCTGAAATTATTTGAACTATCTCCATGAATCTTTCCCATCCCTGGATACTTGGAGTGATACCTTGAAAAAATTATTTCATCATCTTTACCAATGTGCATATTGAACTAATAGAAAAGAATTGGGTGTTACACACACTAGAGTATTTTTCTAACTTTTTTATTTTTATTTTTCAAAAATATCAAGCCAAAGGGATACATTACTTAGTGCTTTTAGGTAATTAGCAAAACACAACCAGAATACTTTCTAAAGAATGAATATATAGTTGTCCTATATTTTTTCCATGGAAATCAGGTAGATGGTCTCTTATCTACATAAGTAGCCATCAGAATGGCAATGGTGGCCAGCTGAGAAAATAAACTTAGAAAATAAAGGCCAGAAATAAATGAATGAGTGAAAGGTGAAGCATCTGCTTTTGGATTAACAAAAAGAACAGTTAACGTCTATCAACTGAGGTTTTAAGTTCAGCAAATACAAAGTATATAAATTAGTTACGAAAAGCTCATGTATGTATTTTATTCCAGAGTATTCCATCCTGACCTTCTAATTGCCTCAGAAGAAAACACTTTATCAAATTAGGCAAGTCAATTAGGGGCCATTCGGCCATATCTTTATCATAGTTTCTGCAGTGTTATCCCTGGAGATAATTGTCAATTTAGCTAAGAGTAAGTGAAGCTACAAAGAGAAAAAGACTTGTAAAACATCCTCTAAAATTTGAAAGTAAAAAACAAAATGAGACAAAGTAGAGGAGAAGAAAAAAGAAACAAATATTTAGGTATTTACATTTTGGCAGTCTTTATACAGGTAGTAGCTGATAGATGCTATTTGACCTATTCTGAATTTAATAGTTTCCCTTTGAAACTAATTGTGTTTGTATTTCAACTACATCTTTCTGGGGAAGTAAAATTAAGAGAAATAAAATATAACCACTTATCATATTGTACAGAAATATTTTCTACAAAGTAATGCTTTTGTTAAAACGAGTAAAATGTTTAGTTGTAACAAAACTGAAGAATTTCCTCTTCTACACAAAAAAAGGGGAAATTTTATTTTAAAATTAAAATAGGTTAATTAAAATTAAAATTAAATTTAAAAAAAGATGAAAATTCAATGTAAATAAATGGTAAGCCACATTTTTTACCTATGCTGACATTAAGCAACTAATACATAGTTTATTAATAGAGTGTTCTGTTACTTTACTCTCAACATTGTCCCCCCCAGTCAAAGGTGATACAGTATAGGAGTTAAAACACCCAAACCTTATATCCACACTCTCGGTTTAGCGTCCATCTCTGACACTACCTATCACTTAATCTTGCACTGCCTCAGTGTCTTCATTAGGAAAATAAGGATGATGATGATGGTGGTGGTGGTGGTAGTATAGTGATGATACCCCTACTTTACAAGTTTGTTGTGAAAACTAACATATATAAAGTGTTTATAATGGTGGCGGACACATAGAAAGTGATATAAAAGTATTCCCATTGTATGGAGTGCCTGGGTGGCTCGGTCAGTTGAGCGTCTAACTTCAGCTCAGGTCATAATCTCACAGTTGGTGAGTTTGAGCCTCACATCGGCTTGCTGCTGTCAGCACGGAGCCTGCTTTGGATCTTATATCCTCCTCTCCCTCTGCCCCTCCCCTTCTCGTGCTCTCTCTCTCTCTCTCTAAAATAAACATCAAAAAGATTTTTTTCAGTATTCCCATTGTATCTTCTAGTCACTACAGGTTTTAAAGTCTGCAAGAGAAAAAAAAAAGGTACCTGATTTTATTACTTCAGGTTAATACCCATTTTTCATGTCACGTCACTTTATTTGGAAACACACATGCCCCTTGTTCTCCAACAGAGTCATATGAAACCAGAGGGTTCTCTCACTGGTGCTTCTAGTCACATTCAGCAGCTTCTTTAAATATTGTACAATTACATATGAATAAGTACATAAATATGTTAAAATGACATAACAATGTGAGTAAACCTAGAAAATTAAATAATTACATAAAGCAAATAAAGTCATTGCTGCCAAACTGAACCACTTATGTCAAAAAGAAGGGAAACTGCAGCAGAATTCTTATAAAATCACTTTATTCAACACTAAAATCTTTTTTTAATGTACAGTGTGTTTAAAATATCAACATTCTGGGGGCGCCTAGGTGGCTCAGTCGGTTGAGCTTCCGACTTCAGCTCAGGTCACGATCTCACGGTCCGTGAGTTCGAGCCCCGCGTCGGGCTCTGGGCTGACAGCTCAGAGCCTGGAGCCTGCTTCCGATTCTGTGTCTCCCTCTCTCTCTGCCCCTCCCCCATTCATGCTCCGTCTCTCTCTGTCTCAAAAATAAATAAATGTTAAAAAAAATTTTTTTAAAAATATTAACATTCTGCTAATGAATCAGGAACTGACTATTCATATTTCCTGTTTTTTTTAAATTTTTTTATTATTATTTTGGTCAATGTTTTCATCTATCCTAAATGTCAATGTCCTTGTAATTTTTAACCTAGAAATCATCAGAACATAAAATGAAGAGTATTCAACATTAGAGGAGAACAAACTTGTTCAAAAACAAGAAAAATAAGTGAGTTGAGCAATCTCTATCAAAATAACACCAACATTCTTCACAGAGTTAGAATAAACAATCCTAAAAATTAATTGTATGGAACCAGAAAAGACCCTGAACAGCCAAAGCAATCTTGAAAAAGAAAACCAAAGCTTGAGGCATCACAATCCAGGACTTTAAGCTGTATTACAAAGCTGTAATCATCAAGACTGGCAAAAAAAAAAAAAAAAACTGGCAAACAAACAAACAAACAAACAGCCACTTAGATCAATGGAACAGAATACAGAACCCAGAAATGGACCCACAGCTGTATGGCCAACTCATCTTTGACAAAGCAGGAAAGAATATCCAATGGAATAAAGACAGTCTCTTCAGCAAATGGTGCTGGGAAAACTGGACAGCCACAAGCACAGAAATGAACCTAGGCCACTTTATTACACCATACACAAAAATAAACCCAAAATGGATGAAAGACCTAAACATAAGACAGGAAGCCATCAAAATCTTAGAGAAGAAAGCAAGCAAAAACCTCTTTGACCTCGGTTGCAACAACTTCTTACTCAACACGTCTCTGGAGGTAAGGGAAACTAAGCAAAAATGAACTATTAGAACTTCATCAAAATAAAAAGCTATGCACGGTTAAGGAAACAATCAGCAAAACTAAAAGGCAACTGATGGAATGGGAGAAGATATTTGCAAACGACATATCAGGTAAAGGGTTAGTATCCAAAATCTATAAAGAACTTATCAAACTCAACAGCCAAAAAAAACCCAAATAACCCAGTGAAAAAATGGGCAAAAGACATGAATAGACACTTCTCCAAAGAATACATCCAGATGGCCAAATGACACATGAAAAATGCTCAACGTCACTCATCCTCGGGGAAATACAAATCAAAACCACATTATGATACCACCTCACACCTGTCAGAATGGCTAACATTAACAACTCAGGCAGCAACAGATGTTGGCAAGGATGCAGAGAAAGAGTATCTCTTTTGCATTGCTGGTGGTAATGCAAACTGGTACAGCCACTCTGGAAAACAGTATAGAGATTCCTCAGAAAAATAAAAATAGAACTACCCTATGAGCCAGCAATTGCACTACTAGGCATTTATCCAAGGGATACAGGTGTGCTGTTTTAAAGGGGCACATGCACCCCAATGTTTATAGCAGCACTATCAACAATAGCCAAAGTATGGAAAGAGCCTAAATGTCCATCGACAGATGAATGCATAAACAAGATGTGGTGTATATATATACAATGGAGTATTACTCAGCAATCAAAAAGAATGAAATCTTGCCATTTACTACTACATGGATGGAACTAGAGGGTATTATGCTAAGTGAAATTAGTCAGAGAAAGACAAACATCATATGACTTCACTCATATGGGGACTTTAAGACACAGAACACATGAACATAAGGGAAGGGAAACAAAAATAATATAAAAACAGGGAGGGGGACAAAACAGAAGAGACTCTTAAATATGGAGAACAAACAGAGGGTTACTGGAGGGGTTGTGGGAGGTGGGATGGGCCAAATGGATAAGGGTCATTAGGGAATCTACTCCTGAAATCATTGTTGCACTATATGCTAACTAACTTGGATGTAAATTAAATAATAAATTAATTAAAAAAAGAAAGATAAGCAAGTCGTTAGGTAGAAAGAATCACACAATCATCCTCGGATGGTGAGTCTATTCATGACCATATTTCCATTGTCTAGAACTATGCCTGGCACACAGCAGGTATTTAATAAATAGTTGTCTGAGTTTTGAATGAATGGATGGATGAAAATTATCAAGGTTCTGGATGTTGTATAAAGTGTCAAAAGCCTGACACATGGTTCTCATCTGGGAGAGGAACAACGTGCTAATGGGTATTTGAAAATACGGTGGGAAGTTGGCTTGTCACAATGACTGTGGGTGCCATTGGCAGGTAGTAGGTAGAGTCCAGAGATTCTAACCTCTCTGCAATATGGAGAGAAATAGGAAAGACAATTACAGGACAGTCCAGCACAATAAAGAACTTTTCTATCCTAAATGCAAATAGCAGTCCATCAAGAATCACTGGAGGCAGAATTATGGCGGAGGGATAAAAGAAACAAAGCAAACAAATCAGAACAAGAAAATCAGAAAGGCAGCGGCAGGACTTGAGTAGCTTTTGTAGTGATCAGGAGGTCTCCGCTGTGAGTGGGGAAGGAACTATTTAGAAAACTGAGCCAGGCTAAAAATGCCTAAAAATGTCTGAATCAGAGCTTCTGGGGTATATGTACAAGCTGCAGAAGAGACTGCAAGCACTTTTTATAGTAAAAACAAATATGGAATAATTATAAAGTAGGATGCAAAATTTCTTTAAATTAAGAGATTCAAAGAAATCTCTTATTTGTGGTAAGCACCTGGGGCATGTTCCCAAATCTCCATATAAACCACGCCCCCCCCCCCCCCCACACACACACACCCTTTACCTCCCACCCTCATACTGCCAGTGGGTGGTACTTTGGTTGAAACACTACCTCAGGTCTTGAGCTGTGAACAGTTCATCAGAGGTGAATAGCAGTACTAAGTTCAGAATAATGCGGGGGTAGTACCAGGGTAGGAGCAAGAAAAAAATAAGGCATCTAAAGGAAGGTGAAGATGTTTACGAGAGTCCATCAAAAACAAATTTCAAGGACAAAATACACAAAGTATGCAAAGTGGCAACATTAAGGCCTTAATTATTTCACTTATTATATTTTTACTGAACACTTCTATATGTATCAGGCATTGTGCTAGGCCCAAAGGATAGAGACGAACAAATGATATAACTTGACCCTCATGAACTTTAAAATCTATCAGAGAAGAAGACATTAAACAAGTGAACAATAATGGAAACTCACAGAACACTTAGAAGATAGCAAGGGGGTCTCTTTTAAATTGAAGTGTGAAGGAGAACTTCCCTAAAGAAGTAATATTGTCCAAGGTTGTGAACAATGAATAGGCATTAGGTGCTCTTTACAGAAATACTTTCAAGGAAAGACCTCAGCCTGTACCAAGGCCCAAGGCAGGATGGAGCCTAGCACATTCCTAGAGCTGTAACAAGGAAAGGAAGTGTGGCTGCTGTCTTGGTGAGCTCGAGGAAAGACATGAGATAAGGCTGAGGACAGGCTGGGGACAGACTCTCAGCTTCCCACAGGAACTTGGGTTTCACTCTCCTCAAACCAGGAAACCACTGGATGGCTTTAATCAGACATGAGCCAAGTTTTGTCTTAATTAAGATCACTGGTGACAATGTGGAGGAGAATTGGAGAGGGGCAAGAAAAGGGGCAGGGAGACCTTTGGAAAAGCTAGTGCAAGGTCAAGGTGAGAAATGATGGTGGTTGACAGCAACAGAAATAGGAAATACAGATGGATGTGAAGCACAGAGTTAAAGGATTTGGTAATGAATTGGATGCAGAGAGTGAGGACATGAGTGAGAAGGATGATTCACTGGTGTGAGCAATTGTAAGGGTGACAGAGGCTGCCATGTTCCAAAGTGGGTAGACTGGAGGAAGAAGAGTTTCAGGGAAGAAAGGTCAGGGACTCTGTTTTGGAAAGGTTCACCACAAATGTCCAATAGCCACCTGAACAGAGACGTTTTATATTTGAATCTCCAACTCAGAAGTGAGCTCTAGATCAGGTTGTGGATTTGGGAGGTGCAGGCACCAACAGAAAGTATATAAAGACACAGCAATTAATACAATCACCCAGGAAAAGCATGTTTGTCTCAGTCCATGAAGATACACTATTAGATTCTCTGAAATAGAGTGAACATTGTCCCATGGGAGAATAATTTTATTTCCAATACCTTTCCATTACATTTTAGTTGGTAACCATTTTTTTCTGGTTTTTGTTCGAACAAGCTAATGTGCAAAAGAAGCCAAAAATTTTTAAAAAAGACTTTAAGTGTTATGGCTCTATGTGTTTCACACTTAGATGAACTATTCACCAATAATTACAGGATTTCAGGATTCAGCAATAATTGCATTTTGCTCACGTGCTTTTCATCTTCAGATGTTCAGTAAAATGGTCACTAACAAATGTTTATCAGCAGTTCACTGTGAATAGATAACATAGAGTGTGTTGGCATGGGAAGCATTTGCGGTCTACTTGCATATCTGTATTTCCATGACTGAAATCCTGCTGGCCCCATCATTACCCACAAGGTAAAATCCAAACCCTAGGCTGCATCTTTTTCCAGTTCCTCTCTTGCCAAACCCATACGACATGGCATGATTTAGCGATAAGTTCTTACACCACTTCCCACTGTTCTGCCTTTGCTCATGTATTTCCTATGCCTGGGCAAAATGAAAATGCAGTTTCTTGTTCAAAAATTATTAAGAATTTCAAGACAGTGACAACATAGCATTAAACCAAGTACAGGATCCCTCTGAGGCCCTATGCAATTGCATAGGTTACAGATCCATGAAGCCAGCCCTGCCCTGAGTCTCCAGTTAACAGGTCTGATATGGGGATTAAATGAGGCAATAATGTAAAACAAATATAAAGTGCCTCACACAGAGTAAACATTATGTGTGTGTGTGTGTGTGTGTGTGTGTGTGTGTGTGTGTGCTATATAGGTGTACACAACAACAAAAGATACTCCATGGGACTCTGGAGTCATTTTTTGAGTTAGAAAGAATCTTGTCTGCCAAATCTTAATTTTATGACATAAGCATAACAAAAAAAGAATACAAGAAAAGTCCTCATAGTTTGCATCTTTGATTCCTTACCTTCTTTCCATTCAAATTTTCCCCTGGTACAACTGAATACTCATCCCTTCCAAGTCATTTCCTCTTTGGATAATTCAGGGGAAGGGAAAGGTGTAGAGGTAAAGCTTCTTTAGGAATTTGTGGAGAGGATGACTGCCTAAAAACCACTGGTCAAACCTCATTCTTGGAAAGAAGTTCAGCAAGAAAAAAACCTTTGAGAAAAGAGTAATGGAAAGCAACCCAGACCTATTATATAGAATCTCTCCATCTCTGTTAACTCGAAGGAGAGGAATCAAACGATGGAAAATCTGGAACACTGAGGTATGGCCTCTTACCATTTATGTGCCTAGTTTTCCCTCTTTACTTTGTGGAGGAACAAGGACTTGAACCCGGAATAAGAATATTAGAATTCATCTTATCCAAGCTGATTTTTAAAAAATATCTTCTATCTGAATCTGACACTTAAGTACATGGGGAAAATATGAGAATTTAAACAGAACAACCACTTTGCTAAAAAAAGAAGGTGACGGGAGTCTTATCACTGAAAGTCTCTAATTTTCTTTAGAAACAGAAAATGGCATTAAAAGTAACAACATTTCTTGCAGATGTTATATAAGAAGTAGTAATAGACATTTTCCCTTTCCCAGACATTTTTAAAAATATCCTAAAAAGGGAGAAAAATGACCAAAAATAGCAATCTTCATCATCATAGTGGTAGTGATTTTCTTCTGAGGAGCTTAAAGTACTTGTTAAACATTATTTTATAAAGAAAAGAAAGCAAATGGACTATTGAATTATTAGCATTACTATCATTATTTGGATAATAGCATCTGTAGTGAATTTTAAAATAGTTGAGAAAATCAAACATCTAAGAAACATAAAAAGGTACAGGTGTTTCTCCTATTTTGACCTCTGAACGTCATTTTCTCTATAAAAATACCTGGGTGACTGAGTTCTGATATCTCATAATGTAAATTATACCAGCATGAGCTTAAGACACCATAACAATTTAGAAAATGAGTGGCTAAATAGGAAATGTCACACTAACCTATTAGTCTGGACACTCAATGCTCATGACTCACAAATGGAGCGGTTACTTCAGTATCGGCATCTGTGACAAGTCCCAAACCAGTCCTCCAAGCAAATTAGATTCTTTGGGAATAAACACTTAAACAGCAGAGCAATTTTTATTAGTCAGTTCTTATCAGTCAGTGATTAGTCCATCACTACGGGTGTTGAAGTCATTTGGTGTATAGATGGCAACGATGTCATCTGTCTGAGCTGTTGGCACATTATCACTAATACTTGTCAACTAGTAAGTATTTGATTCTTCAAATGCATAGCTTTAGTAAAACTTTCTGAAAGTGAGACAGACATAATCTTGATATCAGTATAACTGAGTGTGTTAAATATATGCTCCTCTAAAGAGGCAAAATAGCTTTTTGGAAAGTAGTTCTGCTAGACAGAGACTTTGGAGTCAGATGGAATTACATGTCATTTTTGTCCCCATACTTAATAGCTGGATGAATGTGGACAAGCTAACTTTTCAAACCCTCCATCTCCTTCACCACAAAGTTGTCATAATAACAGTTCCTGCTTCATGGATTGCTGCAAGAAGTCAAGAAATAATCTATGAAAAATGCTCAGTTACATATAATCTGCCATAAACCTCATTATTTACACATTAAAATGCATTTAATAATATATTAGAAAGAACAGTGTCTAATATAACTTGGGATAGCAGTAGGTTTAACATAACCTCAAAGATCAGTATCATCAGAGTTGCCAGCCACTCTTACCAGAGCAGTGGTTTTTGAGGAGACTCTGAAGAATTCACTCAGGAGTTCTGAGGTGTTACTTAGGGTAGAGAAGGCATGAAATGGGGTGTTGTGGGCAGGGGTGGCCGGCTGGGTACATGAGAATTGGTAGGACAAAAACAGACTGACACAACCCTTTCCTCAGGTTCACCAGAGCCTCTCAATGTCATCTAACACTTTTGATTCCTCGCTTTCTTTTACACGCATATCCCAACCATCAGCTAATTGTCAGACCCGACCCTCAAAATAAATCTAAACTTTGACCATGTCAGGCCACCTCTAACTCCACCACTCTAATCTATACCACCAATCATTTTCTGTTGTTCTCTCTTCAAATCCCAGCTCTCTTACAAATCTGCTCTCAACACCACAGCCATAGTGATCCTGTTGAAACCTGCATCTGATCTTGTCACTCTTGTACTCAAACCATTCCAATGCCTTCCCAAAATCATTTCCATGGATCTGCAGGATCACCCCTACCTCTCCAATATCATTCCCTACCTACCACACTCCTCCTTCACCTTCTCAGCAAGGCTGCTGTTCCTCCAACATATCAAACACAGTCTTTTCTCAGGACCTTTGTACTCATGATGCCACTGTCTAGACCACTCTTCTGAATGGCATCCACACAGACACTTCTTCCAGATGTCCTTTCAGATGACTTTACCAGGCTGCCTTCTCTGACCCTCCTCCATAAACTAACTTCCCCATCACTACCACTTTCTTTCCCTTCATCTGTGCCTATCACCATTCCCAGACACTTCTATTATTCACTGTTTCTCATCTGATCCCGCCACTAAAATGTAAATTCCATATGAAAAACGATTTCTTTTTTTTATTTTGTTCATTTTTGTATCCCAATACACAATAGGTGCTTAACTTTATAAATGATTAGCAGAGAGCAGAATAAAGCAGTATCCTGGTAGGCTCTTAGGAAGTGAGATGACAGTGGTGCATCTCACTCAGATTGGGACTCCAAGAAGAGAACCTGATCAGAGGTGTATTAGTTCTCTATTACTGTTTAGAAAATTACCCCAAAAGGCAGCAACTTAAAACAGCAAGCACAGAGTTACAGAGACATGTGAACAAATTAGCTAGGTGGTTCTGGCATAGGCTAGAACCTGTGCAATCTATCTATTGCAATCAAGCAATCATCTTAGGGGTCTACTGTGACTAAAGAATCCACTTCTGAGTTTGCTCATGTGGTTGTTAGCAGGGCTTAGTTCCTCCTTAGTTGGCGTCTGGAGGTTTCAGTTCCTTGTAACATAAACCTCTCCATAGGACTACTCACAAGCTAACAGCTTGCTTGCACTCCCTGCCCATCCCTTCAGTGAGATATCCAAAAGAGAGAAAGTGTAAGCAAGAGAAAGCTTTCGAGATAGAAGTTGCAGAATTTTCTAACTTAATATCCAGAAGTGACATGCTATTACTTCTGCCATATGGTGTTGGTTCATACAGATCAACCCTGGTACAATGTGAGAGAGGACCACACAACTGGGTATATACCAGGAAGTAGGGATCATTGGGGCCAGCTTGGAGGCTGTCCAGCACAGGGGACAAATTGTGAGTTCAGCAAGAGACAGGATAACTTTGAAAGGCTTTCAGATATTTAAGGGGAAATGTCAGAGAGACGGTAAGTTCTAGGAAATGAGGACAGGTCAAGGGAACCAAGATAACATCCTAATTTAAGTGTGCTTCTATGGTAATGACAGCTTGTGATTCAAATTTATTATCCTGAAATCTCAAAAAAAAAAAAAAAACAATGAGATTAAAGTTGATCTACTTTCATTTCTTTTTTTTTTTAATATATGAAATTTATTGTCAAAATGGTTTCCATACTGATCTACTTTCATTTCATTTTGTACCACTAATCTTGTTATTTCTGATGTATGAACTTTGAAGTATATATATACTTATTAAAATTTAGGAAAATCTCCCACTCCACAACTAGTAACTATATAATTAAATGGTACTAATGTTAATTCTTTCTAGTAACAACACTTAATGGATTAAGAAATATCTGTAAAGAATAAAATTAGAGGGGCACCCACATGGCTCAGTTGGTTAAGTGCACAACTCCTGATTTCAGCTCAGGTCATGATTTCAGAGTTCGTGGGATGAAACCCCACGTTGGGTTCTGCACTGACAACACAGAGCCTGCTTGGGATTCTCTCTCTTCCTCTCTCTCTGCCCCTCCCCTGCTCTCTCCCTTTCTCAACATAAATAAACTTAAAAAGTTATTATAAAAAGAGAATAAAATTAGAATACATAAAATCCATTTTACATTTATCCCACATCATTGTGAAGTTTGAGATCACCAGGCAAAAACAAAAGCATTTCTCTACCTGACTCAAATCTTCTCTATTACCTTTTATTTCAGAGAAAAAAAGAACAATCCCTCCAACTGTGCCCTTGAAGCCACCTGGCCCCACCTTCTCTGAGAATGTGCTCAAGAATGATCTCCTCATTTCTCACTTCTCTAATTACATGTTCTCATAGGATTGTTCCCCCCAACTCATAAACATATTCACACCCTCTTCTTAAACAACCTTTCCTTACCTTTTCCATCACCAGCTACAATTTATCTGCTTTCATCCTTTCTCTGCCAAACTTTACAAAGAAAATATACTAGCAACTTCCTATGTTTTCCCTTCCATTTACTGAAATCCATTATCTATTCTTATCTGCCCTACTGAAACCTCTCTCCTAAGGCCTCGTGACCTCCTAGCCATCAAATCCATTGCTTTTTCCTCACTTTAATCTTTCTCTGCAGCACTCAGTTGTGTCAAAAAACTTCTTGTATCAAATCCTTACTTCTAGGTTTTACTATAGGCTCTCCTGTTCCCATCTCCCATCTCTCTTCTCTGTCCGGGGCTACTCTGTCTCATGGCACCCAACTAAATATAGGTATCTCCCAAGGATTGATCCATTGATTTCTTCTCTTCTTTCATGTTTTGTCCCTTGCCAGTTTCACCCAGGCTCGTGATTTCAAATACCACCTGGATGCTGATGATTTCTCCTTATCTGTTTATAACTCTTATTTATCTCTCAAGCTCAGCCCCACATTTTTAAACTATAATCCCACATTTTTTACTGAACTCAATATATCTCCTCCATCATGGGACACCATCCTCTGGAAACCCTAGGCTGAAAACATTTGCAAACTGTTAGCACTTCACTTTTCTTTCATTCTCCTTCCATGTTCTTTTATACACAGTGCCAGAACCTTCTAAAACATTTCTAGGAGGACTTACAAGACAAAGTCCAAACTCCTTATTTTGACATATTATTCTCTCCATTAAGTGGTCTGGACTTAGGTGTTACACTGCTTACCAACCTCACAAAAATACTCTAGCCATCTTGATTCAGTTTCTGCTTTTGAATGAACTCAATAATTTAAGGCTCAATACCAATATCTGAAATGGCGAAAATAGTTGTTTGGCCTCTGATTAATCACATTTTTATCTGTTAAAGAAAGAAAACTATTCACAACACTTTTTATAGAAGCAAGGGAGGCTATCACAATAGGTACAGGACAACTACAATGGAGTTTTGCTGTAAGGAAGAGATTTTGCACTCAATTCTGAACACAACAAGGAAAAGTGAGAATTAATAGCCAAGGAGCAGGGTGGGAATCAGTTGATGCACAATTACTAAGAGGACACATAAGGAGTAAAGGGGGATTCTAGCTAAAATAACTCAATAGGATTCTTGGTGAAGACAGGCCAGGGTGAACAGACATCATCTAGGGGATGGTAGAAGATGAGGAACCCGGTCTGGAGGATGGAAAAAAATCAGATATTAAGTGTGGGGATTCTAGCTAAACTGACTTAGCAGGATTCTTTCTAAAACTGGATAATGAAGGGGCACCTAGGTGGCTCAGTCGGTTAAGCATCCGGCTCTTGGTTTCCTCTCAGGTCATGATTTCATGGTTCATGAAACCGAACCCTGCATTGGGCTCCATTCTAACAGTGAGGAGGCTGCTTGGGATTCTCTGTCTCCCTCTCTTTCTGCCCTTCCCCCACTCACACTGTCTCTGTCTCTCTCAAAATAAATAAACTTAAAAAAAAATTTTTAAAAATAAATACAGGGCACCTGGGTGGCTCAGTCACTTAAGCGTCCAACTCTTGATTTCAGCTCAGATCATGATCTCGCAGTTTGTGGGTTCGAGCCCTACATCAGGTTCTGCATTCACAGTGTGGAGCCTGCTTGGGATTCTCTGTCTCCCTCTCTCTGACCCTCCCCTGCGCCCTCTCTCTCTCTCTCTCAAAATAAATAAATAAGCACTTAAAAATAAAAAATAAAATAAAATAAAATAAAATAAAATAAAATAAAATAAAATAAAATAAAATAAAATAAGGGGCACTTGGGTGGCTCAGTAAGTTAAGCAGTTGACTTCAGCTCAGGTCATGATCTTGCTGTTCATGAGTTTGAGCCTCACGTCAGGGTCTGCGCTGACAGTTCAGAGCCTAGAGCCTGCTTCAGATTCTTTGTCTTCCTCTCTCTCTGCCCCTCTCCTGCTCACTCTCTGTCTCTCAAAAATAAATAAACATTAAAAAATTAAAAATAAAAATAAGTAAGTAAATACAACTGAATAATAAAGTCACAAACAATGAAGACCAAAAGTCAGGTTCTACTCCAAAGAAGACACCACAGATGGCCAACAGACATGTGAAAACGTGCTCAACATCATCTACCATCAAGGAATATAACCATAATGAGATATCATTGTCATATCTGTCAGAATGGCCAAAATCAAAAACACAGGAAACAACAAATTTTAGCAAGGATGTGGAAAAAAAGGAAACCTCATGCACTGTTTGTGGGAATGCAAACTGGTGCAGCCACTGTAGAAGACACTATGGAGGTCCCTCAAATATTTAAAAATAGAAATACCCTATGATCTAGTATTCACACTACTAAGTATTTACCCAAAGAATACAAAAGCACTAATTCAAAAGGATATATATGCATCCCGATGTTTATTGCAGCATTATTTACAATGGCCAAATTATGGAAGCAGCCCAAGTGTCCATGAATAGATAAATTAATAAAGAAGATGTGATATATATATATATGTGTATATATATATATATATATATACACATATATATATACACACACACAATGGAATATTATTCAGACATAAAAAAAGGATGAAACCTTGCCTTTTGCAATAACATGGATGGAACTAGAAAGTACAAGGTGGAAAGAAATAAATCAGTCAGAGAAAGACAAATATATTATTTCACTCATATGTGGAATTTAAGAAACAAAACAAAGGAAAAAAAGAAACAAAGCAAAAAAGAGACTGTTAACTATACAGAACAAACAAATGGTTACCAGAGGGGAGGTGGATGGGGGATGGACAAAATAGGTGAAGGGGATTAAGAGTACAGTTATCTTGATGAGTACTGAGTAATATATGGAATTTCTGAATCACTATATTGTACACCTATATCTAATATAACACTAACTACACTGGGATAAAAAATTTTTTAAAAATGAGGTCTTACATGAGAAGAGTTCTCTGAACTGAGTAGAGTTCGGTTAAGGAATCTTTGTCAATCTCAGCTGAATTCAGTTCAAATACTAACAATCCAAACAAATGACCCCCAAGTCTCATTTTTCTGAAGAAAAAGAAATGGCTTTTGGTGAAGGATTTCCATCAGCACATTTAATTACTCTTTATCTGCAAGAGGACTGGCTTTTCATCATTCAGTCAAATGCAAAGTTGTACTCTGTGGCTTTGTCTAGTTAGAATGGTAATAATCTAACCACTTAGCCAATCTGAAATACATCGTTTTCTTGGTTTTGTAATGAAAATAAAATGTTAAACAATATGTGGGAATGTGCCATTAGACATACTTTTGTGTTCACAAATACAATTACCTACTAACAAAATATTGTTCATTTGATCAGTAAATACTTTATGACTTAATCTATGAATTTAGAAGTAAAGTCATTGATAATTAAAGTCATCAATAATTTCATAAGCTAGAAATTCATGAAATTATGTAAATTATAATTCTACAGAATATTGGCTAATACCATCCATGTCAATATCTGATACCATACTCAAATTTAAACACATTTTAAAGAGTGTGAAGCTCCAGCAAATTAGACAAGAAAACATACCACTCAAACCAAAGTATTCTCCTTTTCTGCCTGATAGTACACTAAAACCGAGAAAAGTTAGCAAACTGATTGATCATTCCCACAGCTCATTTTCTCAGACTTCACATGTGAATTCTTTCAGGCGCTCCAAGGTACTTTCAGCTCCACCAGCCAAGTCTTGGTCCTCACATTCCTGTCTGAAGGCATGAGCCTAGTAGTAGTGGGTACAGAGCTGCTTTCTTAATATGGCTGGTTCCCAATATGACCCAGTTGGGCATAGAAGAAATGTGTTTTGCTTACATAACAGAAACAAACAAACAAAAGAAGTCTTCCTTTGACCACAATTTAGTAATTTTTTGCTACTTCCTAATATGTGTAAAACTTACACATCACATGTATCATGCTGACCTGAAAAGAAACATTTTACCAGAACATTCTTTGACAAGCACTGGTGGGTCATCCAGGAAAGGTGTGTAGACCCACCTGGGTCAGAAGACTCCGTGTGAATCCCAGTACTCTTGCCTTTCAGCTCAGTGACTCAGCATGTCACATATTCTCTTCGACCTTCACTTTCCTCAGGAGTAAAACAGAGGTAACAATTCTCTTAGGTGATAGTTTTGATTGATGTGAGTAAAAAGTGAGATAATACACTGTGAAAACTAAAGCAATACAAAAAATAAGGCATGTTTTTTTATGAGCACTCAGAAAATCTCTCCTTAGCAAAAACAGACTCCTCAGGTCACATTCACATCTCTCTAGAAAACTGATATTTCTCAGGTTGAAAGAAACCTAGCTCCATGTGTCTCTGTATGAAACTGAAAAGCAAGTGCACTTTGATTGACTAATGGCTGTATAACTTTGAAGAAACTGAGCTAAAATAGGATTTAGGTAATATTAAACTGAAACCGAGTGATATTAGAGGCAAGAAGTTCTGCTAGGTTTCAGCTTAAGAAGCTAAGAATATGAAATAAAAATATGTATTTCTTTCAAAATCCCTACAGAGGTTGCATTTATTGGTGTCAACCAGTCACATTCTAAAACCTATGGATCACTTGAGGACCAATGATAATCTTCCTGGAAAGGAAGAAGAAAACTTTAATTTCTTTCTCTCCAAATCATATCTTCTCTCATATGGCAACATCTTTCCTCCTCTTATGGCCATCCAAGAATAGAAAGCTAATGGTATATTCCCTATGTTCCAATAATCAATATACGTCTCTCTATGTTCTTCTTACTCAAACCACATCTACTTATAGTGATGGTGGCTAAGTTTGCAGGCTAGAAAGACCTTGTTTATATTTGCATATCCATTACAAATACAAAGGAATAAATATATATATAACAATTACATGATACATATCATATAATTATATACCATATATATCATATATTATATAATTATTATAATTATATGTTATATAATTATTATACATCACATAATTATTATATATAACATATCATATAAGACTAGTTGAAGTTAACCATTATCTAGTCACTGAATATTCTGAAAGCACTGGTTTACCAATAATGGCCAAAATCTTAACACTTAAAAGAAAGGACTCACTGGTGGACTATGATTACAGAAGACATTAGAAACAGGGATAGTATTAAGGGAAAAATGAAATGAAGTTTTCCTTTCAGCCCTTCCACTTCCCTGACATCCTTCCCCCACAGCACTCTCATGCTATTCTTTTGTTGCCCAGATAATCATCACACCCACACACACACCCTACCAAGACCCTTCATGATCCTTGCTAAATGCCATAAAAATCTTTGTCCACCTCCTTTCAAACACAGCTCCTTTAGCACCACTTACCTGTCTTCTGATTAGCAATTCTCACACAAATATAAAACAGAGTTACCTCCATTATTACTGTGAATATTGACATTTAAATATATGGACATGCACACTTATATATAAATACTCAAATGACTTATATCTAAAATGCCAACTCTCTGGTTGTGGCTTTTATGGATTGTGATAGTCTAAGTGCAAAAGAGATACGTAATGATAAAAAGGTGATAATAGGTGGATAGATGATAGGTAGATAAATAGATAGATCGATAATAGACACAGACAGCTAGTCAGGCAAGCAGTCAGAAGTCAAGTGCATATATTTCTGTGCATGTTATATGTATACATGTTCCTATTTGGAGGAAGATACTCTTTAAATCACACTACTTAGGCAGCCTCCTTGTCTATTATATGTGAGTAAGGTCAGCCATGGTAAGAAACTGTTTTCTCCCTGAATAATGTAAAACATCAAACAATGGACAAGACCTTTGTAAAATGCTTCTTACAGTGCAAACTTGTATCTTTCTTTAATATGAGATAAAAATGATTTCTAAAATTGATTCTGAATCCTCAAATCATTCATGACTGTAGCACTTTATATTCTGAAGTCTCTTTCTGATATATTGCCTCTATGACTAGTTTGCCAGAAAAATCATTTCTTTTAATGTTTTGAAAAAAACAAAAGCTGTCTGCTTCAAGAAACTATATTGGGGTTCTCTTTCAAAGATTACATAATTGGGAAAATATCTAGAGTATTTAGATCTAGCTATAGAAAATAATTACATTTAAGTCAACCATACAGTATTTATGTTTTATGCAACCCTTGAAATCAAGGAAGTAGAGCTTCAGTTTTACGATGAAGTAAAGCATATGTATAACTAAACTGACAGAGCCACACACAGCCTGTACCTGATAGATCACTTGTGGAAGTATCTGATGTGCATGAAATTAGGAATCATGAGTTCTGTTCCACTTCTCTCTATAGTTACTTAACAAAACAACCACTCTGGATTTCCATTTTCTCCTGCCCACTCGAGTATTTTCCCTGCCTGCTATACAGGGCAATGCTGAGAATCAAATGAAATAATATATTTTAAAACACTGTACTGCTTCATTATTACTATTTAGGTAAATAACATTATAATTATTTTTGGCTTTTCAGGAAAACAGAAACTTCCACCTTTATTATTAACTTCCAGAACTAAACATTTTGAGAGTAGCTTAAATTTTTTGACTAGCTGGTAGAAGTGCCAAATTACAGACATGAGGCATAAAGGCTTTAGTAATGACAGGGTTTGTTAAGTAATGGTTTAAGATCTTATAAGTTTTAAGGCACAGTTTTTAAGGACAGTGGGAAGCCTGCAGGGAGTTGAAGACATAACTGAACCAAACCTAGTAAAGAAGGAGTGCTTAGGTAGACTTCATACGGCTGGCTTAGGGTCTTACCCAGCGAACTCACCCTCCCTGTAACTCTAAACTTTAGTCATATGTCCCAGTCCTTGAATTCCCTAAGTAGCTGACCTCAGACTCACCTTCCTCCCCCTAAAGAAGAATCTCTTTAAATAAGATTCAATCTCCTTGCAACCCACTCTCTCTCCACAGCTTTATGCATTTTATAAGCATACAGAATAGAAAAGTGAAGACAATTATTATAAGCTCAAAATTTATCTCGCTAAAATATTGCTTTCGCCTTATCATTCTGCTCTCCAAAATCTCCATTGTCTTGTTACTAACCTTAAGATGAAGTCCAGTGGCTTAAGCATCCTACAAGGTTCTGCTCAAAATGGCTTCACCTATCCATTCTCACATCACCTCTTAATGCCCCAACGCAAGTGTGGTTAAATACTCATGCCCATTCCCTCCCCAGGTTCACATGCAATTCTTTCTCTCTACCTATTCAAATTCTACCCAACACTAAAGGCTACCGTAAAGATCTCTGTCTTTGTTGAAGACCTCTCCAGTTATTTCAAACCAATTTCATTTACCAACGTTTGAAATACTTGTTTGCATCCCTCCCTCATTTTTGCCTTTTGCTACTGATTGTTTCATGAGTATGTGTCTAGTTTCCATCTATAAATTATAAGCTCCTGAGAGAGGGATGAACTGGAAAATAGGGACAACCTTCAGAAGCACTGCAGAAAAAAACCAATTAATAGCACAACCTACAAAAATGGGGGTGAACATAAGAGTTAATACTGCCATCTTCACAGACCCCCAAAATTTCCATAGTATTGTTTTATTCGAGGGGATGATGATTTTGTTCTATCTACTATGAAGGACACATTTTACAGTGAGTTTGAGTTTTTATCTTCTAATGCTATGTTTGTGTACAATTCAGTCATACTTTCCTGAAAATGCAGCAAGTGTCAGAACAGAAAGACCAATTGTTCCCATTAAGACTGTTGCCAAGGCATATACACAGATATCATTAAAGATTAAAAAAAAAGATCTGAGACAATTACAGTTTAATTTATACCAAGTGTAGGTGTTGATAATATTTCTGAACATCTTTAGCTATTTGTCATTCATTTCTTCCACTTGAAATCTTTGTCTTTTGAAAGTCAAGCAGAAATGAAGCAAATAAGTAGAAAATTTCACCAAATTTTAACCCTTCCTCCCAAGCACTTTACATCCTAGTGCTCATCAGATTTTAGAGGGCTGTGAATATACCACTGTCAAATCCAGACCTTTGACGTACAAGAAAAATAAATATGTGCATAGATTGATCATGCTTCTCAATTATACTTAAGTCTTTTTAAATTAAATGAAATAGACTTAAAACTCAAGATATAAATACTCTGTGTCCATGTCTATCACTTAGCTAAGGCATTTTATCTCATACATTTTACATTTTCCACAATTTAACATATTTTAGTTTGTATCTTATACAGCAGATTAAAGGGAAACTGGAAGAATGAGGAGTATCAAAGAGAATGCCAAGAAGGCCAAACTCTGGAATTCTGGGAAATCAAGATAAAAGTTTGTACGAACAGCTGTGATATACCAGGTTTTGAGGCCAAGTAGACAGATTAAAAAGGAACATTGAGAGAAGAGTAGAAAATTCAAGTAAAGTACAAATTCACAAATTAGAGAATTTAGCAAAAATATACAGATGGAGAAACCAAAGGAAACCTGTGCAAAAGCTAATGTGGGTGGAATATTTCTAGGTGAAAGTTATCTATTTGTCATTAAGTTGAGTTTTTTTAGAAATTGTGATGGTAGGCTTGAATTTACTTGGATTGATAATTATTATTCCCTTAGGAAGGTCCTCTGAGGGCCTTCAAGTGAGATTGCATCACCCGGACACTTCAATTTCATCTGAGATGAATATATATATGTATACAAGCACCCCTCACCTGGCTCCCTCCTTCATCTGATGTAAATTGCCTCTTAGCCTCATATTCTCACCTTCACGTTTATTCAGATTTGTAGATTCAGCGAATAGCCTGTCTTTACTGTTGAGCTTCTCCAACTCTGCTTTGGTGACCTTTATGTGACCTGTGTTCAGCTCCTCTCATTTCAGCATGACCATCTCAAAGAAGACATACTGTACTACCTGCCTCACATAATGGCAATAGCCCAGCTTGATCCTCATGAAAAAAAGGATCATCCTCCTCCTTTTTCTTTTTTTTTTTAAACTTTTTTTAATGTTTATTTATTTATTTTTGAGAGAGAGACAGATAGAGAGCGAGCAGGGGATGGGCAGAGAGAGAGAAAAGGAGACAGAATCCCAAGCAGGCTCCGTGCTGTCAGCACAGAGCCCGATGTGGGTCTTGAAACCATGAACCATGAGATCATGACCTGAGCCGAAACGAAGAGTCGGATGCTTAACTAACTGAGCCACCCAGGCGCCCCCTCATCCTTTTTCATCCTCATGAAAAAGCGTTATAAAAGAATTATGTACTAGCATGCCTTGTAAAAGGAAGAAACCTTTGCACTGTGTAGTGCCAGACAATGAGTTTTAAAGGGTTTTGAATTCTTACCAATGGCAAAATGTCCCCAAATTTTAAGGATATAACATAGTGTCCTTAAGAACACACATTCTTGATTCAATCCAGTCCTAAGACATCTCTCTTGGTCATGTGTTCCCTCCAAGACTGCCCCCAACTTATTTGACTTGTCCTTATGAGTAGGACCCATATATCTTCCTTTAGCAATTCAGTTTTATCTTATAACACTTTTTGTAAGTAGCAATTTTCCTTGTTTTATTTTCTCACCAGAATCATAGCTAATTTGTATTGCATGACTTGAGTACACCTTCACCTTTTCACTCCTCCTTTTACCCAGCTATTTGCAGTATAGTGAATCCCATAATAAAATTTTGAAAGATAACAGAATACACCATCATCTAATATTATATAAAATGTAATCAGAAGAAATTTTACTTTTGAGTCTTCCAATCGTTAAAAGTAAATTGGTCTCCACTCTTATCAATTAAACACTTCAGATATTACATACATAATCAGATTTACAGCTCCTCATTGTTTATAACTCTCTTCCCTTGGCCATGAAATTCCTCCATCCCATGATCCTATTAAATCCTATGCATTCTTTAAACTTCAGCAAAAGAGTTATTTCCCCAAATAAACCTTTGTAATACTACCAAACTTTCCTGGCCTCTTGCTTTCACTCAGTGTCTTTGTTCCTTCATGTTTTCCCCTATACATCAAAAGGAACCCCACTCTTACCACCCGTATCTCATCCCCACAAACACTGTGATGCAACACATGCCCTCAAAACTTTGCTAGGTAGCTAAAGATAATAGAATTAAATCAGATGTTTTATGTAGAAGAGAGTCAATTCAATCACTCAGAGATTATTGCTGTGATGTTAGACCGAATGAGCTCAACAGCAGTCTGCATTGTTTTAAACTACAAATAGATTAATGATGTAAATTTTTAGGCACGAAAGAATTTTTAGGGCACAAGATGCAACGGGATATTTTAGGGTAATTGGGGACTTTATAACTCCTTAAGTGGGCCATTTATAGACAGTATCAATGCCAACACTATCTTTCCAGCAACTTGTAGCCAACAAAAGCTAGACTCTGAAATCCAAATCCAAGCAAGAATCAAAATAAACATATGTTTCATGAAAACTATTCCTTTTTTAAAAATTATTTATTTTTGGAGAGAGACAGAGAGAGAGCAGAGTGAACATGCACATGCAAGGAAGGGACAGAAAGAGAGGGAGAGAGAGAATCACAAGCAGGCTCTGTGCTGTCAGCACAGAGCTGGACACGGGACTCCATCCCACAAACTGTGAGATCCTGATATGAGCTGGAATCAAGAGTTGGGACACTTAGCTGACTGAACCACCTAGGCAACCCCAGGAAAACTATTCTAACTCTTGAAGATCTTCTGTTGAATCTTCAACTTATTTTTCAAGTTATTACTACCATTTATTCATCCTTAGAAAGATTATCAGCTTTATTACATCTCACCTAATCAATCTAGGTTCTGTCTTATAAGTGAGGTGTTTTTAAAAATATTATATAAGCCCATAAGAATTAACAACACTTTCTTCATTTCTTTTAAACCTGGACATAATTTGGACCCATCTCCTTCCACACAGTACCTCCAGAAATGAGCTTAATCCCTGTCTATTTCAGCTAGTTTCACATACATGAAAAGTGTACTACACCTGAAATTAATGTAACATTATGTATCAGCTATGCTTCAGTTTTAAAAAGTGTGTGTGTGTGTCTAAAAAAGCTATAAGACACTGATGAAAGAAATTGAAGAAGATACAAATAAATGGAAAGATATCCCATGTTCATAAATTGGGAGAGTCAATATTATTAAAATGCTTATACTACCCATAGCAGTCTACAGATTGAATGCAACCCTTATCAAAATTCCAATGGCATCTTTCATAGAACTAGAAAAACCAGTTCTAAAATTTTTATAGAACCACAAAGCCCTTAATAACCAAAGCATTCTTGAGAAACTAGAACAAAGTTGGAGGCATCACACTTTCTGATTTCAAACTACACTGTGAAGCTATAGTAATCAATACAATATGGTAATGGCTTAAAATAGACACATACACCAATGGAACAGAATTGAGAGCCGAGAAATAAATCCAGGTATATATGGTCAACTAATATTTGACAAGAGAATCAAGAGTACTCAATGCAAATAAAATAGTCTTTTCAATAAATGGTGTTGGTAAAACTGGATATTCAGATGCAAAAGAATGAGACTGAACCTCTATCTTATACCAGTCACAAAAATTAACTTAAAATATATTAAAGACTTAAATCTAAGAAGTGAAACCCTAAAACTCCCAAAAGAAAACATGGGAAAACCTCATTTACATTCTTGGCAATGATTTTTTGGATATTACTCCTAAAGTAGAAGCCACAAGAGCAAAATTAAACTAATGTGACTACATCAAACTAAGCAGCTTCTGAACAGCAAAGAACCAACAGAGTAAAGAGACAACCTATGTAATGGGACAAAATACTTGCAAACCACACATATGATATGAGGTTAATATCCAAAATATATAAGGAGCCCATATGACTTAATAGCAAACAACAAAAACAAAAAACAAATAACCTAATTAAAAGTGGACAGGGAGGGACACCTGGTGGCTAAGTCAGTTAAGTTTCCAACTTCTGCCTAGGTCATGATCTCCCATTTGGGAGTTCAAGTCCTGCGTTGGGGCTCTGTGCCAACAGCTCAGAGCCTGGAGCCTGTTTCAGATTGTGTCTCCCTTTCTCTCTCTGCCCCTCCCCTACACGCCCACTGTCTCTCTCTCAAAAATGAACTTAAAAAAAATTTTTTTAGAGAGGGAGCCAACATGCTGGAGAAGTGGGGGATCCGTACTTCTTGCCTCTCCCAAACAAAGAAGGGCTGAAGCCAAAGGACTTTGAGCTCCAAGAGTCTGGGAGGAAAAGAGACTGAGTCTACCAGGGAGAAACTGGGACAACCTGAGAGACCATAGGTGGGTGATTTCGAACTGGGGGAGATAAAACGGGCAGTGTAGGCACAGAGGGGAGGGATCCCTTTCTGCTGAGAGACAAAGGGAAGAGAAAGGGCAACTCGGGAAATGTAAGACTGTATCTGGAAAAACAGAAAAAACCTTGGACTGAGACAAAGAGGGATCCTATCTATAACTGCAGGTTAGAGGATCTCTAACTGCAGATCTCATCTTCAGACTGGGGCCAGCTTCCCTGTTCACACATCTGGGGAGGAAAGGAGCCAACTCTGGCTTCAGTGGTAGATCAGGGGTGCAGTGCACAGCAGGAGAAACCAGTCCCCTCCCCTGAAGGTTGGTGGCACACGACAAAACCAGCCAAGACCTCATGTCAGGAGGTGCTTCCCTAGTATCAGGGTGCACATAGTAGGAGTTTAAATTCCAGCCAAACCCCCAGGGCAAAGGAGTCGCAAGACAGTCTCCTCTGGGCCTGCAGCAGAGTGAAGATGGCTCCAAAGGAGTGATTTGGGACACCAGGTCATGGAGAAAAGACTGGGGGTGTCACCATCTTTCTTCCCACCACCACCAAGGCTGGGCCTCAGAGATCCCATCTCGGGGCCCACAGTGGAGGTGGGACCAGCCTACACCAAACCACGCCCCTCCATGCCGGGTAACTGCGTGTCTAATGGAGTGGAATAGACGACATGAAACTAGAGGGACGTGCCTCCAGACTAACGCTGCTACACTTCCTGGATTAATTCTGGGACAATTCTGGATATACAGATATATTCTCCTTTCCATTTCTCCTTCTTAGCTCTTCCCTCCTCTATGCTGGCTACTCTGGTTATTGGTTTGTTTAAACAGACATATGTAATCCATTCTCTTATACATGTTGTACACCTCCTTCTTTACACTCCTTTCTCTCTCTCTGGAATAATCAAGCCATATAGTTTCTCTGTCTGGGTAACTTTATCTTTGTTTTTTTGTTTTTTGTTTTTTCCCTGCCTTCCTTAATTCCCTTTCTCTCTCTCTTGATTAAGTCTTTTAGTCTCTCTGCCTGGTCAATGTTTATTTTCTCTTTATCCCCGCCCCTGTCATTTTTCTCCTTCTATGTGCTTGTCCATCAGCCCCACCTCTACCATGTTCTTTACTTGTAGCTGGTATTTCTGGTTTTTTTTGCTTTTGGATTGTTTTTTGTTTTTGTTTTTTGTTTTTGTTTATTCGTTTGTTTTGTTTGTGTGTTTGCATGTTTTTGATTCCTGTTTGTCTGTCTGTGTGTTTTCCTTTCCAGGGATACTTCAAAGAACAAATCAAAGCATACCTGGTGGAGGGTCCAAAACATCACTACAAGTAGGGAAATAAAATAACCAAAGTCTCAACAAAAGAGAGCAAATAACACTCTCCAAAAACTCCTCCTGAAGGGCCAAGCCTGCACAGTGCATGACCCCCCCTTTAATATAGCAGTGCTCTCATGTACAGAGCACATAACAAGCTTTTAAAACTCATAAGGGACAGAAAACAAGCCAAAATGACAAAACGGAAGAATTCTCTTCAAAAGAAATTCCAGGAAGAAGTGACAGCTAAAGAATTGATCAAAACAGATTTAAGCAACATAACTGAACAAGATCTTAGAATAATAGTCATAAAATTAATTGCTGGTCTTAAAAAAAGCATAGAAGACATCAGAGAATCTATTGCTACAGAGATCAAGGGACTTAAAAATAGCATGATGAATTAAAAAATGCTATAAATGAGGTGCAAAATAAAATGGAAGTGGCCACAGCACGGACTAAAGAGGCAGAGGGGAGAACAGGTGAATTAGAAGGTAAAATTATGGAAGAAGAGGAAACTGAGAAAAGGGAGATAAAAAAATCCAGGATCACGAGGGGAGAATTAGAGAAATGAGTGATTCAATCAAATGGAACAATATCTGGATCATAGGAATTCCAGAAGAAGAAGAGAGAGAGAAAGGGGCTGATGGTGTACTTGAACAAACCATAGCTGAGAATTTCCCTGATCTGGGGAAGGAAATAGGCATTGAAATCCAAAAGGCATAGAGAACTCCTTTCAGACATAACTTGAATCAATCTTCTGCCCAACATATCATAGTGAAACTGGCAAAATACAAGGATAAAGAGAGAATTCTGAAAGCAGCTGGGGATAAACGGGCCTTAACATACAAAGGTAGACACATAAGAGTTGTAGCAGACCTATACTGAAATGTGGCAGGCCAGAAAGGAATGGCAGAAAATCTTCAATGTGATGAACAGGAAAAATATGTAGCCAAGAATCCTTTATCCAGCAAGCCTGTCATTCAGAATGAAAGGAGAGATAAAGGTTTTCCCAAACAAATAAAAGCCAAAGGAATTCATCACCACTAAACCAGCCCTGCAAGAGATCCTAAGGGGGACTCTGTGAGTGAAATGTTGCAAAGACCACAAAGTACCAGACACCTCACTATAACCATGAAACCTACAGATAACACAATGACTCTAAACCCATATCTTTCAATAATAATACTGAGTGTAAATGGACTAAATGCTCCAAACAGAGGAGACAGGTTATTAGAATGGATAAAGAAACAAGACCCATCTATTTGCTATCTACAAGAGACTCATTTTAAACCTGAGGACACCTTCAGATTGAAAGTGAGGGGATGGAGAACTATGTATCATGCTATTGGAACTCAAAAGAAAGCTGGAGTAGCCATACTTATATCAGACAAACTAGACTTTAAATTAAAAAGTGTAACATGAGATGAAGAGGGGCATTATATAATAATTACAGGGTCTATCCATCAGGAAGAGCTAACAATTATAAATGTCTATGCACCAAATTAGGAACACCCAAATATATAAAACAATCCCAAACATAAGCAATCTCATTGATAAGAATGTGGTAATTGCAGGGGACTTTAATACTCCACTTACAACAATGAACAGATCATCTAGACAGAGAATCAATAAAGAAACAATGGCCCTGAACAATATATGGGACCAGATGGACTTGAGAGATATATTTAGAACTCTACAGCCCAAAGCAGCAGAATATACTTTCTTTTCAAGTACACATGGAACATTCTCCAAGACAGATCACATACTGGGTCACAACACAGCCCTCAATAAATGTAAAAGAATTGAGATCATACCATGCACACTTTCAGATCACAATGCTATGAAACTTGAAATCAACCACAGAAAAAAGTCTGGAAAACCTCCAAAAGCATGGAAGTTAAAGAACATCATACTAAAGAACAAATGGGTCAACCAGGCAATTAGAAAAGAAATTTAAAAATATATGGAAACAAATGAAAATGAAAATACAACAATCCAAACCCTTGGGGATGCAGCAAAGGCAGTACTAAAAGGAAAATACATTGCAATCCAGGCCTATCTCAAGAAACAAGAAAAATCCTAAATACAAAATCTAACGGCACACATAAAGGAACTAGAAGCAGAACAGCAAAGACACCCCAAACCCAGCAGAAGAAGAGAAATAATAAAGGTCAGAGCAGAAATAAACAATATAGAATCCAAAAAACAAAACAAAACAAAACAGTAGAACAGATCAATGAAACCAAGAGTTGGTTTCTTGAAAAAATAAACAAAATTAATAAACCCCTAGCCAGGCTTCTCAAAAAGAAAAGAGAGAGGACCCAAATAGATAAAATCACCAATGAAAATGGATGTATTACAACCAGTCCCTCAAAAATACAAGCAATTATCAGGGAATACTATGAAAAATTATATGCCAACATACTGGACAACATAGAAGAAATGGACAAATTCCTAAACACCCACACACTACCAAAACCCAAAGGGGAAGAAATAGAAAATTTGAACAGACCCATAACTAGTGAAGAAATTGAATAAGTTATCAAAAATCTCCCAACAAATAAGAGTCCTGGACCAGATGGCTTCCCTGGGGAATTCTACCAGACATTTAAAGCAGAGTTAATACCTATCCTTCTCAAGCTGTTCCAAAAATTAGAAATAGAAGGAAAACTTCTGGACTCCTTCTATGAAGCCACCATTACTTTGATTCCCAAACCAGACAGAGACCCAGCAAAAAAAGAGAACTACAGGCCAATATCCCTGATGAATATGGATGCAAAAATTCTCAACAAGATACTAGCAAATTGAATTCAACAGCATATAAAAAGAATTATTCACCATGATCAAGGGGGATTCATCCTGGGCTGCAGGGCTGGTTCAATATTTGCAAATCAGTCAATGTGATACATCACATTAATTAAAAAAAAAGATAAGAACCATATGATCCTGTCAATAAATGCAAAAAAAAAAAAAAAAAAGCATTTGACAAAATACAGCATCCTTACTTAATAAAAACCCTTGAGAAAGTCAGGATAGAAAGAACATACTTAAACACGATAAGAGCCATTTCTGAAAAGCCCACAGCTAACATCATCCTCAATGGGGAAAAACTGAGAGGTTTCTCCCCCTGATATCAGGAACACAACAGGGATGTCCACTCTTACCACTGTTGTTTAACGTAGTGTTAGAAACCCTAGCATCAGCAATCTGACAACAAAATGAAATAAAAGGCATCAAAATTAGCAAAGATGGGGGCGCCTGGGTGGCTTAGTCGGTTAAGCGTTCGACTTTGGCTCAGGTCACGATCTCGCGGTCCGCAAGTTCGAGCCCCGCGTCGGGCTCTGGGCTGATGGCTCAGAGCCTGGAGTCTGCTTCCGATTCTGTGTTTCCCTCTCTCTCTGCCCCTCCCCCGTTCATGCTGTGTCTCTCTCTGTCTCAAAAATAAATAAACGTTAAAAAAAATTTTTTTTTAAATAAAAAAAATTTTAAAAAATTAGCAAAGATGAAGTCAATCTTTCACTTTTCACAGATGACATGATATTCTACATGGAAAACCCAACAGACTCCACCAAAAGTCTACTAGAACTGATCCATGAATTCAGCAAAGTCACAGGGTACGAAATCAATGTACAGAAATCAGTTACATTTTTATACACCAATAATGAAGCAACAGAAATAAAGAAACTGATCCCATTCATAATTGCACCAAGAACTATAAAATACCTAGGAATAAACCTAACCAAAGATGTAAAAGATCTGTATGCTGAAAACAATAGAAAGCTTATGAAGGAAATTGAAGAAGATATAAAGAAATGGAAAAACATTCCATGCTCATGGATTGGAAGAATAAATATTGTTAAAATGTCAATACTACCCAAAGCAATCTACACATTGAATGCAATCCAAATCAAAATTTCACCAGCATTCTTCTCAAAGCTAGAACAAACAATCTTAAAATTTGTATGGAACCACAAAAGACCCTGAATAGCCAAAGTAATATTGAAGAAGAAAACCAAAGCGGGAGGCATCACAATTCCAGACTTTAGCCTCTACTACAAAGCTGTAATCATCAAGACAGTATGATATTGGCACAAAAACAGACACATAGACCAATGGAATAGAATAGAGAACCCAGAATTGTACCCACAAATGTATGGCCAACTAATCTTTGACAAAGCAGGAAAGAGTATCCAATGAAAAACAGACAGTCTCTTTAACAAATGGTGCTGGGAGAACTCGACAGCAACATGCATAAGGATGAAACTAAACAACTTTATTACACCATACACAAAAATAAACTCAAAATGGATAAAGGACCTGCATGTGAGACAGGAAACCATCAAAACCCTAGAGGAGAAACAGGAAAAAACCTCTTTGAACTCAGCCACAGCAATTTCTTTCTCGACATATCTCCAAAGGCAAGGGAATTAAAAGCAAAAATGAACTATTGGGACCTTAACGAGACAAAAATCTTCTTCACTGCAAAGGGAACAGTCAACAAAACTAAAAGGCAACTGACGGAATGGGAAAAGAGATTTGTAAATGACATATCGGATAAAGGGCTAGTATCCAAAATCTATAAAGAACTCAACAAACTCCATAACCGAAAAACAATCCATTGAAGAAATGGGCAGAAGACATGAATAGACACTTTTCCAAAGAACACATCCAGATGGCCCACAGACACATGAAATGATGCTCAACATCACTCCTCATCAGGGAAATACAAATCAAAACCACACTGAGATACCACCTCACGCCAGTCAGAGTGGCTAAAATGAACAAATCAGGAGACTATAGATGCTGAAGAGGATGTGGAGAAACGGGAACGCTCTTGCACTGTTGGTGGGAATGCAAACTGGTGCAGCTGCTCTGGAAAATAGTGTGGAGGTTCCTCAAAAAATTAAAAATTTTTGAACTACCCTGTGACCCAGCAACAGCATTGTTGAGAATCTACCCAAAGGGTACAGGAGTGCTGATGCATAGGGGCACACGTACCCCAATGTTTATAGCAGCACTTTCAACAATAGCCAAATTATGGAAAAAGCCTAAATGTCCATCAACTGACAAACGGATAAAGAAGATGTGGTTTATATATACAATGGAATACTACTTGGCAATCAGAAAGAATGAAATCTGGCCATTTGCAGCAACGTGGATGGAACTGGAGGGTATTATGCTAACTGAAATAAGCCATACAGAGAAAGACAGATACCATATGTTTTCACTTATATGTGGATCCTGAGAAACTTAACAGAAGACCATGGGGGAGGGGAAGAAGAAAAAAAAAAAAAAGGTAGAGAGGGAGGGAGCCAAACCATAAGAGACTCTAAAAAACTGAGAATAAAGTGAGGGTTGATGGGGGGTGAGGGAGAGGGGAAAGTGGGTGATGGGCATTGAGGAGGGCACTTGTTGGGATGAGCACTGGGTGCTGTATGGAAACCAATCTGACAATAAATTATATTAAAAAAATTTTTAATGGACAGAGGATCTTAACAGAAATTTTTCCTAAGAAGACCTACAGATAGCTAACAGGTACATGAAAAAGTGCCCAATAATATTAATTATCAAGATAATATAAATCAAAATCACAATGAGATATCACCTCACAACCTGGTAGGAACTTCACTATAAAAAGAGATAACAAAAGCTAGCAAGGATGTGGAGAAAAGAAAACCCTTGTACACTGTTGGTGGGAATGTAAACTGAAGCAGCCATTGTGGAAACGGTATGGAGGTTCCTCAAAAAATTACAAATAGAACTACAATAAGAAGTAGTAATCCCAGTTCTGAGTATATATCCAAAGGAAACTCAGTATCTTAAGGAACTATCTCTACAGCCATGTTCATTGTAGCATTGTTTACAATAGGCAAAACAGGAAAATAAATGTCCATCAATGGATGAATGAGTAAAAAAAATGTGGGGCGTGCACACGTGTGTGTGTGCGTGCGTGTGTGTGTGTATGTAGATGGAATATTATTCAGTTATAAAAACAAAGGAAATCCTGTCATTTGTAAAAACATAGATGAACCTGGAGGACATTATGCTAAATGAAATAAGCCAGACAGAAAAGACAAATACTATGTGGTATCACTAAAAACCAAGTTTATAGAAAGGGAGAGTAGATTAAAACCAAGTTTATAGAAAGGGAGAGTAGATTAATGATGGCCATGGGTAGGGGTTGGGGGGAATGAAGGAATAGGTTCACGGGGTACAAACTTCCAGTTATAGATGAATAAGTTCTATAGATGTATACTTAGCTGACTATAGTTAACAATACTATATTGCATATTGAAAAGTTGTTAAGAGAGTAAATCTTAAAAGTTATCACCACAAAATAAACAAAAAAACAAACAAAAACCAGGTAACTATATGAACTGATGTGTTAACTAATCTTATTTTAGTAATTATTTCCCAATATATACATATATCAAATCATCACTTTGCTTATATCTTAAATTATACAATGTTATATGTCAATTATATTTCATAAAGCCAGGGGATTTAGGGATTGTGTGTGTGTGAATTCTTTAGCCACAAGCATTCCTCCTGCATAGACATTTGCAAAAGGTAAACCAGTTGACTGCATGGTAGAATAAAACCCGGCAATAAAACTATCTTTGTAGACATGTAACAGAATAAATAATAATATTTAGCACTATGATTAATCTCACAAGCTGGTTCAAATCCTTTCTAATGCTTAAATCTTAAATAATCTTAAATAACAGTGCAATATGATTTCCGGTACTTAAATAAAATGGTTTTTGACTTTTTAAAAAAAATTTTTTTTTAATGTTTATTTATTTTTGAGACAGAGAGAGACAGAGGATGAATGGGGGAGGGTCAGAGAGAGGGAGACACAGAATCTGAAACAGGCTCCAGGCTCTGAGCTGTCAGCACAGAGCCCGACGCAGGGCTCGAACTCATGGACAGTGAGATCATGACCTGAGCCGAAGTCGGCCGCTTAACCGACTGAGCCACCCAGGCGCCCCAGTTTTTGACTTCTTTATGAAGGTCCCATTATCAAAGTCTCCTGATTAGAAATTAGATAGGCATACATACTGAATATTAGAGAAGCATAAATAAATTGTCATGGTCTACAGTAATAATGAACTTCTACAGTAATAATGAACTTGCTTAAACCTTCCTAAAATTATTCCTAAAGAGCAACAGTGTTTTGCATAAGTGATATCTCAGGGCTTAAAAGAATTAACACCAAAGCAGTGTCTTCATCTAAACTCCTTGAATTTTCCCTTCATTTGCATGTGAGTAATTGATCTATCTGCAGTTCAATACGTGATATAGAATCTATACCACTTGAAAATTAATCTCCTGTTATCTAAACTGCCATTACCTAAGATCACATTTCTGAAAACTATTGTTAATACTGAGTGAGCTCCAAAGACTCAAGACTTAAGAGCCTGAGAAAAGATACCAAAGTTTCTGTTTTCTTAAAAGTAGCAAATTTTAAGAAAAGGAAAGAATATGGGCCTCTCTCTGCTTTAAAGTTAGCCTCCTCTCCTTGTTCTCAATAGGTTTTATAAGAATGATAGAATCCTCTTTTTTCCTACCTTATTTCTCCTGTAAAGCTTTTGTTGTTGCCCTATCATCTAAAGACAAAGACAATGCTTGAGATAGTAAAGAAAGCTTCCACCTGAAGTAGTGGGATGGACAAAGAGATGAAGGCATATATTATCTCCCTATACCTGTGCTGCACTCATTTGAGGTAGTTTTTAGTGTTCAGAGTAGTTTCAGGTTGTAAAACCTTTCCATATGTTCATTGTGTTTAATTCAAACATGTCTATATATTTGCTATATCCAAATGTTGAAGTTTACTTTTAGAATTCCGATGATTTACCAAAACAAATTACTTTATGCTTCTTGCTGCTCATATTTTTACATTTGGTTATTAACTACATGGTGAATAAAACTATTTTAGAATGTTTTAATAGCTCTGCTATTACATAAAGGCTTTAGAGTTCCCCTTGCCTTTCCTTGCTATAACTTAAGTAGGATTTTCTAGTAATCGCAAAAATAACCCTACCTTTTTCTTTTCTGAAACACAAAGTCCAGAAGTTGCTTTTTTTAATTTATTGCCAAAATTGTTTTTTATCGTAAGAACACTGTTTTTAGTTAAAGTTAGTTAGTTAAAGATCTCCACCTCCACTCAACTTTCAGGACACTACACACCATACCTTGAGTTTGGATGCACATGTATCTAGAAAATGGTGGGGAAAGGCCATATGCCCCTTTAGACACTAAATCTACTTGGAAGGGAAATTTCTAGGTCAAGAGTAAATGTATATGAATGAATGTTTATGTTGACAAACTTTAATCACCTATTCTGTCTTGTGTGATTGCTACCAAATCCTACCAGAAACTTGCCCCACAAATATTAAGACAGCTCTTTCTTCATTCCCTTTATACCTGGACATAATTTGGATCCATCTCTTTCCACACAGTTTCTGGTAGTAGAGCAGTTTTATTCCAGTTAGGTCCTAGTTCGATGACTAATGGGAAGAAACCACTGGGCACTGACCATGCTGACAGAATGAACCTCAGGTTGCAGCAGCCACACAATGTCAGTAGGAGTAAAAAAAAAAAAAAAAAAAAAAAAAAAAAAAAATCCAATTCCTGTGATCAGATTAAAGTACAAACCAACACATATATTGGAGGGGAGTCATTTGCTATATCATCAATTTTACATTATTTTGAAATTTCACAGTAAAACATATTAAATATGACAAAAATGTACAAATGTGGGTGATTTGGACCTGGTGCATGGTAGGGTTAAAATAAATATTTGCTGAATAAACAAATGAAATGTAAACTTAGTCACGGAAGAAGGTTCCACAGATAACAAAAAACAAGAAAGACGATGCATGAGAGATGTTGAAGGCAGTGTATTCACTCTGTATCCCACTAGCAAGCCAAACTCTCTGGACCAAATCTCCCTATACAGAATGCCTTCTTTTTCTACCTTCCCTTAAAAACAATTTTATCCTGTCGTCTACACTCATTGTCACTACCTCACCGCCTTCCATTCAATTTATAACTTCTTTTTCAATCTGAACCCATCTTCCCATAAGCCCCGAACTGACAAGAGATGGCCACAGTAGAGTAGAAATGGTGGTGGGGCAGGTGTAGGCAGGGAGACTTCTGAGATACTACAAACATACCTGGAGTTTCTCTCAGTCTCCAGGAGGGAATTCAAAGGATGACCTGCCCAGCTGGTAAACTCACTGGGATTGTCACCACAGGGTAAGTGGCCCCACGGCAGAGAGCATAAGTTTCCCTGATTGGGGACTGAACAGGACTTGCAGCAAGTTTTCAAGCAAATCTGTAAGAGAAAGGCAGTGGAAAGGAACCACTGTATACTGGCAGTGCAGAGAAAACAAACCTTAGGTTGCAGCAGCCATACTGTGACAGCAGATACAGCAAGAGCAGAGGTGGACAGATGCATGCCAAGAAGATGAGCCCCTCATCAGTGGGGTCTGAGGACAGCAAATGGACCAGAGGCTTCTCCCCTAAGACTAACGTTAAATAAAAATGTGATGCTGTTGAGCAAGGGCACCCCTGCTGCCAGATCCAGCAGAAGAAGAAAAGGAAAAGGAAGGGAAGAAAAACCCTGTTTACTCAAAAAGAGGCTAACAGAATCTGGACAGAAACCAGAAAGACCATTATCTATAAAGAGCAAGATTAAACACCTACACCACACAAAACAGGGCTCAGAGACAGGTTAAGAACACTTGTGGAGAAATAAAGTTATATGTCTGAATATCTGAGATATAACTATGAGTTTTAAACTAACTACCTTTGAAAAGAGAGAGACTAGAACTCAGAGGAATTCTATATTTAGCACCTTCCCCTAATAGCTGGATCACCACAGAGACTAGGCAGTTAAAGCTCACTGCCAAACAACAATTTCCCTTCCATAAATGATGCACAGATGCAACACAATTCCCTAATTTTAGAGAAGGAAAACTGAGACGTAGAAAAACTTGATGATTAATGTAACTAAATTATATGATTCTAAATATCCAGTTTATCAGTCACAGAAAGAAAAATTTAGATTTTTTTTCCCCAGCTAGCACCAGTCTACAAGGAATAGGAAACAGAACATAAGAGCCTGAGTACTCGGTCCATGAAAAAGGTTAAGGAAAGAATACAGCTACACTTTCAATTAGAACATAATTGAAATTACTGTTTTGAATCTGAGTTTTATGTTGCTTTTATTCAATTATGAGCTCTTTCCCAAATAACTGAGCTTTAATCATTTGAGAGGTGTTTATTGAGGACTTAATTCTGATCAATTCAATTTGTTCCATTTAAGTGTCTACTGGGAATTTGGGGCGCCTGGGTGGCTCGGTCGGTTAAGTGTCCGACTTCGGCTCAGGTCATGATCTCACAGTCCGTGAGTTCGAGCCCCGCGTTGGGCTCTGTGCTGACACCTCAGAGCCTGGAGCCTGTTTCAGACTCTGTGTCCCTCTCTCTCTGCCCCTCCCCTGTTCATGCTCTGTCTCTCTCTGTCTCAAAAATATATAAACGTTAAAAAAAATTTTTTTAAAGTGTTTGCTGGGAATTAACTGTGTGGCAGCCATTGTGCAAGTGCTGGGAATAGAGGAGTGAGCTAGACTAGAATAGTCACTGCCCCCATGGGTCTCCGGTGCAGCAGAGGTGAGAGGGGGACTTTAAAGAAGTTATGATGACTGTGATAAGTTAGAAAACACAGAGTATCAGATGCTATGGGGAGCCCAAAATAAAAAGTTTAATCTTGAATAGATTTACCCTAGTAAGTGAATGTCATAGGCTTTTATTTATAGAAGGAAGATAGAACTCATTTTTTATTTGAGGTTAAAAGTATAATGCCATTTTTAAAGGATGACATTTCAAAATCAGATAGTATGGAGAACTAAAGTAATTTGTAAAAATTATAGATTATCAGGATTTGAACATTCAACAAACAAAGCCCCTTGGTCAACATTTGCATTCCCTCGTTAGCATTGTTTCCTGAAGCTTCAGAGTTTATTTTTATTATACATACGTATATATATAAATATATAATATATATATTATTTATATATATAAATAATATATATATTTCATATATATGTCATATTTCATATCCCACCAATCATTGTTTAGAAATGGAAATAGAAAACAAAGACCATTTTATGTGTAAACAACATAGGTTTCTTTTGTATATTATATATTGTGGCAAGCGTTGTATTATGCTTTCGTTTATAAAGAGTTTTAGAACCTAAAAACTGCAACCATGATTATGCTAATATTGAGAGTGAATTCATTGGGAATTCCTTAACTCTGTTTTTTAAACCTCAAAATATACCTAGTCTAAAACTCTTAAATCAAGAATTTTACAACATGATGACAACTTCAATTATTGGGAAATATAAAAAATAATTTGGAGCTAATAATAACTAAAAGTATTAAAGTTTAGATATTTGAATTTTGCAATAAATTAGAACACATGCAATATTACTGGTCTATTTTCTTCTCACTCACTGGCATTCTGGTATGCTTTCATGAGAAGGAAAGAGAGATGAAGTTATGACTAGTCAGTTGGGCATGGCACTGGTAAGTGAGTCCACGGGAGTATCAGACATGAGAATATCAAGTACATCCTATGGGTTAAAATGTTGTAGACCTTTGTCCCAACTACAACTGACATCTTGATCTCCCTGTCACATACTCTTGTCCTCTTGTCCTTGAGTATTTCCAGGAACAGAAAACTTTTCTACCATGAGTCAATTTTCCTGAAGGTTCTCATTCTGTATGTAGATTGAAGTTCAACAAGCCAGAAAACCCAGGTGCAGGGAGCCAATAGCAGAATGAAGACTTAACATCCAGTGTAAGGGATGAAAAACAGCAATTCTATCTTTGTGTGTGTGTGTGTGTTGGGGTAAGGAAGATATAGAGAAAGATGTAGGGAAATTTTAGGAAAATTTCAATCGAAGTGTTCCTTCCCAAAATGAGTTAAAATAAGTCTGCAAAACAGCCATAAAAAAATAAATTCAATGCAAAAGGGTTATAATGCATTCAGGTTTTGCTAGAATGAAGAGCTAAATATCTATTTCTGTGTAGCTTTGCAATGGACAATTACTAATACTTTTAGTTATTAAAATCTTATTGGTTGATAAAAGAATAAACATTTATTTTTTTAATGTTTATTTTACTTTTGAGAGAGAGACAGAGAGACCTAGCATGAGTGAAGAAGGGGCAGAGACAGAGAGAGGGAGACACAGAATCTGAAGCAGGCTCAAGGCTCTGAGCTGTCAGCACAGAGCTCAACATGGGGCTCAAACCCTGAACCGTGAGATATCATGACCTAAGCCAAAGTCAGATGCTTAACTGACTGAGCTACCCAGGCACCCCAAGAATAAACATTTAAGGGGCGCCTGGGTGGCTGGGTCGGTTAAGCGTCCGACTTCGGCTCAGGTCACGATCTCGCGGTCCGTAAGTTCGAGCCCCGCGTCGGGCTCTGTGCCGACAGCTCAGAGCCTGGAGCCTGTTTCAGATTCTGTGTCTCCCTCTCTCTGTGACCCTCCCCCGTTCATGCTCTGTCTCTCTCTGTCTCAAAAATAAATAAACGTTAAAAAAAAAATTTTTTTTTTAAAAAGAATAAACATTTAAAATTATAAAATTAATGTAATCAAGTCTGCCGATTGGACCTTTTATATAATTTTAAATGTTAAATTCTTAGAGGTGTTATATCAAAATTCTATATTTTTATTTTGAATATGCATTAGTTTCACTGAAGGCTAAGCTGCTGTAACAAAGACAAAAATACAATGGCTCCACCAAGATAGAAGTTTATTTCTTCTTCATGTGATAATCAAGAGCAGATAGATAGACTCTGCTGCACAATTATTCAGGAGCTCAAACCAGTGGAGTGACCCCTCTATCCTTACAGATTCTAATATCCCTTTAATTCACATGTCATTGGTGATGACTTAGTCACTCACCATTCATAACTGCAAGGCAGGCTAACTCATATTATCTCTTCCTGAGTAGTCATGTGCCAGCTACAATTGGTCAATTCATTTATTATTTTAGAATTTTAAGACCCCCTTTCTCTATCATTATTTGGTCCTCTGGGTATGCAACACCCCACGATGTCAAGTTAGTGACACCAACATGGCTTTTTAATCCATGCAGATTAGGGACACAGCACCTAGTCTGCAGTGGAGTTTATAAAGAGTAAAGCTGTGCTACTCTAAATTTAATACATGCATCTACTTTATTTATTGATAAAATATTCTGGGATTTTGTCAAGAATTACTGGACTGGCTTGTAAAGGTATTGGTTAATAACTGAAATAGCAGCCTGGTATACTTTATTTAGCAAGAAAGAAGACATATCAATTAAATCAAACTATGCCATGAAATAGATGCTAGATTTGATTTTAACTGAGATTTGTGATCTAATTTGTAGAGACCTAAGTAATATTATGAAGATTACATGGACTTAACGAAATTGTCCAATTAAACTGTTAAAATGAAGGTCTGGCATATTTTCCCTGACTACTTCTAATGGTAGATTTGATTTGATCTGATTAATTGGGGAATTTGAGATTTCTGATATTCTTGACTGGTTATTTTTGTCTTTTGAGGATTTGGAAAACTAATAAATGAGACAAAAATTTGACCACATAGGCCACTGCTGAAAATGAAATTGGGTTTTAAATTATTGATGGATTTTCAAAATGTAATAGTCATAGGAAAACCCATTTTATCTTATCAAGTGTGTTCTAGTATAGAGAAACAATGCTCTACATCATAGGTTCTCGAATATTTGATATTCAGACTCTTATAAACTTTAAAAATTGGAGAACCCAAAGAGATTTTGTTTGTGTGGATTTTATCTACTGGGATTTACTATATAAAAAAGTAAAATTTAAAAATTTTTCAATATTTAACTATTATTAACTGTTATTTAACATATAAAATAAATTACTAAATGTTTACTTATTTTATATAACAATAAATATAAAAATAGCTATACTATCCAAAACAAAAATAAATGTGAGAAGAATGATATTGTTGTATTTTTTTTTTCAAGAATCTTTAACATCTGGCTTAACAGAAGGCAGCTGAACCCTCATGTTGGCTTTCTATACTCAACCTGTAGTGATATATTATCTTCATTGAAGTAGATGAAGAAGATTCAGCCTCCAGAGATATGTAGTTGGAAAAGGAAGACTCTTAGGGACCTCCGGAGAGGATCTCAGGGACTCGGAGTCCTCTAACCACACTGTGAAACTAACCACTGCTCTTCCCATTCCCTGGGCCTTGGATTTAGGTCTTTATACCTGTCTTTGTGAAGGAATTCAAGCTTTGCTTGACCAGGAAAGAGCAGTCCTGAGTCCTCCACGAGGGAAGAAGCCAAGCCTGAACCATACTGACATTATTATGTCTAGCTTGAAGAGGTGTTTTTACATGTTGGCTGCTGAAAGACGGTATGGTAATAGCATTGTATGGAGACAGATGGTAACTACACTTGTGGTGAGCATAGCATAACCTATAGAGTTGTTGAATCACTATGTTGTACACCTGAAACGAATGTAGCATTATGTGTCAACTATACTTGAACTAACTAAGTAAATAACAATATCTACCTCCCAGAATCTAATGAACTAAGGTGTGTAAAAGAGCTTTACCAACCCCATTAACTTACACCTGTACACCTGAATTCTCCAGTGGGCAGCACTGACACTCACAGTAAAGCCCATATGGATCTGCCAGCATTACCTGTACAATCTGTCACATACTGCTTCACTTCTCCAAGCATTGAATTCCTCCTTCCTATAGCTATGATTTCACAATCTAATTCTGTAGAGTGGATATATACAAATATTAGTACTTACCACAGTATCTAGCATCTAGTAAGTACACATAAATGTTAGCTCCATTCCCTAGACTGGATCAATGGCCTTGAAAACATCTCAATAAATGACCTAGGTGAGCCTGTGCTGACTCCTTCTGCCTTGCATAGATTCTTGGACATTATGAATATTTTTCCCTTGTGAACTACAACATCTGAGTTTAAATCTGGGATGTATCAGCTAAAATAACTCATCTCACTTTAAAATTCATCTATAGTTTGAAATTCAGGGCCAGGATATTGCATTATCATCCACATATAGCTTTGCTCTTGAATTTAGTGGTAAAAAAGGATGGAAATCTATAGACCAAAAAAAATTATGCTGTAGGAAAAAAAAATAACTTAATATTTGAACAGGGTGTAATAATAGACTTCCAGTTTCTTTCTCTATTTTATTTCTCTGCTATTTACCTACAGCCATATATGCAAGAATTACATATATCCAAATTCCCAAAAATCAAATTTAAAATGCCCTAAAATCTTTGCTTTCTTCTCTTTATTTTTGAATCGCTCTCATCTCTATTTTCAGAGATGCTCCCTTTCTTTCCTATGACAGAGCTCATTTGCCATGGCTATCAACAGCCCTGCAAAATCAATGATTCTCTCTCTCTCTCTCTCTCTCTCTCTCTCTCTCTCCTTCTTTTTCAATGTCTCATTTCTTCAACTCACACTGAGACCTGCACCAAGTTATGAGAACTGCTCTTCCCAGGGGAGTTTGACCTGAATTCATCTTGAAATCCTGACTGTATTCTGGCTGTTTGATGCTGTACATTTCTAACTCCTCTTCCTTAATGCTGACGATACTTTGCATTATCACGGAGATAGGGAAGTTGAAACAGGAAGCATATAACATAGGTGAGACACTGAGATGTCTGGGCATATGGGCTCAGTAATGGATTTCCTTTATGTTATATATGTGTACCTGGGACAAATGCCTGGACATGGTTTGTTTTCCTCCCTAAAGACTCTCCAAAAAGTTCTGCTATTGATCACCCATCAATTTCTTAAAATAACTTGGCATAGCTAAAACTATCAGAGTAAGGAAGTTCTGACATATGGTGAAATTCTCCAGCAATTGGGGGATTGTAATGTAACAGCCACAAATCTGTGTGTGCATCTCTTATATGTAGCTCAAGACTTCTCAAGGGGGAATAAAGCCCCAAACACTGCTAATAACACCCACTCCTGCATTCCCAGCCCAGTGCTCTGCATAATGTAGGTGTTTAATACAGGTTTGTGAATATGATTAAAATAATTCCTGATTCTGTGCCTGCAAAAAGAGTACAGACCAAACTTTTTTCTCTAACAGCAATTCAAATCCACACCCCTATCTTTTCTACTAAAGCCAACCTAGGAAGAAAGCTCTGTCAGAAAGTCAATTCCAGGACTTTAAATAAACTTGGTTTTGGGTTTTTTTTTTTATTCTCTCTCTAGAATATTTAAGGGGATTTAATCAAACCACAAAATGTAAAAGAAATTAATTCTGTAATCTATCATTACTGCTAAAAAGAAAAAGACAAGAGGAAAATTCAACCATAATGAAAGGTTCAATTATTTCAATTACATCTCTTTTCAAAATGAACATTCTTTTACATCAGACATCTGTAATTTAGTGCTAATTTACTCCCCAAAATAGCATCGATTATAATACTTAACCAAAAAAAAATGATAAAATACATTCACAAATTATTTAATGGTATTTATAAATGTAAGAATTATATATAATATATATATAACATATATATATAGATATGATTAGTGAATTTCTGCCTTAATAGCTAATCCAATTATTATCAAGGAAAATCCAATTATACACACAGAGTGTGTGTGGGGTGGTGGCATATATAATGTCTTTGTATAAAGATAAACTGCTCCCTACTCAGAATCATAAATACCAACAGAAAGCTCTTATAAATATCATGATGTCTTTGCCTTTTGAACTTCCATGTGCATGAAAAGCCCAAAAAAGTAATTAGCTGACTTTTTCTTTCATATGTTTCCATCAATCTGTGCCCAAGCATTTGTACTCACTTTGACATTCCAATAAGGAAAATATTAGCTCCTTCCATTGACTTTATTTTTTTTAATCTTTTTTAACACTTACTTATTTTTGAGAGAAACAGAGAGAGAGAGAGAGGGCATGAGCAGGGTAGGGGCAGAAAGAGGGAGACACAGAATCCGAAGCAGCCTCCAGTCTCCGAGCTGTCAGCACAGAGCCCAACGTGGGGCTCAAACTCACGGACTGTGAGATCATGACCTGAGCCGAAGTCGACGCTTAACCAACTGAGCCACCCAGGCACCCCACTCCTTCCACTGACTTTACATTTGGAGATGAGATCAAATTTGCTTCTCAAACTAAGACACTTTATGGCACAGGATGTGCAGGAGCTGGCTCCTACTGGAGAGCTAATTGTTAAATATTTAGTAATTACAGCTGAAATCAGCCATGGTGGAAGTATTTACCCTGTGAAAATTGGCAAATGCTACAAGTTTGGGCTTTTGTGGTTGCTATGGTCATGTTGTTACGGTTGTTGTTGGGAGAGCAAACGTTTACCAGTGCACCACTGCATGAAGTAAGGCAGCAATCCAGACGTGAGCATTCTAATCCAGGAGTGAGGACAGCAATTACTTCAAAGAAGTGGCACCAAACCATAGTTGGGCCATCTTTCTTGAGTGTTTGATTTATAATAAAAATAGTAACATGCAATATTCACATATTTATTAGCTCCCTAGCAGAAAGCTCAAAATTTTGTATCGCCTATTGTCCAGGTAAGTTTACAACTGACAACGTTAAAGTTCATTAGACAGTAAAGAATAATGTATACATAAGAGTTACAGTAAGCCTCTGTATAGTAATCCAAAAACCTATTTTAAAAATTTTATTATCTTAGTTATAGTTCTTCTGCATTTACTTCCTAGAACAAAAGCATTTTTATTAAAATTAAAAGGAGTAATGATATTTTCCTTCCACCATACAAAAATTCACTAAGCCTATCAAAAACTATTAGTACCTATTATATGCAAGGTATTGTTTTTTAACACATTGATACTCAACCCTATGAATTAGAAATTATTATTCCCATTTTACAGCATTAAGCTGAGAGGCATAGGGATTTAACTTACCTAAAGTTTCAGAACATGTAAGAGTCCAAGCCTGGATTAGAACCCTCCCTCTGACTCCAAAGATCATTCCTTTAACCACTATATTTAATTGCCTCTTGCGCATACATGGTTCCCATATACTCAAACACACGCAAATGTTCTTCCTTTCACTAGCGTGACCTTCACAACTGTGTGCCATGCTAATCATCGCAATTATTGACATGCTCACCACAGACGTGGAGCCACCGGTTGTTTAGATTGATGGCCTTTTGAGAGTTTATGGTAAATTGAGTTGTTGGTTCTAATTCACCCATTGATTAAGTATTTGGTATAAAATTTGCAAACTCCCTCATTATTTGGTTATACCATGGTCCCATAATCTTCCCTGCCTCTCATGCCTTCTCCACTCTGTGCAGTGAAACATTAATTAGTGTCAGTGGCTCCACATACTGAAAAAAATCTCTTTTAAATTAAGTGTTACTTTTGATGTAAAGCAATATAGAAAGTCCCTAAATCCACATTTTCCTGTTGGTTTCCATTTCTAAAAATCAAATCCTATTATTCAATGTGGAATAATGAACCTGATCTTACAATCCATATATCAATTTTGTTATCATCTTTTATCAGTAAAAGGAAAATCAAAAACAGGAAAATGAAAAACAACAACAACAATGTGCTTAGAAACAATGTGAAGACACAGCTGATGGAATTTCACAACAGCAATTGACAGGAATATGTCATTTACTTTCCGAAACCGGCAAATCTAGTAACGCCTGGTATGTGAAGATGTCTTATAAATGTTAGAGAAGGAAAAGCTTAAACCTTGAAGAAGTCACTGAAAGTACAACCTTATAATAATCACACTGTAACAAGAGAGATGCCCCAGCATTTCAGGGACTTTATTAAAGCTGTTGGCAGACTTACTATGGGTTCACGAACTATTCATTAGCACTTCACCTAAATCCTGAGTTCTCTTGAAATTGAAAGACTCTTACCCAGCCCATTTATTTTCAAGTAATTCCAAAGGAGAATATTATTAGATGATTTTTAAGGATGAATAAGAGAGTTTAGAGGGCTACTAGCAACTGCTCTTTAGCTCAGAGTTATTCTTTATACCTTCAAGAATAACACAATTTGGCTCAACTTCACCTTCCTTTTCAGTGAGAAATAATTAGTTATCTCACATATGCAAGAAAAAATTGTATTAAAAACTCAATTACTTTGCTCAATTGAGATTACTTCCCTAGATGTAATGGCTCATTACCATAAAAACATGTACTCTAGTCAGAATCTTCTCAGATATTATGAGAAAATATATTTATTTCATTAATAAGGAGGTGAAAATTTTGAAACCTTATGATTAGCTCTGCATTTCTCCTGATACCAATATAAATTTCTAGAGTTCATTGATTTTCCACAAGAAATTATACATGCAGCTTGCTGAGGAATAGTACTTTTTTTTTTTTTTTTTTGCATTAGAACAAGTTAAGAGTTTATACTAGATTATTTCTGAGGTTAAGTTTGGAGGACTAAATTTTAATGACCTTATTTATATTCCATACATTTTTATATTCATGCTGAATTAGTCCACACAAAAAAGCTCAAATGCTCAAGTGTCTTATATATTTATGCTATTATCTTCCCAGTATTTTCCTGATCTCATGTGGTATCAACATTCCATTTTGTCCTTTCTCTAATGCGTTTGATAATGAGTCTTATGTTAATGACACCTATTCTTTAATAATTATTGTTATAAACAATGGTCCTGTCTTCCTGCTCAGCAAATGCACTGTTGCATCTGTGAAATCGCAACTGTTGCCATGACAACGGAGGTGTCCAACAAGGAGAGGAGGCAAAGCTTTTGTGTAACATCAAGTAGAAACAGCATGTAATTTCTTAAAGTTGTTATTCAAATTAGATTTCGCGATCCATTTCAAAAAAAAAAGAAATGTGTAACTTTTCCAATTTTTTCTCTCTCTTATAGGTTAATTAATGGCTTTAGGAAAATATCTCTGTACAAGATAAAATAATTCATGTCAAATTCAATTTTTGTAAGCTTAATTGGCATACGTCATGTGGCCTGATGGTGCACATGAAAGAGAACTGATAGAACGCCTGATATTTGCGTTAATAAAAACAGACCACCCCAAATTACCCTCTGGTAATCAGGACCTAGCTGCACCCAGTTTGTTAAAATTTATGGGGTGATAAGGAAAGGATTTGATGTAGATGTGTTTCTCCGTCAGCACATAAACTGCCCTCAAAATTAGAGCACAGCATGGCTGCCAGCGTGTGTAGGTAGAACTGAAAAGATTGATGTGGAGAGCTCACTAGGCACACAGACAATGGCTTTTTGCTGTGCAGCTTAAGTAGCTTCTCACACAGGTGGTTTTTCCCCACACTCCCTCTCAGATCCCCAAGGGTTCTGGAGCCTCTGATAGGAAAATAGATGCATCAAGGGCAGAGTCTACATAAACATGATAACAACCTCTCTGTAGGAATGTTGGCTGAGAAAAAAATGAATAAATATAAAAAGCCAGAGGTGTGTCACTGAACCCTGGCAAAGAAGCAGATGATGGGTGAGAGGAGACAGGGTATAGAAATCAAAGGAAGGAACATTATGAATTGTGAGAAGAAGCAGAAACATCTGACACCCCTGAAGTCAGTCCTGTAAAGAGTGAACAGAACACTGCATGTCAAACTGAGTGCTGTAATTCGGGAAGATACAGTGGGTGAAGGAAACTGCATAGATTATACAACTCAGGGCCTTACCAGAATACAAGTCATTTTGCACACACACTAACAATCCCAAAGTCCCAAAGGCAAAACTCAGTTATCACAGGCAAGCGTTTGCGTTCCTTACCCTGAGAGTAGTAACAAGTCAGTTAGTGACTGGACACTCACTATTGGTTGCTCTTGCAGAGCTGTTGGTTCTCTGCGGTTAACTAACTTTTAATTCTCTGTGGGCATCCTGTGGTTTTTTGTGTGTGTGCTGAACATTTACAAATGAATTGCACCCAAGGTCCCATTCTGGGCCTAAACAAGCCAAACAGAATATATAACCATGAAGCACTCCATGAGTCTCCTGGGAGTGTATCCAGCCTAGTGGCGAAAACCCTGTCCAGGCACAAAGCTCCTTGATCATGGGAAAGGAAGCCAATTCCAAAGACAGCTTAGAGCCTGTCACTTTAACTAACCTCCAGGCCAATGGGGACTGCTGTCTGTACCATGAAGCTCCTACTCTGCACTGTGCTGAGCTCTGAGGATACAGAGGTAGGCAAGATGAAGCTGGTCGGTGAACAACTGAAATGTAAAATCTAACAAAGAAGCTAGGCACTATACAGCAAGCTAGTATGGGTGAAATCAGTAGGTGAGGAACTACAGGGCACTGTAGGGGTACTACAGGGAGATCTAACCTAGGAAAGTCAAAGAAAACTTCTCTGGAGGAGAGACAATTAAATTATAATTTAACCAGTAGGGCCAAAGCAGGAGTCAGTGGACAGTGGATTGCATGTCTCTTATATCTTGTTTCCTGAGGGTAGTGGGAAGCCATTGAAAAGTTTTAAGCAGAGAAAATAAAGAGGCAGAGACCACAAACTAAAGTTGAAACAACTGGGTTTGACAAACCTTGCAAAATATCACTGCATAGGCAAGGTGACTTGGGTAACTCTCCAACAGAGTAAAACAGAAAAGGAGGAGATGCCTGCTTTGTGATACAGGCAGTGTGTGTAGTAGGCTTGGCTCCTGGAGTACTCAGCACATCACAACAACAGGGAAGTGTGAGGCATGGTCAGAGGTACTGACAATAATGAGCACAAGGACCAGAAGACTCCATGGCAGTGTCTAGTTGAGCTGCCAGCTCTCTAGCCTCATCTCTTTTCCCTGCTTTGTCTCAGCCCCAATATAACCCAAAATCTCTTTGACACGGCATTTGGAAACACTGTGCCTTTGCTAGAAATTTGGGGACAATGTGGCGGCAATGCGTAAAACACTGAACATCCCTTTTCTTAAAAGTCTTCTAGCTCCCCCATTCCACCCTGCTCCCCGCCCCCCAAATCTGCTCAGGCTTCAGCCTCCTGCCCACTACAATATAAACTCTCCTAGGGCAGAAATTTTTATCACTTTTGTGCACTACTGAATCTCCAATACCTGCCTATGTTAGGCACTCCATAAGTATTTTTCAATTAAAGCAATGAGCCTCCAGAGTCTCCTCACATTTCCCAGCTTGTTTTCTGGATTTCCTTCCAGAAGCTCCACTTTCTCACTTCATTGTGCAGAACACTTCACCTCCTACTCTTACCCACAGCTGCCCTTCCCAAAAATTCATTAATATGCTCTGACAAAGATCCTCATGCCTCACCCATCACAGCAGAGAAGAGCTTGCAGAGACTAGGATGTCAAGCTTCCCTTCCCCTTGAGTCTCTGCAAAGAGTCAGTTCAGGATTAAAGTAACCTGCTTTCTACCCAACTACTCAGAGTTGTAGAAGAAACATTTCTCTTTAGCAAGAATAATCTGTGTGGAATTATACTTTTAAAAATTTTTTTTCATGTTTACTTATTTTTGAGAGAGACAGAGACAGAGTGTGAGTGGGGGAGGGGCAGAGAGAGAGGGAGACAGAATCAGAAGCAGGCTCCAGGCTCCAAGCTGTCAGCACAGAGCCCAAAGCGGAGAAATCACGACCTGAGCTAAGTCCAATGTTTAACCAACTAAGCCACCCAGGCGTCCCTATACTTTTTAATTTCACTCACATGAAGCAATAGTAATGAAAACATTCAACCTGCTTTCTTGAAAGTTCATCAAAAAAATTTCACTTTTGCATTATTTTAAGTTCTTAAAATAATATACTACCTACCCCTATTTTATATAATAGTATAACTTAGTGATGAGATGTTGTCTGAGAGACTCTTTTATCATTTATATTTTTTCAACTTGTTTTCCCTTTTCTCCTGTGAATATATATATATCCTCATTGTATAAAACTATGTATACACATATATGCATCTATACACAAACACACACATATATACAAAAAATTAAATCATAGTCATTTCTTCAAATCCCCCCTTTATACATTTTTCTATCCATAGTTAAAATGATACTATATACACAATACTATGTCCTGATGCTTGTATACTAGGAGCCTACTAACTAAAAATTATTTATGTTATATTAAATCAAGTACCAAGAGTATGGTACAAATAATGTGTTATAGAGTGCAGAGAATTAAGAAATCGCTGGATAGCTTTTCAAAAGAGATGTGTCTTTGACCTAAGGGGAAGGGGAGGGCACTTGGGGAGAGAGCAAGCCCCAGCAGAAGTTGTTCTCTGAAGGACAGTAAGGTAGCCATCTGGGTGAGGTAAGAGATTTAGACTAAAGAGAGGATAAGAGGCATGTGGGAAGGAATGCTGGAGACATGGTTTGGATTACTCTAGGAAGAGGTAAGTCAAAGCATGATAATGAGCAGCCACATATAGATATATCAGCAATTTCACTTAAGGAATAGGAAGAGATTGAACTTGGAAAAGATTCTATTTGATCTTCATACAACAATGCCAATTTATAGTTCTAATTCTCTATGTGTGTATATCCCTGATTTCAATTTTTGATTTGATTTTGCCATGGTCCAAGGCATAACCCCTTTCCTGTCTAAAGAAACTGCATGTTGGAATTTATTTTATGAAAGACTAGAATAATCAGACTAAGTCTCTTTTCAGGTAATGGGACTAAGTGAGTTTGTCTATTTTTGCAAATATAGCTAACTCTTTACTGACAAAAAGCACCCTGCAATCCTATAACTGGTAATTAGAAGTAATGCAATACCTTTTAGATACCTTACGCAAAAACATGAAGACCATAAGTAAAGTTCTTTTGTACCACAGTTTAACGTTAGTAGCATATGTAAGCATATGTAGTATATATATGTATAGTGCATATGTAGTGTATGTGTGTGTGTGTGTATATATATATATATATATATATATATATATACACACATATATATATACGTAGAGTGTATGTAATATAATTTCCTCTTACTTTTCCTGAAATTTTATTCAAAAGAATTTGTTTTCTGACTATAATTTGGCAAAAGGCAAGTTAAAATTGGTGCTGGAAAAGATTAAATTTATTCTTGTCTTGAGTTTACACTATGAAACCTCAGCCCCATAATTTTTGTTTTAATTACATCCAGACCATATTTAGCAATAAAAGGAGAATAGAAGGAGTGGGAGACAGTGCTGCTTTCTAGAGTTTTTATGTTCTTTAACTTTCAGTATTCACATCTACTATACAAGACCCACTTATCTCATGGCTTACTTATTTATGCTTCTGGTCAAAGGTATAAGGTTTTAAAAAATCTACACTTAAATTATTTATTAATGTAATTAAACTTCCTCAAGTATTTTTTAATTGTCTCAGGAAGGATTTACTATAGTCTTATTCCACTTAGCACTAAGCAAAGCTCTTCAGTCTTAGACAACATTGTATTACAAATTATATATATGAGGATAAATTCCAGGGAGGTGCAGGAAAGCAAGAGCATTTTACAGATTATCATCCATTCTTTTTTTCAATTTGTAAATGCAATACAGGTCTTAACTATTTTTTCCACATATGGAAATTAAGTTTCCCAATATGTAAGATTACCTTACTGGAAGTTGCAAACTATGCTAACACAAGTTTTTCCTTGCCCCTCTAAATCTGTCATTATGAATAACACAGCCAAATGACTAATGACTTTCCATTTGTCATCCAGACACTAATATTTCAGTTAAGATATGTAAACTACACTCAACTAGTATCAGCTGAAATTATGTCACTCCTGTAAAAAAAAAAAAAAAAAAAGATTTTCCCCTGTGGCTATCCCCATTGCCACTGGCCCCCTTCTTTCACTGATAATGATGATTCTGCATTATATTTAGAGCCAAATAAACAGACTTAGATTGTTAAGTGAGAGGTATTTATTTTAAATAGGTGACCCAACACTAATTTTTTTCAGTTTTTAATTTTAGCAACAAAACAGAATTTAATTATGCTCTGAGTTCTGACTTGGGGGGCCTCAATGAATATTGCCCTTATTCCATATTTCACTGCTTCCAATATAGGAGGTACAGATCTCCTATAAAGTATGTAAAGCATATTCATTACATTCTCTGCTTGGTTTTAAAAAAGTCTCTAAACTATTAATGAATTCTTTAAAGTGATCTAACAAGGGATTTATGAGAAACACTATGTTTCAAAAATAGTGCCAAGGCGTTCATTGCCTGTGCCCAAAATTAATTTTAAAAACTACCTTAACTCTCCTGACTTCCTCCCAAAGCTAACTCTTTGGATTCTCTGGCCACAGCTGCCATTAATAGCTTTGTGCTATTTGTATCAATATATTTATTTTTTAATGTTTTATTTTATTTTTGAGAGATAGTGTGAGCAAGAGAGGGGTAGAAACACAGGGAAACACAGAATAGGAAGCAGGCTGCAGGCTCTGAACTGTCAGCACGGAGCCTGATGCGAGACTTGAACACACGACCCATGAGATCATGACCTGAGCCACAGTCAAATGCTTAACTGACTGAGCCACCCAGATGCCCCTGTATCAATACATTTAAACTTCCAGAGGGATCTAGTTAAATTTTCTACCTCTAATGAATATATCACATAATAGTGTTTTAAGTATTTTAAAACACCACTACTAGATCTTTTTTTACCTTATGCACTTTTATCTTAAGTAAATTATTTTAATTTTTAATTTTTCTTTTAATCATTTTATTTAGGTATAATTGGCTTATAATAAACTGCACATATTTGAAGTGTACAATTTGAAAAGCTTTAACATATTTATACATCTAAGAAACCATCACCACAATAAAAATAATAAACATATCTTTTATCCCCCCGCCCAAATTTTCTTTGTAATTCCTTCCTCCTGTACCTTCCTACCCTGTCTCCAACCCCATCTCCAAGCAACCACTTATCTGCCATCTACCATAGATTAGTGTGCATTTTCTAGAATTATATATAAATGCAAAGATACAGTATGTGCTCTTTTTTGTCCAGCTTCCTTTATTTTGTATAATTATTTTTAAATTCTTTTATTGTGTACTATGTTTCAAAATCTGTTCCTTTTTATTACTCAGTAGTATAACAGTTTCCATACCATTCATTTCTTGATGAACATTTGAATTGTTTCCAGAGTTTGGCTATCATAACTAAAGTTCTATAAACATTCATGTAGAAGTCTTCATATGGACATGTCTTTCCATTTCTCTTGGTTAAATACATAAGAGAGGAATGGATGGATCATATGGTGTGTATATGTTTAACTTTTTAAGAAACTGCCAGCTTTTGAAAGTAGTTGTACCATTTTACCTTTCCACCAGCAGTAGTAATTCTTCCCAACACTTGGTATGATTAACCTTTTTAATTATACCTCTTCTAATAGGTATAGGTGATATCTCATTATGGCTTTAATTTGTATTTCCCTAATAAATAATGATCTTGAGAATCTTTTTGTGTGCTTCTTTTCCTAGCTGTTATCTTCTTTGGAGAAGTATCTTTTTAAATGTTTCCTTTTTTTAATTAAGTTTCTTGTTTCTTATTATTGAGTTTTGAGAGCTCATTATATATTCTGGATACAAATTCTTTATCAAATATAAGAGGTGCAAATATTTATCCCAGCATGTGGCTTGTGGGATTCTATTAACAATGTCTTTTGAAGAGCAAAAGTTTTTAATTTTGATAAAGTCCGACTTATCAATCACTACTTTTATAACTCATGTTTTCAATACTGCATCTAGGACATGTTTGCCTAGCTCGAGGTCACAAAAGTTTTAAACTATGTTTTCTTCTAGAAGTTTCATAGTCTGAGGTTTCACATTTACTTTTATTATTCATTTTGCATTAATTTATGTACATTGTTCAAATATGAATTCAACACCCCTTTTCTGCACATTGCTATCCACTTGTTCCAATACCATTTGTTGAAAACATTATTCTTTCTTCACTACACTGCTTTTGCAACTTTGTAGAAAATTAGTTTTCTAGAAGTAGAATGGATGGTGTAAACACAACATAAGTATGGGTCTATTTCTGGGCTTTTCTGTTCCAGTGATCTATTGATGTTTTTCATAATATCAACTCAATATGGTCTGGATTACTGTAGCTTTATAATAAGTCTTGATATCAAATAGTCTTATTCTCCAACATTATTCTTTATCATGTGCACTTTTCACATAACTGTTGTCATGGAACCATTCAATATATCCTTCTACTCTTAAGAACATATGTATGCTTGGTCCACATTTGTCCATATTTGGGGGAAATGGTCTGATCAATGCTACTAATACTCTTCTGACTCTTAGAAAACATGTAAAGTATGGACATATACAAGTAGCCCTAGAAAACACCAGAAGTGCTACCAATAGATAAGATAAAATAATTAAGAAAAGAAACTCACCATACAATTAACTTTCCAAAATAACTTGTTCTTTGAGAACAGTTCATGTTACATTACACACCCTTAGAATTATATCAAACCTCAAAAAGCAAGACAGTACAACTTACTTCTAAGGGAGTCTTAGAGCTAGAGGCTTTGTCTTTTCTCCTTTGTGTCCTCTTCAGAGCCCCAGTTATAGCTCTAAGGTTATACCCCAAAATGCTAACCCCCCCAAAATGCTTATTAATACATGGTGATTGTCCACTATAAGAGAAGTTTGTGGCTTAAATTAAACAGAGGAATATTTATCTGCCATTTGGACCACTCCTTTCCTTCTAAAGACAATCAATAATAATTTCACAAGGAACAATTTAATCTCTTTTCAAAAAGTATAAACTCCTTTTTTAGACAAGTGAAAATGAAAACACAATAGTCCAAAATCTTTGTGATGCAACAAAAGCTGTTCTAAGAGAGAAGATTACAGCAATACAGGCCTGCATCAAGAAGTAAGAAAAAATCTCAAATAAACAACCTAACTTTATACCTAAAGAAGCTAGAAAAAGAACAAAGCTTAAAATGAGAAAGAAGGAAATAAGATTAGAGCAGACATAAATGAAATAGAGACAAAAACAAACAATAGAATAGATCAATGAGACCAGGAGCTCATTCTTTGAAAGGATCAATAAAATTTATAAACTTTTAGCTAAACTCGTCAGAGAGGGGGAGAGAGAGAGAGAGAGAGAGGACTCAACTAAATAAAATCAAAAAGAAAAGAAAAGAAATAACAACCAATACCACAGAAATATAAAGGATTATAAGAAAATCTTATGAAAAATTACATGCCAAGAAAGTGGACAACCTAGAGAATAAATGGATAAATTTCTAGAAACATATGAAATCATAAAACTAAATCAGGAAGAAATAGAAAATTTGAACAGACCATTACCAGGCATGAAATTTCATTACTAGGCATGAAATTGAAACAGTAATCAAAAAATACCTAACAAAAAAAGTCCATACCAAGATGGCTTCACTAATAAATTCTATCAAAGATTTAAAGAAGAGTTAATACCTATTCTTCTCAAACTATTCCAAAAAAATAAGAGGAAGGAAAGCTTCCAAATTCATTCTATGAAGTCCATATTACCCTGATACCAAAACCAGATAAAGACACTACCAAAAAAAAAGGGAAATTATGGGTCAATATCTCTGATGAGCATAAACTTAAAATCCTCCACAAAATATTAGCAAACTGAAAAAAATCATTCTCCATAATCAAGTGGAATTTATTCTTAGGATGCAAGGGTATTTCACTATCTGCAAATCAATCAATGTGATACATCACATGAATATGAGAAAGGATAAGAACAATATGATTATTTCAACAGACATAAAAAGGCTTTTGACTAAGTACAACATCCATTCATGACACAAACTCTCAACTGAATAGGTTTAGAGGGAACGTGCCCGAACATAATAAAGGTCATATATGAAAAGTCCACAGCTAACATCATACTCAAAGGTGAAAAACTGAGAGCTTTTCCTCTAAGATTAGGAACAAGACAAGGATGGACACTCTTACCACTATTATCCAACATAGTACTGGAAGTCTTAGCCACAGCAATCAGACAACAAAAAGGAATAAAAGGCATCCAGGTTGGTAAGGAAGAAGTAAAATTTCCACAATGACATGACACTATAGATAGAAAACCCAAAAGACTTCACCAGAAAACTGCTACAACTGATAAATTAATTCAGTAAAGCCACAGGGTACAAAATCAATATACAGAAGTCTGTTGCATTTTTATACACTAATAATGAAGTAGCAGAAAGACAAATTAAGAAAACAACCTCATTTACAATTGCACCAAAAGAATAAAATACCCTAGCAATAAACTTAACCGAGAAGGTAAAAGACTAGTACTTTGAAAACTATAAAACATTGATGAAATAAATTGAAGATGACGCAAACAAACAGAAAGATAGTCCAAGCTCATGGACTGAGAGAACCAATATTTTTTAAATGTCCATACTACCCAAAGCAATATACAGATTTAATGCAATCCTATCAAACTACCAATAGCATTTTTTCATAGAACTAGAACAAATAATCCTAAAATTTGTATGGAACCGTAAAAACCCTAAATAGCCAAAGCAACATGAAAAAGAACAAAACTGGAGGTATCACAATCCCAGATTTCAAGATACACTACAAATCTGCAGTAATCAAAACAGCATGGTACTGGCATAAAAACTGACACATAGATTAATGGAACAGAATAGAGATCCAAGAAATAAACCCATGATTATATGGTTAATTAATTTACAACACTTACAACACAGTAGGCAAGAATATGCAATGTGAAAAAGTCTCTTCAACAAACGGTGCTGGGAAAACTGGATGGCTACATGCAAAAGAATGAAACTGGACCACCTCCTTACACCATATACAAAAATAAATTCAAAATGGATGAAAGACCTAATTGTGAGACCTGAAGCAATAAAATTCCTAGAAGAAAATATAGGCAATAATCTCTGACATCAGCTGTAGAAATATTTTTCTAGGGGCACCGGGGTGGCTCAGTCGGTCAAGCGTCCAACTTCAGCTCAGGTCATGATCTCACAGTCCGTGAGTTTGAGCCCCACGCTGGGCTCTGTGCTGACAGCTCGGAGACTGGAGCCTGCTTTGGATCTGTGTCTCCCTCTCTCTCTGCCCCTCCCCTGCTCATGCTCTCTCTCTGTCTCAAAAATAAAAACATTTAAAAAATTTTTTTAATAAAAAAGAAATATTTTTCTAGATATGTCTCCTTTGGCAAGGTAAACAAAAGCAAAATTAAACTATTAAGACTACATCACAATGAAAACTTCACAATAAAAAGCATTCTTTCTGCAAATAACCTAGTGAGCAAACTAAATGACAATCCACTGAATGGGAGAAGATATTTGCAAATAACAAACTGATAAGGGATTAATATTCAACATATATAAAGATTTTATACAACCCAACACCAGAAAACAAATAATCCAGTTTAAAAATGTGCTGAAGTCATGAACAGACATTTCTCCAAAGAAGACATACAGATGGCCAACAGATACATGAAAAGATGCTCAATATCACTCATCATCAGAGAAATGCAAATCAAACTACAATGAGATATCACTTCACACTAGTCAGAACAGCTAAAATCAAAAACATAAGAAACAACTTTTGGCAAGGATGTGGAGAGTAAGAACTCTTGTGCATTATTGGTGGGAATGGAAACTGGTCCAGCCATTGTGGAAAACAGTATGGAGGTTCGTCAAAAAATGAAAAATAGGATTACCATATGATCCACTAATTCCACTACTGGATACTTACCCAAAGAAAATCAAAACACTAATTTCAAAAGATACATGCATCCCCTCGTTTACTGCAGCATTATTTACAATAGCCAAGATATGGAAGCAACCCAAGTATCCATCGATAGATGAATGGATAAAGAAGGTGTGGTACACACACACACACACACACACACACACACACACACAACGGGATATTACTCAGCCATAAAAAATAATGAAATTTTGCCATTTGCATCAATACAGATGGAACTCAGAGAAAGACAAATATCATATGATTTCATTTATATGTGGAACTTAAGAAACAAAACAAAATGAACCAAAAAAAAAAAAAAAGAGACAAACAAAAACATATTCTTAACAAACTGGTGGTTACCAAAGGGGAAGTGGGTGGAGGGATGGGTGAAATAGGTGAAGAGGAATAAGTACACTTAGCAGGATGAGCACGGAGTAATGTACAGAATTGTTGAATCACTATATTTTACACCTGAATTAATATAACGCTACTAATTATACTGAATTAAAAAATAAAACTAGAGGGGCGCCTGGGTGGCTCAGTCGGTTAAGCATCTGACTTCGGCTCAGGTCATGATCTCACGGTCTGTGAGTTCGAGCCCCACGTTGGGCTCTGTGCTGACAGCTCAGAGCCTGGAGCCTGTTTCAGATTCTGTGTCTCCCTCTCTCTCTGCCCCTCCCCTGTTCACGCTCTGTCTCTCTCTGTCTCAAAAATAAATAAACGTTAAAAAATAAATAAATAAATAAAACTAGAAGTATAAACTCCTTTTCTCAGAGACTAGTTTTAAACACCTCCCTGTTTTCTAATAAACAAAGGGAAAGAAGATGTACAAATGCAAATACAATCATATATTTAAAATAAACTTGCTTTTTAAAAGCATCTTTTTGTGTACTTTTTGCATACTTTTGTCAAAAAGGATACTATGAAAGTAAAAGCATATGGCTAGCCACAGGCAGGCTGCAAAGGCATATAGCTCTAGCTACTCCTCCCTCTCCCAAAAACAACTCCACTGTGGAGTAAGAGATTTACAATAAAATGAAAGACTTTTCTTCTGTGTTAAAAGCCAAGAAATCTACTATGTTCAGTAAAAAAGATCAATAAGCTTTCATTTTCAGATATTCAGTGATCAAAAAATTATGTTAACAATTCAACAAATATTTACTGAAAAATTATTTTTTGTTTATTCCCCAAACACTGGTAGACTGTGCTAGACACTGCCAGGCAGGGACTGAAGATTCAAACAGGAATAAATCAAGTCTTTCCTTTCATAGAATCTTATTGAGGTGGTTGGGGGCAGGGCATGGATTGGAAAGAGGAGAAAGGAGGAGACAGACATGTAAATAAATCATTATAATATTGTGAAATTAGTTGAATAAAGTTGAACACAAAGTACATTGACAGTTCGAAAGAAGTAACTAGCTTTATTGTGGGAGATGAAGGGGGACTGCACAGGGTTCAGCTCTGTCTGATTCCAAAGAAGCTTATGACATAGGGGCTTACAGCCTCATTGCAGAGATAAAATCCACTATAACTCAATACCGATTCAAAGAAATCAGTTACTAATTAGCAATTTAAAACTTTCTGAAAGCAGTTTTTTCTATTTGCTGATGCAGTAGATTTGCCTCTAGAATCACTCTTGGAGTACTCAGTGCTTATCCGTGAACATATTACCTCAGAGTTAAGACCTAAGTAAATGAAGAAAGGATTTAAAAGACAGATGTGTTGGAGGTTTCAAAAAAGAGTAGGAAGTATGCAAAAACTAAAACTCCTTATTTAACAATTCTGTCTAGAAACAACAATGCTCTCAGAGAGACTTTCAAAGACTCCTAACTTGAAAATAGTAACTAGTCCCAGAAAAAAAAAAAGTTGTATTGTTTTACTTTATAGAATCATAGCCCATATACAAATAGTGGCAGTTACTTTACTTTTAAAACTATGCTGTATTTTTATATTGGGCTACTATCTAGTCATTAAAGAACTATAATATTCTCAAAAGATATCATTAAGAGAGTGAAAAGGCCAGCCACAGACTGGGAGATATTCATAATAAATATAGCTGCCAAAAAAGTGATATCCAAAATGTAAGAAGTTCTACAAAGAGACAATCCAGTTTTTAAATGAGTGAAAGGCATGAGGGGCATTAAGGAGGGCACTTTTTGGGATGAGCACTGGGTGTCATATGTAAGAGATAAATCACTGGGTTCTACTCCTGAAGCCAAGACTACACTGTATGTTATCTAACTTGCATTTAAATAATAAAAAAAGAGTGAAAGTCTTAACAGGCACTTCAGAAAAAGTACATCCAAATTGCCAATAAGCTAATTTAAAAATTCTCAAAATCATTATTCATCAGCAAAAAGAAAATTGAGACCAAAGCCTCATCAGAATGGTTTAAATTAAAAGACTGGTAATTCCAGGGGTTGAAGAGGATAAGGAACAACTGGAATTTTCAATACTGTTGGTGCAAGTGTAAATTTGTACAGTCACTTTGGAAACTGTTTGGCAGTATTTACTAAAAAGCTAAACACAGACCTACCTACTCTATGAAACAACAATTCTCCTAGGAATATTCTCTAGGGTAGTAAATTCATATATTAGCCAAAAGACACATAGAAGAATGTTCATAGCAGTTCTATTCCTAATAACCATAAACTAAAAACAATGCAAATGTCCATCAACAGAATGATTAAAATTAAAATTGTGTGGTATTTTCATACTACAGTATACAACATGAGAGTAAAAGAGAACTGCTACACAGTAGTGTAAGTGCCTGACATTAAGCTTTTGATTGTAGTATAAGTGCCTGACAATCAGCTTTTGATTGTCAAGGCACCCTTTTCAAAAGACATCCATCTTGAATAACCATATCGCCAGCTATATGACATAGCTACTAGCAAAACAACCAGATAGAGAACTAGAAGAAGGTCCCTCTTCAAACTACTTGAGTGACTCCATTTCTCCTTTCCTGTATCATAATTCCCATTCTTACGCTTTAAATTACCCAATATAAAATGAAGCCATGTAGCTCTCGACACCACAAGTTCAGACCCTAATAAAAGCAGAACCCCAGGTTCTCTTTCCCCAGCACATCCCTGTGCAGTCCTCAGGTGTGTCCTATGCCCTCCAGGACTCGTAAATGATAAATCTTGTTCCTCAAAGTTCCCTTATAGTTAAATGGATTAAAGACTTGAATGCAAGACCTGAAACCATAAAATTCCTAGAAGAATACATAGGGGAAAGTCTTCCTGATATTGGTCTTGGCAATGATTTTTTGGATTTGACATCCAAAGCACAGACAATGAAAGCACAAAGAGACCACATCAAACAACTGGGACTACATCAAACTAAAAAGCTCTGCATAGCAAAGGAAACAATAGAGGGAACAGGTAGACTATGCAATGAGAGAAAATATTTGCAAATCATGTATCTGATATGGAGTTAATTTTCAAAATATATAAGGCACTTATCCACCTCAATAGCCAAAAACAAGCAACAAAACAAAACAAAAAACCAACAACAAATAATCCAATTGAATAATGGGCAAAGTACTAGAATAGAGATTTTCCCAAAGAAATACAAATGGCCAACAGGTTATTGAAAACGTGCTCAACATCACTAGTCATCAGGGAAATGCAAATCAAAACCATAATTAGACATCACCTCATACCTGTTAGAATGGCTATTAACAAAAAGACAAGAAATAACAAATGTTGGTGAGGGTCTAGAGAAAAGGAACCATTGTACACTATTCATGGGAATGTGAACTGGCATAGTCATATGGAAAATATTCTGGAGGTTTCCCAAAAATTAAAAATAGAACTATCATATGATCCAACAATTTCACTTCTAGACATATATCCAAAGGAAATGAAATTAGAATTTCAAATAGATATCTGTACTCCCATGTTCACTGCAGCATTATTTATAATAGCCAAAATATGGGAAGAACCTAAGTGCCCATCAAAATTTGAATAGATATACAAAATGTGGTATATATCCACAATGCAATATTATTCAGCCATAAAAAAATAAGAAACCCTGCCATTTGTGACAACATTGATGAAACATGAGGGCATTATGCTAAGTGAAATAAGTCATTCAGAGAAAAACAAAACTGTATAAGTTCACTTACACGTGGAATTTAAGAAAAAGTCAAACTCATGGAAACAGAGTAGAAAGGTGTTGCCAGGGCTGGATGGTGGGAGAAATAGGCAGATGTTGATCAAACTGTACTAACTTTAACTTATTAGATGAATAAGTTCTGGAGATCTACTGTACACCCAGGTGACTACAGTTAATAATAGTTTACTATATGCTTGAAATTTGTTAAGAGAATAGATCTTAACTGCTTTCATCACACACATAAAACAATGGTAACTATGTGAGGTAAAAGATATATGAAAGTACCTTGATTGTGGTAATCATTTCACAATGTATATGTACATGAAATCATCACACTGACATTTTAAATATATACCATTTTTGTCAATTATATTTCATACAGCTAGACAAAAAATAAAAGTGAAAAATTTAACAATTAAAAAAGATACTATGAAAAGATTATTTACAAGTCACCAAAAAAGCTTATTTCTGAGTGGTAGGATTATTGGTGATTTTTATTTTCCTTAGACTCTCTAGCTTTTTTTTGCCTTTTTTTAAACACTTTTTATTATTTATTTTTGAGAGACCAAGAGAGACAGCGTAAGCAGGGGAGGGGCAGAAAGAGGAAACACAGAATCTGAAACAGGCTCCAGTCTCTGAGCTGTCAGCACAAAGCCCAACCTAGGGCTTGAACCCATGAACCGTAAGCTCATGACCTGAGCCGAAGTCAGATGCTCAACCATCTGAGCCATGCAGGTGCCCCTCTTGCTCTTTTTTTTCAAAATTTCTTCAATTATTATACAATATTGTCATATATACATTTTACTGTCACTGCATGTTATTAATATGTATACTATTTACATGCTATTTCTGTTCTTTATATTCTGACTATGCAAAAACTATGAATTTTTATAAGAATTATATGTAAGACCTTTTTATCAAACATAGATTATTTTTCAGGCAAATTATAGCTTAAATACCAGCTATTTCATCAAAATCTTGCCCCAGCAAATAATGAGCATCTCAGCTAAGAAAAGTATATAAACATTTCTTCACAGCTTTAGTTGTTACCTTACTTATCAGTGACACCAGTTTGTAAAACTAATACTTTTTTAAAGTAATTCAGCATCAGGAAGAAACCAATACTATTTATCTTACTATATGATCATTAATAATCCAGCTCTTTGTAAAAAATTTAAGCTGTTGTAAATGAGTAAATTCACTCTGAACTCATTAATTGTTCCAGATTTCCATGGGCCAATAAAATTCATAATATGCCAACTTTGTCCAATTTGTAGGTAAAAATGTTACCTTTGTTCACACTGTCTCTTCAGTACAGTATGCAGAAGAAACAGGTTTTTGTTTCTTTCCATGCTTTTGTTTTTTGGTGTGTGTGTGTGTGTGTGTGTGTTTTCTGCTTTAGTTGATTTTCACTTTATATCTCATGGAATAAAGTTGAAGCCAGTCTGTACTCCCACTGCCTTCACCTGAAGATGGGTGCTGTGTGGTGTTTATTAAGCAGTGAAACTGGTTCAAGGAAAAAGTTTTATCTTTCCTTTAACTATTTTTTCCTAAACTCTGATGGCAGATATGTACCAGGCAACACAATGTATACCCAAATAGACTTTCAACCCTAAGGGGCTGTTTTTCAAGACACCCTAATGACAGGTTGTCCATGAGCAATCTGGTTGACTAGTGCAGTGTTAACTCAGATGCTCGCCATGCTGCCTGAGACTCAGCAAGGCAGGAAGAGAAGGCAAGGACATTTACACAGAAACAAAAAATCGCAAGAAATGCCAAAAAAAAAAAGGGGGGGGGGAGGATTGAATTACATTTTAGAGGGAATTAAGCCACAAATAGAAGAGCTTTGAGAATCATGCACAAAAATGCAGCACAACTATAACCTGTAAATGTCTTGTTCTCTCTCCCGCCTGAACTCATGTACAGAAACAGACACAGGAAGTAGATTATAGTGAGAGACTAAGAGAAAAATTACCAGGTGTACTCACAACTGCAAAGTAAAGACCCCCCCCCCTCCCCGTTCCCGGAACCAGCCAGGGCGTGCCAGTTGTGGTCTGACCTAAAGGCAGGAACCAATCAAGTTCTGCTGAGTGTTCAAATTTAAATGTCAACCAATAACAGCTCTGTAACCACAAAAAAAATCCCTAACTTGTTTGTGCCTGTCTATAAAAGAAGCTGTAAGATCCTCGCTCGGGGCCTCTTAGCGTCACCGGCAACGAGTGCGCAGAGGACGGGGTTAGAACCTGCAATAAACGACCCTTGCCGCTTGGCTTTGACTCTGGACTCTGGTGGTTTGTTTTCGGGGGGTCTTTCGAATCGGGGCATATCAATAGTTGCCCAAACTCCCTAAGGCTGCTCAGTATTTATGTTGAAAGAATTATATACCATCACATCAGACCAAAACTCAGACTTGGTCAAAGACTGACCTTTGGTCAATCCAGCAGTCTCTCAAACCTGTCTTCTCTCCATGACCTCTCCTCTCCGGCTGGGTAGGAGTCTTTCCCGTATTCACATGACTAAGAGCAATTTCTTAAATCTGACTCTCTCAGTCAATGTCAGCTCCATCACTGACTCATTATGTGGCCTCCAAGACAGTATTTAATCTTTCTGAGCCTCATTTCCTCCCATGTGAAATGAAAATAATAACTGTATCTTCCCACAGGTTTCTTGTAAGGATTAAATGTACATAAAGGATAGGGGCACCTGGGTAGCTCAGTCGGTTAAGCATCCAACTTTGGCTCAGGTCACGATCTCGTGGTTTGTGAGTTTGAGCCCGGCATTGGGCTCTGTGCTGACAGCTCAGAGCCTGGAGCCTGCTTCGGATTCTGTGTCTCCCTCTCTCTTCCCCTCCCCACCTCGTGCTCCATCTCTCTCTCAAAAATAAAGAAACATTAAAAAAATTAAATGTACGTAAAGGATGGTGCTTGGTACATAGTAAACACTCATTAAATACAGTATAGATGCTACTACTAATTCCATACCTGTCTCCACATGAGCTTAATGCCTGAGAAAGAAACCGGAGATATTTGCTTGAACATCTTTACCCTAGTAAAGTTCATATGTAAGTCCATGTGTACAGAAATGTAACTTCATTTTTTGTTAAAATCCATTTAAATCAATGTTTACCAGGTACCTATTTAATTAATAAAAGTTCAAATTCTCTTTCAGGTCTGTTCCTCCCCACCAACCCATTGATAATTTGGCAATTGCCTCTACATGTTAAAGGCAAAGTAGTTCTCTTTAAATCTTTATGGGTACTTTTTAAATAAATGATTTTTATTATGAGAGAGAGAGAGAGAGAGAGAGAGAGAGAGCACATGTGTGCACGCAAGCTGGGGAGAGGGAGACAGAGAGGGAAATAGAGAATCCCAAGCAGGCTCCGTGTTTTCAGTGCAGAGTCCAATGGGGGGCTCGAACACATGAAACGTGAAATCATAACCTGAGCCAAAATCAAGAGTCTGATGCTTTACCAACCGAGCCACACCGGTGCCCCAGTGGGTACTTCCTTTGATAAAATATTTCAAACACTTTGCATTTGTAAAAGACAGCCCATCCTAAGTGGACCTTCTGTCGTAAATCTTTTCTGAGTTCAACAGTCAACTTTGCCATTTCACTCTTCTCAACTTCTACAGGACCTCAACAATGTAAATATCACTTGATTCTATTACCTCAAATGGTATATTTTTTAATTTAAAACACTTAAGTTTTAAAATAAATAAAAATTAAATCACTGTGAAACTATATTTTATGTTAATTAAACAATAGGAGAATCACCCAGAAATAGTTTCTTATTTCCTCAAATCCCATAGATATAACACGTTGTCAAATTAGCTCTTATTTGTTGAATGCATTCTATGTGCCATACCATACCCTAAATGCTTTTCATATCTTATCCAATTTAACTCCCATGGGTTTGAGTTAGAAATACATTAAGAAAGATAGGAAAGGGGATTATCTTTTGTGTAGGAAGGCATTATGGGTTTTATTCATGTTATACATTGAATTCTTCTAATGATAAGATTGATATACTAAATTCTCCACTTTGTGCATGAGAAAACTGAAGGTAAGCAGATTTAAGTAACTAATCCAAAGTTCCATAATTAGCAAATGGCAAAGTTAGAATCCAATGATTTCTGGCTTTAGCACCTGCAGACTAAGTAAGTCCTGATTCATTCTCTGACTGGCTTGTCACCTTGGACAAGTGAGTTAAACCTTCCAGACCTCAGACCCCCAACTGGAAAGGAATTACTAAAACCAAAACCTAATACTCAAGACCCATCTTATTCATGAGCTGTGCTAAGTGGTTTATGGGAATTATTCTTTCCTCTCAGAACAAAATCCACAAGGCACTTATTACTCTTCCTGTTTTATAGATAAGGAGAAAAAGACAAAGAGAGTGACAGAACTTGCCCAAACTGCACAGCTAGTGTGGTTGAACTGGAACTCACATCCCACTTTCCTATCAGGTGCTACCCTGCCTCCAGCGACTGGAAAGATCTTTCATAAAAACTGCACCTGGTGTTGTAAGCACAAGATAAAGAACGTATACGAAAATTACTTGAACAAAAATGTCAGCTTTGCTTACAAAATTTCAGGTTGATACCAACAAATGTACTAAAAGACAAAACCGGGCTGTAAAAAATTCCTGACAAGCTGAAAGGGTTGGCCTAATTAAAAAGATGAAATTTCACAGGATAACAGCCAGGCCCTATAATTAAGTTTAAAAAAATCAAATGTACCAGTTCTAGAGGGAGCAGGTATGGTTAGCAGCTGGTACATAAAAGGATTTTAATAGATTTCAAGCTCCAGTATGAGATAACACTGTAATGTAGTTGTGCTCAAAAAAAAAAAAAAACAAAAAAACAAAGTTATCTTGGGCTACATTAATAGAAATTCAGTGTCCAAACAAGATGGACCATAGTAGGACCAAATTTTCACTGGTCAGTTCACATCCACAGTACTGGGGTTCACTCAGGGAGTCACATTTTAGAGAAATGATAGCAGAAAGGGATCAGAGAACTAGACAGAACTCAGAAATCTGCCACGTTGCATGTTGAAGTTGTGACAATATATGAGAAAACTCACTAATAATCATTAAATATTTGCAAGATTTATATTCTAGATGGCCCCTTAAAGCAAAATAAGAATCAGGATTGGAAGATGCAGAGAAGAATGCTTCAGTTCAGTGTGAGGAAATTTTTAAGAAACAATTATAGGAAATAATTAAAAGAATATAAAGTTGAATGAATGTGAGTATTCCTTATCACTGCAGGTATTCAAGCAAAAGGTCAACCACCACTTGTCAAAATACTACACGAGAGATCCAGATAAGAGACTAGGGCTCAGACTATATGGACTTGAGGTCCCTTCTGGCTTTGTAATTCCATGTGTGAAGCGGAGGAGGGAGAGTATTTTAAACCTGACAGAAGGTACAGACTGTGCTTGTTTAAATTAATTTATACAGCACATTAATAGCATAGTGCCATTCTCATAAGTAGCTTAATAAATACTCTCTAAATAAAGAAAAATGTTTCTTACACATCAAAATAATCTGTGTTGTCTAATAAATTAAGTTCAGAATGCAGTTTAAATCCATCATATAAGATGTAACACTTTTATAGGTTTTGCAGCCTACTAATTTACCATTATGTGTCACAAACTATAAATAGGCTTCCCTTTCTTCTCACTATACGTTTCTTTCTTCCTGAGTGAGCTAACAAACTTCCCTCCCCATAAGATTTGAAATAACATCTATTGCCAGCCCAGATCATTTTTCCAAGCTTTGTATCTGTTATCATCCTAGTCAATATTTTCATTGAAATACCCAACAGGTATCTCAAAAAATATTTTTACAGCTGAACTCTTAATGGCCAGATCCCACTCATAGTCCACTCTTCCTCATCTCAGTAAACCCCATCCCCAAATTTGCTTATGCCAGAACTCATGGAGCCATCCATGAAAGTTCCTTTTCCCTATGTTCCATATCTTGCCTGTAACCAAGGGCTGACTGTTCTCAAAAACATTTCTCCATCCACTTCTGCCCACATTCCGGTCCATTCCAAACTCATCTCACACTCTTCTGCAAAACCTCAGAACTAGTCTGCCTTGCCCTAAATATTGTATCCTAATTATATGGTCTCTGGTCGTCTAGCTTTTCTTTGTATTATCTTATATTTCTACGTAGGCATATTGTTCTCAAACAGTATGATTCGCTTTTCACTTTTCAATGTTTATGCTATCTTCTCTTATTTTGAAGTGATAGGTAAGTAACATCTGGAGATGGAGGAGCAGGCTTTCATGCATGGAAAGAAATTCTCTGTTATTTTCTAGATTTTGATGAATATTTATTAAAATTTATACATTTTAAAAATAGCTTTACTTAACATAGTAAGAGAAATGGAAAGATCTTATTTTATTTCTGAAATTTTGGCTAAAAATAGAAACCTCAATTTCACTTGTTCTTTGAATAACATATAATAACTAATAAGTTTAACAGATTAATCCTTTTAAAACATTTAATACCACTTTCATATATAATTAATCAAATTCCCTCAGACAATTCAAATCACAATTACCTACCCAGTATACTTGACTCTTTCAAATACGTTATATACAAAAAAGCAGACTGACAAATGAAACAAATAAAATTTTCTGAGAACTTTATTCTTGTAAGTCTAAGTCAGACATTTTTTAAATAGATCAAACTGTTTTACACATTTCAAAAATCTTTAAAAACAAAATAGAATCTTTTGGGTTAAAATATTAAAATACATTTCTAAATTTCCTCCCTTCTGAAATACTGCTAAAACCCAGAGTAAAAGACATTTCTTTAACAAATAAATACACCTGATCTCAGATTTCCAGCCTCCAAAAATGTGAGAAATAAATTTCTGTTGTTTATAAGCCACCTAGTCTATGTGGTACTTTGTTATAGCAGCCTGAACTGACTAAGACAACACCCATAAATACACTAAAGAGCACAGCAACAGAATTTTAGAAGTTAAAAAGCTTTAGAATCAAGAAAGGTAGATCCCAAGCCAGTAACAAGGAAAATTAAAAATCAACCCAATTTATAGCATACCATTTCCAAAAGGTTCAGGAACAGGTAGCACCAAGCACTTCTGGTAGAGGGGCTTGTAGAAGTGGAGGACTAAAATAAGGAAGATTCCATTTTAAAAAAGGTATTTCTATTCCTAAATTTCCTACCTCTTCCCCTACCCCTGCAATCTTGACAGAAAGTTTATTTTTGGAGAGAGAGAACAAAGGGTCTCTGGTTTGGGACATATGGAACAGTTGAGAACTTAGTTATCATATCTATACAAAGGGAAATAATGGAGCAGGAATACAATATGAATGCAGAGATTCCCAATAGGCTTCTCCCACTGGGCTCTCAGAAATCTGAAAGCCACATCTTTACCCTCCAGACAAGTGATTCGAAGGATGCTCTTTCCTGGAAATCTGACTAGCCTAAGAGGATTGGGGAGTTATGGGGGCTTCCCAAAGAAATAGTACTACCCTAAAGCAGTAGTACTCAACTGGTGGCAATGTTTCTACCCCCAAGAGAAATTTGGCAATATCCATATGGAAGCAACTCAAATATCCGCCAATTGATGGGCAGATGTGGTATATACATACAGTGGAATATTGCTCAGCTTTCAAAAGGAAGGAAATTCTGACACATGCTACAACATAGGTGAACCTTGAGGATGTTACGCTAAGTGAAATAAGCACAAAAAGACAATACATTATGATTCCATGTATATGAGATACCTAGAGTAGTTGAATTTAGGACAGAAAGTGGCAGGGTGGTTTCCAGTGGTTGGAGTGAGGGGGGATGGGGAATTGTTTAGTGGATATAATTTTAGTTTTACAAAATGAAAAACATCCTGATGATTGATTGCATATGAATGTACTTAACACTAATGCCCTTTTCATTTAAAAATGGTTACACAATGGTAAATTTCCGTTATATATAACCACAATTAATTTTTTTTTTTATTTAGGGGTGCCTGGATGGTTCAGTCAAACATCCGACTTCCGCTCAGGTCATGACCTCACAGCTTGTGAGTTGGAGCCCTGTGTCCGGCTCTGTGCTGACAGCTCAGAGCCTGAAGCCTGCTTTGGATTCTGTGTCTCCCTTTCTCTTTGCCCCTCCCCCATTCACGCTGTCTCTCTCTCTCTCCTTCAAAAATAAATAAACATTAAAAAATGTTTTAATTAAAAAAATGTACTTCTCATTCAGTATTTCTTAAAAGGCTTTTCTTTCCTTCCCTTGGGAATCAGCCAAGGGGCCAAGGAGGTATGAGGAGGCACCCTATTTGGACCTTGGATCAGAAAGGAAAAACGACATTGTTAGAACAGCTGCCAAAATCTGAATGAGGCCTGTGGACTGGATGCTACTCACATGTCAATGGTGATTTCTTGGTTTGAATGGTTACACCGAAGTCTATGTAGAAGGATATCCCTCTTTGGAGGGAAAACATACCAAATAATTTGGGGATGATAGGGCATCATATCTTCAATTCGTTCTCAAATGGTCCAGGAAAAAAAATAATGATTTTGGTTATGTTTACCTTTTTTGATAAGGTGTCTGTTCATTCTATGTTTTTTATTCGGATGTTTGTTTTTTTATTATGGAGTTTAGGAATTTCATAATATACACAGGACACAAGTGTTTATCAGAAAGGTGATTTGCAAATATTTTCCCTTAGTCTGTGACTTGTCTTTTCATCCTCTCAATGTCTCTGAAAGAGCAAAGGTCTTAATTTTGATGCAGTTCAACTTAGCAATTTTTTCTTTCATAGACTGTGCTTTGGGTTGTGTATCTAAAAATACTTTTTGCTCAATCTAAGGCACAAAGATTCTTCGCTTATATTTTCTTCTAGAAATGTTACAGTTCTAAGCTTTACAACTGGACCTATCATCCATTTTGAATTGATTTTATAGGAGAGGCATGGGCCAAGGTCCTTTTTTGGCATATAGATATATAATAATTCCAGTAACATTTGTTCAAAAGACTATCTGTCCTTTCTCTACTGAATTAGCTTTAAATTCTTGTCAAAAATCAATTGTCTGTTTATGTAGGGGTCTCTTTCTAGGCTCTCCATTTTATTTCATTGACTTATTTATCCTGATACCAATACCACAGTGTCTTGATTATTATAGCTATATAAGTCTAAAACAGGTAGCATAATTTATCCAACTTTGTTCCTCTCTTTGAAAGTTGATTTATCAATTCTAGATGCCTTTAATTTGCACATGAATTTTAAAGTCAATTTATCAATTGCCACAAGGGTGGAGAGAAGAAACCCTGCCAAGATTTTTGTAAGAATTGCATTGCATCTAGAGAGCAATTTAGAGAGACTTGATATCTTCCAAATATTGAATCTTCTGCTCAGTACGTCTATTTATTTAGTTCTTCAATTTCATTCCATAATTTCTGTAGTTGCTGCCTACAAATATTGTACAAATTCCTTAGATTTATTCCTATGTTATATTTTATATTGTTGTAGATTACATTTTTCATTTCAAGTTCGAATTGTTTTATTGTTAGTATTTACAAATAAAATTAAGTTTTACATGTGGATCATGTATTCTGCAAACTTGCTAAATTCACATATTATTTCTGATAGATTTGTTTGTAGATATCTTAGGGTTTTCTACTCAGGTTATCCTGTTGCCTATGCACGAAGACAATTTTACATCTTCCTTTCAAGTATGTATGCCTTTTGTTTATTTATTTTGCTTCCCTAGCTAAAACCTTCAGCACTGTTGAATGGAAGTGGTGAAAGCAGATATTCTTGCCTTATTCCTACTCTATAGGGGGGAAGTTTTTGGCCTGTCACTATTTAGTGTGATATTAGTTGTAGGTTTTTCATTAATACCCTTTATCAGGTTGAGTAAGTTCTCTTCTATTTAAACTTCGCTAAAAATTTTTATTAGGAATTAATGTTGGGTTTTATCAAATGCCTTCTTGTCATGTATACAGATGACTATATGATTTTTATTTTTTTATTATAAATTTTAAAAAGGGGATTACCTCTAACTTAAAACATTGAACTAATTTTGCATTTTCAGGATAAACCCTGCTTGATCATGATGTAGTATCCTTTTTTATATAATGTTGTATTCTATTTACTAAAAATAAAAAATAGTCTATGTTCATGAGACATATTGGTCTATAGTTTTCTGTTCTTATAATGTCTCAGTCTAGTTTGGGTATCAGAGTAATACTGCCTAAAAACATGAGCTGAAATTATTCCCTCCTTTTCAACTTTCCAAAAGCAACTTATAGAATTAATGTTCTTTATGAAATACTTGGTAGAATTCACCAGTGGAGCCATTATTGTGACTGTAGTGTGTATGTGTGTGAAAGATTTTAATTATAAATTCAATTTCTTTAATAGACATAGGAGTTTTTAAGATCATCTATTTTTTTCTAAAGTGAGCTTTGATAGTTTGCATTTTTCAAGAAATGTGTTCATTTCATTTAATTCAATAAAGTTGTTCATAATATTTCTTGTTATCCTTGTAATAGCTATAGAATCCTTGGTAAAGTCCTTTTCTTCATTCCTGACATTAGCAATTTTGTCTTCTGTCTTTTCTTGCTGATCACTCTGGCTAGAGATTTATCAATTTTATTAATCTTCACAAAGAATTAGTTTTTTATGTATTGATTTTATCTATTAATTTTGTTTTCTATTTCATTGATTTCCATTCTAAACTTCATTATTTCCTGATCATTTCCTTCCTTGTTCTCAGGTTTTGGTTCATTTTCTCTTCTTTTTCTAGATTCTTGGGTAGGAGCTGAGGTCATTGATTTATGACCTTTCTTCTCTAGCAATACAGTTGATAGTGATAATTTTCTTCCCAATACTGCATTAGCTGCATCACAAAATTTGATTATGTGTGATCATTTTTACATACTCCAAAAAATTAGTTTTTCTTTTTTTATTAAAAAAAATTTTAATGTTTATTTTTGAGAGAAAGAGAGAGAGACAGCGCATGAGTCAGGGACCAGCAGAGAGAGAGGGAGACACAGAATCTGAAGCAGGCTCCAGGCTCTGAGCCATCACACAGAGCCTGATGCGGGGCTTGAACTCACAGACTGTGAGATCATGACCTGAGCCAAAGTTGAACCCTTAACCAACTGAGCCACCCAGATGCCCCCAAAAATTAATTCTATTATTTGACCCATAGATTATTTAGGTGTGCATATTTTCACTTCCTAATATGCTGGAAAGTTTCAAGAGATCTTTCAGTTATTGATTTCTAACTTATTTCCACTGTTAAAAGTCTCTCAAGGTAGTAAGCTGAGGCAATTTTAGGGTTTACCTTGTTTGTTTCTTGACACTCAGGGCCCCTTCAACGCCCTACATCCAAGCATTTTAATAGTTTCTCCATGGAAATCTTGGTTACATTAATTCCCAAGACTTAATAATTTCTGTTATTGAAAATGGTTGAGGTGCCTGGTTTCAATTTGGCTTAGTTAGTTGAGTGTCCAACTCTTGATTTCAGCTCAGGTCATGATCCCTGAGTCGTGGGATCAAGCCCCAGGTCGGGCTTGATCACGCTGAACATGGAGCCTGCTAAAGATTCTCTCTCTCCTTCTGCCCCTCTCCCACACTCCCACTCTCTCTAAAATTAAAAAGGAAAATAATAAAATGATTATTGCTGATAAGAAAAATGCCACTGATTTTTGTAGATTGATTTTTTTCTCCTGCAACATTTCTGATCTCTTTTATTAATTCTAAGAGTGTGTTGATTTTGTTTTTCTAAGCAGATAATTATATAATCTGCATATTATATCTTCCTTTCCAATGCTTATGTGTCCTTTATTTTCTAAGATAACATTCAAGACTTTAGTACTAAAATAAATGAATGTAAAGTTTCTCCATTAAATATATTTAGTATCAAATCTTTTCCAAGTAAAAATGTTCCTTTCTAGTCCTCATCTGCTGAGAGTTTTTACAATAAATAGGTTTTGAACCTTAACAAATGATTCTTTAGCACTAATTAAGATAATCCTATTATTTTATTCCTTAGTTTAATAATTATAAATTATTATCAATATGTTATCAATAGTTATTCTCAATAGATTACGTATGTTGAGCAATCCTTGCTTTTATGGAATAAACCTTACATAATACTGTTACACTACTTTTTTTCATAGACTACTGGATTTGGTTACCTAATATTTTATTTAAGTTTTTGCAACTACATTCATAAGTTAATTTTTTTTCTTGTATTGCTAATATCTGGTTTTGCTATCAAGATTATGCTAACAACATATAGAAGCTGGGAAGCTTTTGGTCTTTACTATTTTCCGAAATAATTTCTATAAAATAAAATAGAGATCAACTATGCCATGGAAATTTGATCCAAACTCCCTTGTAAAGGATCTGAGCTGAATTTTGAAAAGGAAGGAATATTTAAACTTGAATTAATATTTAAGTAAATGATGGTGGATTGTAGAGTCACATTTCTCACTGTCAGAGAGGGAGGTTACAGACAAGTAAGGGGAGAAGGCCATAGTAATCCATGCAGTAAAATGAATACCAAATTTTCACCTTCCACAAATAAATGACTGAATTAATTAGTTGACTGATTGATTACAAGAGTCAAATATTCTGTGCATAAATTGAGTAATTTATGTAATACTCAACCCTCAGGGAATAGAACATAGTAGAACATAACTCCCAAATCCTTAAGTGTGGCTGTGCATTGTGACTTACTTCCAAAGAGTACAGAATGAAAAGAAGGAGGGAAAAGGAGTAACTACACAATGGGAAAGCACAACAGAAACTACACCATCGACAATAAAGTCATCTTGATAGCATGTACCCTTTGTATGATGTAATGAGAATGATACTTCCCTCTGTGGTCTTCCTCTCAAAAAACCCATAACCACAGCCTAATCAGAAGAAAACTATCAGGCAAATCCCTAATGAGAGACTAAAGAACTAAATGATTTTTAAGTCTTGAGGCCAAATAATGTCTGGTTTTTTACCTTTTCCCCGATGGGTCATGTTTTCAATCATCTTCTACAAAATACCTGACCAGTACTCCTTAAAATTGGTAAGGTCACCAAAAACAAGGAAAGTCTGAGAAACTGTGACAAGTAAGGGGCATCTAAGGAGACAGAATGTCTAAATGTAATGCAGTGTACTGTTTAGGTTCCTAGAAGAGAAAAAGGACAGTCGGTAAAAAAAAAAAAAAAAAAAAAAAAAAAAAAAAAAAAAAAAAAAAATTAGAAGAAGAAAAGCTGCATTAAATATGGATTTTAGTCAATAATAAGGTATCAATATTGGTTCATTAGTTGAAACAAATATGCCATATTAATGTAATATACATACCAGTATGTTTTCCAATAGGGGAGACGGGTGTGGCATATATGGGAACTCACTGTACTCTCTTTGCAACTTTTCTGGAAATCTAAAATTAGTCTAAAATAACCTAAAGTCTAAAAAATAAAAATAAAAATTACTTTTTAAAAAAGTTATTTGTTTATTTTGTGAGTGTGTGTGAGTGGGGGAGGGGCAGAGAGACAAGGAGAGAATCACAAACAGGCTTTGTGATATCGGCACAGAGCCCAACGTGGGGCTGGGTCTCATGAACCATGAGATCATGACCTGAGCCTTAAGTTGGACACTTAACCAACTGAGCTTCCCCAAAAGTTACTTTTTCATGATAAAACAAAATGACTAGAAATAAACAGGAAAAGCTGCCCAGAAAGTATGCAATGTGAATACTGAAATGACTGTTCAAATTGGAAATGGCCAGATAAATGCTAACAGTTACAAAAGTGGATAGAGCTATACGAAGTCATTTCATTAATTCCTCTTTCCTAAAACAGTATCAAACGAAGTTATCTCCTATATTTTAAAGCCCTCAACAGAAGACCCAAAGCTTCCATCAGTTGATCATTATAACTTTTAAGTTCCTTTACTGTTCCTCTCAAAATCTTTCCTTACAATCTAATTAAATTCATTATACTACAATTTCAGCTCACCTTCCCTTTGATTTTTCTTAGTGAAGATATATGTGTAGAGTACCACACTTTAGGTAAATGTTAGACAAGTACTTGAAGACAATTATGAAAATGACCTTCAATCTTGAGGCCAAATAATATCTGGTTCTTTTACCTTTTCCCTCATGGGTCATTTTTTCTAAGTTTTTAATCATCTTTATGATTTTCTTTGAATCTCTTTTATTAGAAAGGCTTAACAGTGAAAAAGAACAAACTATTTAGCATACTTGCAGCATTTTAATGGCACTGCTAAATTTCATCATGCAGATTTGCCCTTTCCTTAAGCTATACTCAGAATTCTACCGTTGAAAAAAATGCCAAAACTTTGCCCTAAGTAGCAGGAATTGTATTGTCATTGAAATAGAATCTTTCTCCAAAATAATACCATTCAAATTGAAACATCACTATAACTTTTCCAAAACCAAGAATATAGTATTCAAAATAGATAATTTGACCTATTTTAATACATCATCAACAATCAGACTATCAAACACAATCCACACTTAAATAAATACTAATGAAATTAACCCCTTAAAATAAAGCAATTACTTTTCAAAATGCTTTTCTGCCTCTTTCTACAAGTACACTCCCCTACCTCTCTTTTTACAATCATTTATGTTGAACAACAGATAATGTCTGATGGTGAATTATAACATCACAATAGTTAATCCAGGTAAACTAATCTGAAAAAAAAAAAAACTCACTTTGGCATTCTAAAGCCACTTATTAGTTTCTCTTTACCTCATGAAATTAACTTATTTATGTATTAAATTGCCAATGCCATACCAGTGCTCAGGAAAAAGGTGTTAATATCCCCTTTTCTTGGATGGCATTATCTATCCCAATTTAAATGTTTATAACTCTTTTGTAGCTAACGTGTTCCTCCATTAAACTCATCATACTTATTACAAATTTAGAATATAGTGAAATTCATAAAAAATTGACCTATAAATGGATTCATATATTTTATTTTAATAATGTTACATGGGTTAGACCCAGCGTGGAAGCACTAAATCCATGGTATCAAGTGGTCTTTCTTTCTCATCAGTTTCCCACTATCTTAAATATCAACATTTTGATCTCTCATTATGTGGGACTAATCTAAGTAGCAAGAAGATAGAAGTCTTTAGTCAAATTTGAAAAAGTCCTCTGGGTTTTTTTTTCCAGTTTTCATTATCTTTTTTCCCATATTCTCTCTGCATTCTGGAAATTCTCCTCATACATAAGACTACCTCTGTACTAGACATGTTATCACCATATTCTTCAGCTGTTGTCATTCTCATTCAGACCAAGAGTTTTTATTCCAAGTACCTATAATGCCACCTGAGGAATATCTTAGATTGAAGAAGCATGTTTCAATTGGAAGGCCAGAAATGCTGGAAAGTTGATACCTTCAGGAGCAGCCTTAACCTGTGATGGACAGAAGTTAGTAGGTAAATAACCCAGGTTTGCTTATCTTTCTGGTAGGACACCCAGATATGTTCTACACATATCCAAAAGGTCTACACTGGCATTGAGGTCCAGTTACCCACAGTGGCGATCTGCTTATTAATGCATTTATTAGCTTGCTTTCTTTCCTGGCAATGTTCCCTGGGATCACCTCCCAAATAAAACTACCTACATTCAAATTCTTTTTTCAGGGTCCAACCTGAAGATATGATCTTTATGTCAATATTTCCTGATTTTCGTTTTCCATTGTCATGCCAAATGTAGAAAAGTTGAATCCCCTCTTTGATAGTCATAACTATGTTTGAATTAAAACTTAAGTTATAATCATGAGATGATTTGTGTGAATGAAAAGCTCCGTGTGATCTCCATAAGGTCTATAAATTTACAATTGTAGTATTAGAGAATGATGTTACTAGATTCAAGACAGTTTGAGCTAAACTTTGCAATAATGTTATTAACTTCCTACAGTCAGACATGAGCTTTCAAGATTTGATAAACATATACAACAGTACTACTTTACCTTTCCTAGCATGAAATATTTTTTTTAGTATTTGTTCATCCTTTGCCATGATGGACATGATGTCATCAATCTGCATAGCCATTTCTGAGATTACTTGGTCTAGCCTTCATAAAACGATACACTAATTTTTCCCATTGCCCACTAAATGAACATTGATTAGAATTACAAACAGTCTGATAAAATACTAAGTAAAATTTAATGGATTTTTAAAATTAATTTAAAAACCAGTTTTATTTTACATAATTTTGATTAGGCATATGGTATGTGACTGTCCATCTGCACTCTTGCTCTGGGCCTCACAGGTGTTAGGAAGAACCGGAGGAGTAACAGGGATTATCTATACCCTCAGGACAGAAGTCCCTCCATTCTCACAGAACCACGCCCACAAAAAAGAGGTCAAAGCTGACTCCAGGGAACTGGCAAAATTAGATTTTTATGAGAGAATTAGGTGACTACTGGAAAAAAATATCTCTTTCATTTTATTCTAGGCCCTTGATTTTTACTTCCCCCTGTAATTGGTATAGTTTTGAGAAATAAGAGATAATCCTCACTTACTACCTAAAGGTATCCAGTGAGATGTTTTGCTGTTCCTCAGCACTCCTACTGAGAGATTATTCTCTGGAACAATTTACAAGTGCACTCATACCACCAACAAGAGCTTCTAGAGAAATATTAAGGGAAGTGATGTTTGCTCTTTGTTAAATTTCTGAAAAGAACATTGAGGAAACCGGCATTTGTAGAAAAGCCAAATAGCGATACATTCTTGCCATCAACGAATTTCCCAGGTGAGTCATGCTTCATAAAATAACTTTTTAAAATACTAGCAATCTTTGGGACAGAAAAAATTCAGAGGGTTAAAATGTTCCTGTCATAAAGGGCCCCAATCCTGCAGAGTAATGACACTTCAAAGTGCTGAAGAAGCAGAAAATAACAGGTCCTAAACAAGCCCATGCGATTGATTAGCAAGCTAGGACTTTCTCCTCTCTTTTTCTCCCTTCATGGATGTGTACACAGTTTGCGGTGCCATTTTACATCCTAAATTAGAGACCTGGGATGGCAACCTCATTACAAAGTAGACCTAGAAATCAGGTTGCAAGGTGTATTTGAATGTCAACAGGTAGCTGTAAGGAAAACTGTTAATAGACCCTTTTAAATCCTTGAAGATAAGAGTACACAGCTGGGGTGCCTGGGTGGCTCAGTCGGTTAAGCATCGACTTTGGCTCAGTCAAGATCTCATGGTTTGTGAGTTCGAGTCCCACGTTGGGCTCTGTGCTGACAGTGCAGAGCTTGGAGCCTGCTTTGGATTCTATGTCTTCTGCTCTCTCTGCCTGTCCTCTGCTCGCACTCTATCTCTCTCTCTCAAAAATAAACATTAAGATAAGAGCACACACCAAGGCTAGGTTAGTTTAAAAAAGTAATTTGTATTACCATAAATTTGGCAATTAGCAGCTACAAACATAATCTAACTACAATAGCCCAAATAGACCAAACACAACTTTTCTGTTATAATACCATGCCTGAGTAAAGAGAAAGCTTAGCTAACTGGAGCAGGAGAGGAGCTGCCTACAGAAAGATAGATGTGTACAGATTGTGCCTCCCCAGGCCCATTCTGAAGCTGGCATAACCACTCTTTATCAAACTTTACTTTTTTTTTCTTCACAAATCTTAATGGAATCATTTATTAATAGAATAATATAAAATAATATATGTTTTATAGCTGAAACATGACTATAATATTGAAATTAATGTTGGGGTGCTGGACGGCTCAGTCGGTTAAGCTTCCAACTCTTGGTTGTGGCTCCGGTCATGATCTCATGGTTTCATGAGTTCAAGCCCCACCTTGGGCTCTGCACTGTTAGCGGGGAGCTTGCTTGGGATTCTCCCTCTCTCCCCCTCTCCTCTCTCTGTCCCTCTTCCACTCATGCCGTCTCTATCTCTCTCAAACAAATAAAACGAACTTTAAAATAAATAAATACATACATACATACATACATACATAAATAAATAAATAAATAAATAAATAAATAAATAAAATTAATGTCAATCTATGAGTTCCATATGTGTAAGGGATAAGGAACTAACTAGGGGACAAAAACTTGATCCTGAGTGTTCTACGATGAATCTTTCTAATTTCAATTTCACATAGCTAATGACCATGACAACAACTAACCCTCTTCCTCTAGGCTATCTTTAATGTCTTATGACAGAGGAAGGAAAAAATTAATTAGTATTTTTATCACTTAAATGATTTATGATTTATTAAACTATACATGAAAGAAAATCATGCTTTGAAAATTATTTTCAATGAGATGTCCAATATACAAATGATACAAGTCTATTACTACCCTTCTGTGCATCTATGTACTACAAATGATATTTACATAGAGTAAAACACCAAATATATAGTGAACTTTAAAATAATTCCTCCATTAGGGGCACCTGGGTGGCTCAGTCAGTTGAGCGTCTGACTTCGGCTCAGGTCATGATCTCACAGCTCTGTGAGGCTGAGCCCCGCATCGGGCTCTATGCTGATAGCTTGGAGCCTGGAGCCTGCTTCGGATTCTGTGTCTCCCTCTCTCTCTGCCCCAACCCACTCACATTCTGTCTCTGTCTCTCTCAAAAATAAATAAACATTAAAAACTTTTTTTAAAATAATTCCTCCATTAGAATATAATTAGAATATATACCAGCTAGAAATTTAAACAAATGTGTATGATGCAGTGTGATGAACAATAAATGTCCTCCCATCACTCTTCCTATGCCACACCCCTAAGTCTTGCTTGAGATCATCTTTAGCTTTCCTTACTCCCTCAGAAAAGCCTACTCTGCATGGGTATTAGGCATCCCCATACATGTTTCCATCATATAAAAACCTGCACCTCCTGTATCCCAGCTCCTTTCTCAGTGTATCCTATTTACTACACTGATCGTATTCCTAGTAAATATCCTAGTAGCCTAGTTTTTGTTTACTGTCTAGACTCCCCCCTGGCCAATGGGCTTTGGGAAGTCAGGGACGATGTCAAACTTGTCTTTTCTGTCCCCAGCATCTCCCAATATGCCTACTACTGGCACCCAGTAGGAATTGCACAAATATGTTAAGGGAAATCTTTCTCAGTGATCCATAGTCATATTTTAATTAAGAACCTTTGATTATCCACTCAGTCATTTTTGCTGGATCAAATTATCAAACAGTCAGTCAGTCATATATACTGGCATGTGTTTGGGTCATTTCCTTATACCATTATTTAGTGCCATTAGGAAAGTCATGGTAAATTTAAGAAGAATCACAAATGATGAGGAAGATAATCTAGTGCCAGAAGGAAACCTGTAGCTGGCCCTCAGCTGACTGGGGCCAGTTTTCTCATTGCTCCAACTCAAGTCTGTTCTATTCTAGTAGTTCATGATTCTTTGATACGTAATTCAGCCTAATTAGCTTCTATAGAGTCCTATGGGATAACCCCACCACTACCAGAGGCCAATGGGATAACACCACCATTACCAGAGGCTAAAGTGATTTCTGCCCTCAGATTTCCCATAGTCTGAAATAGAACATATAAATAAATGATTGAAATACAATATTACATTGTGAATGATTTTTAAAAGCAGGGGTACAGCATATTCAACAACAACAACAACAACAACAACAACAACAACAACAACAACAGCAGAGGTAGAGATCCAGGAATGATTACATCTCCCTGTGGAGCTCAGGAAGGCTTCTAAAAAGAAATAGCACCTGAGCAGTTTTTATTTAAATAAAATTTTTATTGACATTTAACCTATATAAAGGATTGTCTTGAAATAAATTCAACTGGAAAAGAAGGTGGAAATGGCATAGCATCCAAAGAGAGAAGAGTATTCAAAAACACTGTAGCATATAACAGGTTGCCCCAAGTAGTTTAGAATCCCTGGAGCATAAAGGGGCATTGAGCATAGCAAGAGATGAGCCCAAGGAAATAGCCAGGGCTTCAGATGTTGTGCTAGCGGGCTGCTACTTATGTGTTGTAGGCAGAAAAGTAAAACAATTAAGCATTGCTTGTTTCCTTAGGAAGAGTATTCTAGCTGACACGTAGAAAATGTATTTGAGCATTGTCAGAAGAAAGGCAGGAAGACCAACTAAGAGTCTGCTGTAAAAGACCAGGAAGTGTTGATGGATCAAGATACTACTTTGATCATGTGTCATTGCTCTCCTCCAATCAGTAACAATAGTTAGAAGCTACTGATGTTTCATGTTCCTCTAGCCCAAACTGTGAGCCATAGAGAAACGCAGAAATGGACTCTTGTTACAAAGAGAGGCAAGGCAAGATGTTTGTCTCCTACGGAATTCATTTCCCCCTAGAGATAGTATTTGACATTACCTTTAAGATGTCACTCTATGATACTGAGTTTCCACAGTTCAAGGTAAGCAAATGTTACTCTCTCCATCTCTAATACCTCCTTCCCTAGAACACCACTCTAGTACATGGAACCAAATAAGATGTTGTTTTAGTTAAATTCTTTCAATCAAAAGATCAAAAACATGTTTAATCACTGGAGACAATTCAATAAGGACTGACTGAAAAAGAGATACCCAGTAAGAATTTTCGTGATCAGCCTTATACTGCATGAGAACAGGAATCCTGTTTTGGAACAGTTTGAAGTCTCATTGTAGTGCCTTACACATAATATTTGTGGTTAAGACAATGATAAATGAATATAAACTGTAACAGCTAATTCAGAATTCTCATATCTCACTCTTTAAAAGTGCAACTGACCCACATAAATACAGTCAACTGACCTTTGACAAAGGAACAATGCAATACAATGAGAAAAGAGTCTTTTTAACAAATGATGCTGGAACAACTGGACAGCCACGTTAAAAAAATGAATCTCGACCCAGACCTTACCCTTCACAAAAATTAATTCAAAATGGATCACATGTCTAAATATGAAATGCAAAAATATAAAACTCCTGAAGATAACATAAGAGAAAATATAGATGACCTTGGGTATGGTGATGGCTTTTTGGATACAATACAAAAGACACAATCTATAAAAGAAAGAATCAATAAATTAGACTTCATTAATATTAAAAAACTTCTGCTCTGTGAAAGACAATGTAAAGAGAATGAGAAGACAAGCCACAAACTGGGGGAAAAAATTGCAAAAGACAAACCAGATAAAGGACTGTTATCCAAAATATACAAAGAACTCTTCAAACTCAACAGTGAGAAAACAAACAACCAGATTAAAAGATGAAGCAAAAGCCTTAACAGACACCTCACCAAAGAAGATATACAGGTGGAAAATAAGCATATGAAAAGATGCCCCCATCACATGTCATCAGAGAAATGCAAATTAAAACAATAATGAGACACCATTCTACACACCTCATTAGAATGGTCAAACTCCAGAACACTGGCAACACTAAATGCTGGTGAGAATACGGAGCAACAGGGACTCTTCATTCACTGCTGATGGGAAGGCAAAATGGTACAGCCACCGTGGAAGGCAGATTTGCAGTTTCTTCCAAAACTAAACCTACTCAACATATGAACTAGTAACCTCACTCCTTGGTGAGCCCAAATGAGTTGAAAACTTATGTCCACACAAAACCTGCACGTGGATGTTTATAACAGCTTTATTCACAGTTGCCAACTTGGAAGCAATCAAAATGTCCTTCAGTAGGTGAATGGATAAATATAAACTGTAGTATACACAGACAATGGAATTATTCAGTGAAAAAGGGAAATGGCTATCGAGCCATGAAAAGACATGGAGGAAACTTAAACACATATTACTAAGCGAAGAAGCCACTCTAAAAAGGTTACATACTGCATGATCCCAACTATATGACATTCTGGAAAAGGCAACACTATGGAGACAGTAAAAAGACCAGTGGTTGCCAGGGGTTGGAAGAAGGAAGGGATGAATAGGTAAAGCACAGGATTTTCAGGGCAGTGAAACTACACTATATAATACTATAATGATGGATATTTGTCATTATAAGTTTGTCCAAACCCATAGAATATATAACACCAAGAATGAACCCTAATGTAACTCTGATGATAATGTCAATGTATGTTCATCAATTTTAAATATTGTACTACTTTTGTGGAGATTGTTGATAATGGAGATGCTCTGTATGTGTGAGGACAGGGGATATAAAGGAAAATCTCTGTTCCTCACATCAATTTTGCTGTGAACCTAAATTGCCCTAAAGAAAAAAGGCTATAAAAAAAATACTCGAAAGATTTCCTAATAAGCCAGAGCCACACAGAAACAGTACACACACAAGTCCAGTTTCTGTTCTATTTTATTATGCACTGTGTTTATTCAGTGGAATTACTATTCAATTAAAATATCATTATCTATTCAAAAAATGCTTCTGAGAATGTATATGCTATTTTATCAAGTTTTTAATCATTTAGAATTTGGCTTATTTGAAAAAATTTTAAGTTTATTTATTTATTTTGAGAACAAGAGAGAGAAGGCAGAGTAGAGGCAGAGAGAGAGAGAGAGAGAGAGAGAGAGAGAGAGAATCCCAAGCAAGCTCCATGCTGTTGGTACACAGCTGGACATGGGGCTCAATCCCACCAACCATGAGATCATGACCTGAGTTGAAATCAAAAGTCAGATGCTTAACTGACTATCCAAGGTTGGATGTTTAACTGACTGAGCCACCTAGGCACCCCAACTTATTTGAAATTTTTTGCTTGCTTGTATTTGAGTTGCAGTTGTCAGGACAAACAATTTTCAATTAATCCAAAAGTAATAATCACTGCAGGGCACAGGGCTAGGAAATTTGGAGTCTCAAGGTGCAATAAGACCTAGTACTTGTCTGGAAGAGCTTATGATAAATTTAGCAAAACAAGGAAAGCAAACGTTACAACCAATCAATGTTTCTTGAATATTAATCTAAACCAAAAATGAGTTAAAAAATAATACATGGTGGATTACAATGAAGTAAATGACTAATTTCCACGTGGTTGAATTAGATAACAATTGTGTTCAGAGAATGAGAGTAGAGGGATGAAGTGATTCATTCATAAGAATTAGCATATAAAGGAAAACTGATTTGTTTGTTATTTTGATAACCAAAAATCATATTCAATGTTTTCTTTAAAACCTACAAATATGATTCTAATTTCTAGTTTCTCCCCAAAAGACTAGTAGTTGTTTGCAGTTTAATATTTGTGCTCATAGGTAATGAGCATTCTCTCCCAGACTGAATGATTACCCCCCAGAGGCAGTCTGGGTTGGGAGCTTTCAACTAGAGCCCATCTTCTTGGTCACATAGGACCTTCAGCCATGCTCACATTCTGTTCATGTGATAATTCATCTGCCTACTTCCTTTTTCCATCTAGCTTCCTTTGATTCCCCATAAAGCAATTACAGCCTAGTGCTTGCAAAAAAGCATTGATTGATCTAAATATACCAATTCTAATCTCTAATCTATGATTTTAGTTAAAGCAATATGACCAAATGTCCCTACAAGAAATACCAACCAAAAGAAATTGCAAGCCTCATAAAACCCTTTTCTAGCCCGAGTTCCCAGATCACATTAAATAATATTCCTTAAAATAAAATTAAAGTATTGCATCAATACAGGAACTTCACATTCACTACCATAGACTATTACAGCCATGTTCTTGTCTTGAGCTTTTTCCATTACTTCTGCTATCACACTGTTAACCCATATTTAAACTCTCATAACTCCACAGCTTGCTATTCTGTTCCTCTTGGTTCTACCAGCTTTATAATTATAACTATTTTATATGGCATCCTTTTATTTTATTCTTCTACTCTTCAATAAGTAGCCTCTCTTGTGGGATTTTTTTTCTATGCTTCAAAATGATAAATAAATATCTTAATCCTTATAGACTTACCACAATAAAAAAATAATTCTAGTGTCAATGATCTTTGTACCATTCATATGTAAGTATCATGCCTTCTGAAGTTTTCAACAAAATTATCATTGCTCTTAAATAGACTCAACTGTTATAGCAGCTGTATGTTCCCCAAATATACTTGAGGCACTTTTTCCAAAGTGTCCCATATTTTCAAGTTAAAATTCATGAATCAGAGGGAATAATAATCTATTCAAGCACTAAACTAGGGGTTTTATATACATTACCTCTTTTAATCTATATAACAACCCTAAAAGGTAGCTAATATTATTCCTATGTCTCCAATCATAAAATTGAGGATCAAAAAGTTTAAGTTCTTCCCACCCCTCAAGTTCTCATGCAAAAATTGAGTTGGTTTTGGGTCCACCATAGGTCTCTCTGTCCCCAAGCACTAGGCTTCTCTTCCTCCTGCAAGCTGACAATGTGTCATCAAACTGGCTTTTGGGGTGCCTGGGTGGCTCAGTCAGTTAAGCATCTGACTCTTGATTTCAGCTCAGGTCACAATCTTAAGGTCATGGGATCAAGCCCCACATCATTAGGCTACACCTTGAGCATAGAGCCTGCCTGGGATTCTCTCTTGCTCCCTCTACCCCTCCCCCACTCACTTTCTCTCTCTCTCTCTCTCTCTCTCTCTCTCTCTCAAAATAAATAAACATTTTTTTAACTGGCTTCCGAAGCACCTGGGTGGCTCATTTGGTTAAGAGTCTGACTTCCGCTCAGGTCATGATCTCATGATTCATGGGTTTGAATGCTGCATCAGGTTTTGTGCAGACAGCTCAGAGCCTGGAGCCTACTTTGGATTCTATATCTCCCGCTTTCTCTCTCTCTCTGCCCTCCCCTGATCACTCCCTCTCACTCTCTCTCTCTCTCTCTCTCCCCACCCTCTCAAAAATAAAAATAAACATTAATTTTTTTTAAATAAATGACTTTAAGCTTGTCAATAAACTGGATTTTAAATAAATGACTTTAAGCTTGTCAATAAACTGGATTTTCCATGACATTCTGGATTTTTTGTTTTTTGTTTTTTCAGAAAAACAATAAATGCATGTAATTGGCCAAGTCTAATGCAAAATGATGGAAAATAAGACAACTTCTGAAAATCAATATGTTTGAGAGTTTATGAAAGTTCATTTTTTTGGATCTGTTTAAATTTAGGATGTGTAGAAGACAGGCTGCATAGTGTATAGGGAGATTAAATTATAGTTGGCTATATCTGGGTCTACATCTAAGCTTGGCCACTTCCAATTTATATACCTCTAGGCGAGTAGTTTAACCATTCAGAGCCTATTTTCTAGGTTGTAAAATGAGTAATGTTGCTTAAGAGTTATATAAAATAACAATGTCTGGGTCATAGCAAGTACTTACTAAAAGAATCCCTGTTATAATGAGGATCATCATGATTCCTGCAGTACAGAAATGCATCTTTCTAAAGTACAAAATTTAGTCATTTCATCCATCCACTCAAATCTTTCAAGGCAAAGTTCTAATGTCTTAGTGTGTGGCATGGACAGTCTGTCATAATCTAGCCACTGCTTCCTCCTTAGTGCCACCTCTCAGCTTCCACACTGGGCTCTTTGTGCCAATCGTGGGGCACTGACACAGTTCCCTCCTACCTCCTATGCATTCTGTCTGGACTCCACACTTCCTTCAACCCTCGGCTCAGGCCAAGAACTCCTCCAATATGGTTTTCTTAACCCATGTTCCACCTACACAGCTGGCAGTCTAGATTTGCTTTCTTTCCTTTTGCTTCCATCATACCCCACGCAAGCTTGTAAGCCTAGCAATGATCACTTATTCTCTAGGTTACAATCACTTTTGACTTACTCCCCCCATTAAATTTAAGTTCAACAGTGAAAGATTAAAAAGTGTACTCTGTATGACATAGGCAATTTCCTGGTATCACCAACTTTGGTTGTATTTTGACTACTAAGTAGACATTATGCCAAGATACATTTAAAGTTCAGACATAGATAAAAAGAAACCAAGAAAAAATAATTGTAGCATGAATGTTATCAAAGAAGTTCTCACTATTCTGTTTTCAAAGTTAAATGTGAAAAAAGTCTAAAATTTTTTTCATCAGAATTGAAAATGAGTATGGGACACCAGAAGTAAACTAATTAAATAAAATTTTAAGAGGTCTGTTTTATTCTCTATAGCAGTTTCATGTATTCATTTTTCTTTTGACTACAGTGGATATGTTTTTCTTTCTAAAAATAGCTGCTGGCATTTTTCAAAGATACAATTTCTTATAGAGCAATAAGCTAAGCAGAGAGATGTGATAATATTGGGCTCTGAGCTTTTGTTCCTCAAGAAAATCATTTTTTAATGTCCACTATCAGGTGAAATGTAATTTTTATAATATTTGATAGAATGGCTTCAATGCCATGAAAGATATGTCATGAATTGTTCCGCTCAATTATTTCCATTAATAAAAAACAAAAAATCACTAAAGTTTGGGCAGTGAAAAGTACAAAGACCCACCAGTTCAGCCAGTCATTAAACTTGGGTGATTTTTTTCTGGAAAGTCTTCCCTCCACTAAGGAAATTAAATCTCTTTCTTCCTATTTTGAAAGTGAGAATAAGTATCCGAGCAGATAACTCCATCTCAAAAACCATTTAACAGTAATCAATCATCCTGGCAAATGCATGTGTGTATTATATACTTAGTTTTATATGATTTTTATTCTATTCATATTACAAACACCAATACCACAGAGCAGATAAAAAAAAAAGTATTTGGATATCTTACCATCATTTAGGAAGAGTCACACCTAGCCTATCAGAGTATCAAGTGAATCTTTAATTTTTGAAAAGCTATGTATTCTTGGACTCATCTTTTTATTAACATATTGCTGCTCCCGTCTCTAACTGACTTCACCTTTGTTCAAATAAATTTTTTTTTCTTCTTCTGTCTGACTCTACTCTGTTAAATATAAATTTAATGATAAGTTAACCATCTTCATGACAAAATGAGGCTCAGCTTTTATATTATAGATTAAACAGCCACTTTAGTTGTCTTAGTCACAGTTATTGTATTAAATCTAAATATTGTCTTATTTTGGGACAATTACCCGACCTTAAGCATTAATAAACCTTTCCAGAAAAAAAAAAAAAAAGAAAAGGAGAAAAAAAATGGATTAAAGACTTCAATGTAAGACCCCAAACTGTCAAACTACTAGAAAAAAAATAGAAAGAAAAAGCTCCGTGACATTGGTCTTGACAATGATTTTTTTTTGTATATGGCATCAAAAGGACAAGAAACAAAAGCAAAAATTATTAAGTGTGACTATTAAACTAAAAAGTTTCTGCACAGAAAAAGAAATAATCAACAAAATGAAAAGGCAACCTATAGCATGGGAGAAAATGTTTGTGAACAGTATATCTGAGCAGGGACTAATATTCAAAATATATAAGACATTCATACAACTCAACTGCAAAAAACAATCCAATTTAAAAATGGGTAAAGGACTTGAACAGACATTTTTCCAAGGAAGATATACAAATGGCTAATAGGTACTTGGAAAGTTACTCAACAGCACCCATTATCAGGGAAATGCAAATCAAAACCACAGCAAGGTATCAACTCACACCTGTTATAATGGCTATTATCAACAGACAAGAGATGACAAGCGTCGTCAAGGATGAAAAGGAACCCTTGTGCATTTTGGTGGGAATGTAAACTTGCATAGCCAGTGTAGAAAGCAATAGGGAGGTTCATAAAAAAATTAAATATAAACTATCATATGATCTAGCAATCCCATCCTGGTATATATCTGAAAGAAATGAAATCACTTTCTCAAAGAAATATCTGCATCCCCTTGTTCATTGTAGCATTACTCAGACAGACAAAAATAAATACTACGTGATTTCACTTACATATAGAATGTAAAAAGGCCAAACTCATAGAAATAGAGAGTAGAGGGGCTGGAGGTGGGGGAAATGGGGAGATGTTGGTCAAAGAGTACAAACTTCCAGCTATAAGATCAGTAAGTTCTTAGGATCTAAAGTAGAGCATGATAAAAAGGTTGTTAGAGTGGGAGAGAGCCAAAGCACAAGAGACTCTTAAAAACTGAGAACAAACTGAGGGTTGACGGGGGGGTGGGAGGGAGGGGAGGGTGGGTGATGGGTATTGAGGAGGGCACCTTTTGGGATGAGCACTGGGTGTTGTATGGAAACCAATTTGACAATAAACTTCATATATTGAAAAAAAATAATAAAATAAAGTAGAGCATGATAACTACAATTAACAATACTGCAATGTACACATAAAAGTTGTTAAAAGAGTAAATCTTAAATGTTATCACCACAAAAAAAGGTAATTATGTGAGGTGCTGGTGGTGTTAATTAATCTTACTGTTTTAATCATTTCACTAAATATATATACATATATACATATATATAAAGTAATTATATCATTGTATAACATATCACTTACATATATTGTATGTCAATAATATCTCAATAAGCCCAAGAGAAAAAAATGCATTTTCCCTGGCATCATCTATCATGGCTTATAGATTACAAAGTCAGAATGAAATGTGAAGTGTATTAGCCCACTTTGCCCCATGTACATCCCTGACTCAACATGAGTATAGCAGGACCACTGTCAGAGAATGGGAAAATATGTCACACAGTCCACATAGAGCCCATACAACAATGAATGGGATGAAATGGTTCAAAGTGAACTTTGAGCTGCTAAGAATACTATAGTATTTCCCAGGAGGGATACTTGACAAATGTTACAGCAGGTGTCTTGGTGGCTGTGGTTCCAACCATGAGTGTAAAATGTTCAACACAGATCCAGCTCTGGAAGTCACCCTCCTGCCAAAAGGAATGAACCCAAAACAGCATGGTGTTGGCATAGAAACAGGTAAGGGAGCAGAGAGCTCAAAGGCAGAGAGCAGTCAGAGAGAAGGCAAAGATGCGTTTCTAAGCAATTGCTTATCAGTTGAGGTTTCTGATCTAGTAGCAGGTAAGAAAATCAATTTTGTGGTTCCAAACCATGTTGTTTAGTAAAATAGATAAAACTAGAATAGAAAAATAAGCGAGTGCATTGTATATCAAATTATGAAAATACTATCTCATGAACTCACTTTTGTTTCATTAATATACATACATATATTTGTGTAATGGATCACAATGTAGAATGTTTCTTAGTATGAATCACAATTTAAAATGTTTAAAAAATACTATTCCAAAAAACAAAGAAAGAACAAAGGCCATTACTAATCAACAGAAAATTTTATAAAATGCTTCCTTACAAACATCGTGTATACAGATGAGATATTTAAAGTAAACAGTAAGAAATCTGGATCCTGGTCAAACTCTAATTTACTCTGATAATGAAAAAGCACCTGAGTTTTCATTGCCAGGTCTAAGAGTTGGCATTATTGCTGTTCCTGCAGTTGTGGCAATAGAAATCATTGCACTGTTCTTTTCCAGAAAGAAGAGAATGGCAAGGTATGGGAAGGCTGAAATAAAGAAAATAGGGGAAATGCATAGGGAACTCAATGCATAACTGCTGTAATTTGGAAAATAACTACAAGAAGGGAAATTATCTAATAGACTCATACTACAAATGTGTGAGCATGGGACAAAGAGAGAATCTTTGAGGATTACTATTTTGTTAGTTAACCTACTTGTACTGGTGAATCTATAGTCAAAATATGAATAGCTTGAAATTGGCTTTACTAATCTGCAATTTGATCACAAGCGTCTTCCACATGCAGATCTAATTAAAAAAAATGAACTTTGCCTGCACATTTTAAATTATTTGTATATAACATTGTATAAATAACTCATAACAGAGTGTGTATTAAATATGCTCCCACAGTAGAGTTTGAATTACTACTGTCTCATTCACTTGTGACTGAAAGCTATCTCCCTGAGTCTTTTCTTAAAATTTCTATTATTGAAGTATAGTTGACATATAGTGTTCCATTACTTTCAGGTACACAACATAGTAATTTGACTATTCTATACATTATGGTGCTCACCATGATAAGGATAGTTACCATCTGTTACCACCCAATGTTATCATAATATTATTGACTACACTTACTTTGAGTCTTACAAACTTTTTGTGAAATATGAATTAAAACATTTTAAACAGAAAGAAAGAGAAGGGAAGGAGCAAAGGCGGAAAGAAGGAAGGAAGGGAGGGAGGGAGGGAGGGAGAGCATGTGAGCAATTACATATCAGGAACCCATCATTTTTCACAACTTCCACAAAAGGTCTGTAATATAAGGAAGTGACAACTTGAATCAGAATTATACGTGTCGCGGCGCCTGGGTGGCTCAGGTGGTTAAGCATCCAAGTTCAGCTCAGGTCATGATCGCACAGTTCCTGAGTTTGAGCCCCGCATAGGGCTCTGGGCTAACAGCTCAGAGCCTGGAGCCTGCTTCAGATTCTGTGTCTCCCTCTCTCTCTGCCCCTCCCCCGTTCATGTTCTGTCTCTCTCTGTCTCAAAAATAAATAAACATTTTTTTTTAATTTAAAAAAAGAATTATATGTGTCAAAAACATCATGAAACACAGGAAAATTTCAGAACATTATGGCAGTGCAAAAAAAAAAAAAAATTCAGAAACAGACTTGAATAAACTGTCTAAAAGCTGGGGGTGTTGGGTGTTAACAGTCCCTTAGGAAAGGAGGCTTGGATTCACAGGGCAGGGGAAAAGCTCTGTTCTCATCCTATCCTGAAGAGTCAAGCATTCTCCACTAGGCTTTTCTATTGGCCCCATAAACTTCCCAGTTACAAACATCCCTCCAAATATAGGCACAGATGGAGAAGTTAAATGAAGAGATCCTTCCTGACTTTTGCAGTCAAAACCCAGATAAGCCATCAGAGTAGGCAAACCAGGCACTGAGCCCATTATAGAAACTCTGCCTATACAGACATATTTCTGCGTAGGTATGCTACACCAGTTACACATGCACTAAAACACAAGCAAATTTGCTTACCTACCCTTCACAGCTCAGAAAATTCAAGCCATCCGCCACAGAAAGTCAGAAAAATAAGTAACATTCCGTCTGTTTTATCACCATCTTTTCAGATGCCACTCTGAATCATCATCCATGCATCCAAAAGTGAATTTTTGAAGTTTTATAGAACTTTATGCAGTTCACAAAAAAATTATTATCAGTCTGCCTTTATGATGCTTCTGATCATAACTTAAATGAATGGGTTATCACCTTGCAGAAGCGATCTGAATTCTCACAGATAAGGACAATAAGACACCTTAGATTTTCATATAAATTAGAAAAACTACTTCTGCTACCCTCTTTGTAGACAAGAATTTTTTAGCCGTGTTCTATACTTTCAACCTATTTAAAAATCACACTATTTTCTTATCTTCCTGTTTTGCAGTGGTTTCTGTGTCTACATGAAGCCAAAACAACTGTGTCATTCTGAGCTTCCTAGTCAGGAGGGGGTCAGACAGATTTCCATATGATTAGTAAATGCAACAAGAAAAATCAGAACAACTGGTGATTTAGCTTCATGACAATAAAATATTAATTAGCTGCTTTTTCAACATTTTATTTTTATGGTAACCTAGAGACAGAAGTTTTATCTGGTATTGATCAGGTTCTTTGTATCTCACTGATAAAAGTGCTTATTTCTTTTTTATTTTCACATTATCACATCCTCAGTATTTAAGTTCATATTTCTAAAACAGCCCAGCTCAAAAACAATTTTATACCGTTTTTTATTACCATTTTTCTTTAACAAAACCTCTTTCTAAGGTATACAATCTAAACCTGTAAAACTAATAATGAACTGGAAGTTTCTTGCATAAAAGATTATTTCTTTTTGCATAGACTAAATAGCACCTAACCCCACATGGTAGAGACTCAGAAAATGATGGATGAATAAATTAATTAATTAAAGAAATTGATAAAGTAGGACTTAATTTTCCTAAAATTTCCTAAACACTCTGTAGGGAAATTTGTAGTTGTTTCTTTTTTTTTCCTCTGAAATCCCCTGGACCATTTCACATGCACTTAGGCTTAGCCAATGACATACAATTCCATCTTCCTTGTTTCAGAATGATAGCCATGATTATAGTCAACTTTTGATTATCTATTTCAATGAAGCAATGCAAAGGTGTGAATGAACACAATACGGTTGATGTTTTTTTTTTAATTTTTTTTAACATTTATTCACCTTTGAGAGACAGAGTGTGAGCGCGGGAAGGGGCAGAGAGAGAAGGAGACACAGAATCCTAAGCAGGCTCCGGGCTCAGAGCTGTCAGCACAGAGCCTGACATGGGGCTCGAACCTATGAACTGTGAGATCATGACCTGAGCCAAAGTCAGACACTTGACCGACTAAGCCATCCAGGTAACCCCACTTCTGAAGACTTTTCTGAACTGCCTCACTTGGACTCAAATATGCTTGCATTAACTTAAAAAAGAGTGTTAGGAGAAGTTCCAGAAAAGTGTGTTGCATTTTCAGGGAGAGGTTAATCCGAGATGAGACCTTACTGTTTATAATACTCAGAGTGAAAAGGAAAACTTAAAATAACTACATATAGCAAGTATAAATACCAAGTATCATTTCGCTTGTTCACCTTCAAAAAACTCACCTATTAATACAGTCAGCAAGTTTGTATTTTTGTTGCAAATTAGCTGCAGTAAAATGTTGAAACTTTGTTGGACATGTATTTGCACTGAAGCTATATGTCATAAACAGATTACTGTCTCCTATCAGATTGTCCAGACTTCAAAAGGCTTTGTTGCTTTACTTTTTGTTTCCCTGTGGCATTGCTAAGATAAATGGTCTACATGATTATTCATGGACTGAAGAATACTCTTATTCAGTGAGGTTTTGTAGATGAAGCAATGAAGCCAGTCCTTTACTAGACTTTCATGTGCCATCCATTTCTCTTCATCAAAAGTTTATTTTATACTGTTATATGGAAATGTGTAACCTCCATTAAGCAGCTTCTATTTCAAAACCTTGGGTGAGAAATTTCAAAGCATGCATAGTGGGTATCTGCTTTTGACCGCAGAAAAGTAGCAAAGACGGTATTGTTAAATTAATCCTATTACTTTGAAATTGTAAAAATTTCAAAAGATATTGAAAAAGAAATGTAATTAAACCTTTTTATACTGCTGGAAATGTAAAAGCATGATAGATGTCTACATTTACAAGTGAACCAATGAAGCCCAGCAATTTTTAAGTGACCATGAGCAATTTAGTAGCAACCTAGAAAAATAGCAGCAAAATGCTACTTCCTAATTTCCTTTATAGAAAACTACCACCAATATGTTTTTATTAAAAATGTAATTTTATCATTAAAAAATTTTTATCAAAGACCCAAAGTATGCCAAATGCAACTGAAATTATGACTCTGCTTTAAAATCTGTATGTCCTTTCATAGACTGTACACAGACTATGGATGCCAACAAATAACCATCATCATTCGGAATGCAACACAAGTTAACTGACCATAATTTTTTTTAAGACTTAAGTTAGATAGTATGTTCCTCATTATCTGAGGACCCAGAACTCTGAGCAGATTTTCTGTGATAAAAGAGAATTTGTCTTCAATACTCTTTCTCTTTCTTAACCAATTAACTGACTTATTAACTGAAGATTTAGAAGTCCTTCATGTTACTGTTTTTGTTTTGTGCTATATATTGGAGCTAACATTAAAAGTTTGATTCCCATAAGTGTTAATAAGCATCACCCTAAGTTAACAGATACACCCTGAGTAAACACCCTGATGCACAAAGTACCTAACAAAAGCAGTTACTTAGAAAATGCTATTGCTCTTTGCAGAATTTCTAAAAATTCTAGGAATACTGTTATAATTATCTCAGCTTGGGATAAAAGGGAAAATGAGAGTCTTAATAAATATCCTGAATTTGAATGTTTTACTTTTAGATTCTAATCTACTAAATTTTGTCTCCCTTCACACAGTAAAGCCGTTAAGCCTATAGTATTTAGACTTCACTTCTCTGGTTGTGCCTGGGTGGCTCAGTCAGTTAAGCATCTGATTTCGGCCCAGGTCATGATCTCACTGGTTCATGAGATCGAGTCCCCCAAAGGGTGAGCTGCAGCCCCACTCCAGGTGAGCATGAGCCCTGCTCCTGGTGAGCCCCACTTCTCTCTCTCTCTCTCTTCTGCCCCTTGCTCACTTGTGCCCTCTCTCTTAAAAAAAAAAAAAAAAAAAGAGTTCATGTCTCTGAACTCGTGAAAGATTAATAAACCGATGATAAATAATCAACTACTTCTAATAAATCAATCTTAGGGGAGAGAAAAGATTGAGGAGGAGATCTGTTTCTGATGAATAGGCAGAAAACGCTATCACAGATCCCAGAAATAAGATTGGTCTTATTTGACATATTCTGTCTATTCAGATAATGGCCTGAGACCTGACCCAACCCTGGAAACCACTGATGGTCAGGGCCTGGGCAGAGACCTCTCACAACTCAGTCATGATTCAAGAGGAGCCACATCCATCTCCAGAAAGCAGCCTTAAACTGTGAGGATATCTTATTTTGAGACAGGAAAGGATGAGAAGAGAAAGACATTGATTGATACAACTTATTTCTTTGTCCTCTCCAACCAATAATTTGGTTTTTAGTCCACCTTTGTAAAAAAAAAAAAAAAAAAAAATGGTAGTCAGAGAACTCATTTTGATAGCTACCTATGGGTGATTTGGGAGGAAAGTAAGATAAACCACTTTGTCCTTCAGTTACTCTGATCATTTTAAAGGCCTTCTAGAACAATTGTCAAGAGCAATACAATTTTTAAATGAGAATAAACCAAGTCCAGCATTACTACTGGGAAGACAATACAAAGCAAGGATCCCACTTACACATTAAGAGTTCATTGTATTGTTGTGGGAATTAAATGACTTACTCCAGGGGCGCCTAGGTGGCTCAGTCGGGTAAGCTTCCGACTTCGGCTCAGGCCATGATCTCACGGTTTGTGAGTTCAAGCCCCGCGTCAGGCTCTGTGCTGACAGCTCAGAGCCTGGAGCCTGTTTCAGATTCTGTGTCTCCTCTCTCTCTGACCCTCCCCCGTTCATGCTCTCTCTCTCTGTCTCAAAAATAAACAAACGTTAAAAAAAAAATTAAAAAAAATAAATACATAAATGACTTACTCCACATAGAATACTTAGAGAAATAAGTCCGTAATAAATATGAGCTGTTAGCATTCATAACACTGGTTAACATTTCTCTCACATGTTCTAGAATATTCTCAAGTTATCATCTCACCCAATCTTCACAGCAACCTTCAGAGATAACTAGTCTCTCTACATTATATGGCTGAAAAAAAGAAGCCTTACCAGGTGAAGTAACTTATAAATTCAACCATGTCACTCACACACACTTTAAATTATTTCATCTTTCATCTTTAGCATGGGATAAAAAGTGTGTGATGATCTTACCCCTTAATTTCCAAGGGTAACTCCTGTGATGGTCCCATACATACCCCTCACCGTGTCACATCCCTTCCCTCCAATACACTAACTCCCTTCCCTTGCATAGGTGGCTTCTTCATAAGACACCTCCCCTCTAGTTTAACTCCTGTCCACCTGGCAGACTCCAACTCATTTATTAAGACTCAGTCCAAGCATCACTTCTCCTAAGAGAAACTAGCTTTGATTGTTCCTTCCCTACCTCCTCCCGAGACAGGGTGTGCTCACGCCTTCACAAATTTTATCACATGACATTAGGCTTGGTCTGCCCCCCTACCTCTCCATTTAGATAATGAGAGAGCACCAATGACTCTCATTCATCTCTATAGTCCCAGCATTTTGCACAACATCTGACATGGGATAGGTGCTCCATAAATGGTGGTAGAATGAAAAGAAAAATAAAAGGATGAATAAATGAAAGAATGCACGCAAGTGATAAGCAGTACAAAGAAACCTAAATCCAGGATTTCTGAATCTAAGTACTTCACTTAACAGACATTTACAGAGATCCCTTACTATTTTCCAGTGTTGCTACTAAACACTGGAGACAGAAAATTAAAGAAGGCATAATTCACATGCTGAAAAATAAATATACACATGGGGTCATGCCTCTAGAAAGTCAATTATCATACAGCTATGAGACCCCTTATTTGAAATATTGTCTTCCTGGGGAGCCTGGATGGCTCAGTTTAAGCATCCAGCTCTCAGTTTCCGCTAAGGTCATGATCTCACCATTCATGGGCTGGAGCCCCACATGGGGCTCCACACTGCTGGTGCAGAGCCTGCTTGGGATTCTCTCTGTCTCTCTCTCTCTCTCTCTCTCTCTCTCTCTCTTTCTCTCTCTCTCTCTCTTTCTCCCACCCCCACTTTTCAAAAAATAAATAAATAAACAGAAAAACTTGAAATATTGTCTTTCTGGTTCTATGCAATTGCTCAGAGCTCTCTGCCCACAGGAGCCAGGCTTTGTCTTTCTGTCTTAGGCATTTAGCTGTACATCTGGTAGTAATACACTGAACTTTTCTTCACCTTAGCAAAACTTTAGGCAAATATACACAAAATTGTGGTTCTTACAGAATACATAACTAGTGATCATTATTTCCAAGCTTCTTTGAATCTGTGGAAGTTGACTGGGCAGGTAAAGGCTCTGAGATGAGCCTAGGTCTAAATTTTTTAAAGTGCCATTTAGATGATTATTGTACAAAGAAATACTGTATGAAATCACAGAAGTTGACTGTGTTTTCTAACAATGCTCTTCATGCCACCAGTCCGATCCAGCAACTCTTTGGATTTTTTCACATAACAAAAAATAAATACATTTTATTTGAAGTCATTAATAAATTAAATACAAAATAGTAGAACTAACAGCTATTGAAAGAAAGTAAACTAGAACACACAGTTTCTCCTCTTGTTGAGGGTCAGGTTCAAAATTATGATTAATTCTGACAGAAGCTCCACTCAGAGATTTGAAGCATGATTGATTTAGATGGGATCTTTTATGTCTGGGAGTAGAATATCTGCATATTCAGAGGGGAGATGCCTCCTCAGAGTGATGTGAGAGATGGCAGCAGGCCCGTCAGCTGAAAAATCTCCACACAGGCCAGGCATGACAGTGCCTTCCCCCAGGTCTGAAATACTCACCACTCGTTTACCTATCAAATTCAGGAACAGGCCCTTGGGAAGATGGTTGTCAAGTGCACTTGGGTTAATTGAAGAGAGCTTTCTGGTGTTCTCCTATTTAAAAAGGCATAAAAAGTTTAGAAAAATGCAAGAAAGAAAGGGGTCAGTAAAGAAAGATAATGAAAAGAGAAGAGAAAGCAATCTCAGTTTTAAGACCTGCCCTGCCACAAAAGAAAAAGAAAGAAAGAAAGAAAAAAAATGCCACCTTTTCCAATCTTCTATTTTAAGTGCCTCTAGAAATAGAGAATAAATCTTCCACTTGAACTTATTTTTATGAGTCTCTTTCTAGTTATAATAAAAGTTTTCTTGTACTTAGTCTATACTACATTGTAAGAATATTGCATTTTTCTTGAGACTACCTTAAAACTGTTTCAAGCTCATTTTAAGGATTTATACTAGTCCAGGAACCATTAACATTAACATTAATTAAGTGTAATTAACATTCATTGTCTGCTATGTACAAGAACTGTGGAAAATTTAAAGATCAATAATACGAGAGAGACACTGAGGAGAAGGAAGAGGATAAAGAAAGAACATTCAATGTGGGCTCGAGATGTATATTAAGATAATGCTAATTTCAGTGGCTTGATCCAGCAGAAACTTACTTCTCACTAATATAAGTCTAATGTGTTACTGGTATGCCAAAAGCTTTCCTCCACGTAATGATTCAGGGCCTACATGACTTCCTTCCATGGCTCCACCATCCCCCAGCAACCAGACAGAAAACTCAGAGAAAGCAAACTCACTTCTCAACTGCATTAGATCAAAAGCAACACGTGTCATTTCCACTTATCTTCTGCTGGTAAGAACCAGTCATATAGTCAGTTCTACCTTAGATAAAAGAGGGATTGAGAAATGTAGTCCAAGCCTGAGCAGGTGCTAACACCAGAAGCAGGAATCTTTGTTTAAAAAGCTAACCATCATGGAGATGCCTAGGTGGCTCACTCAGTCTGTTAAGCATCCAACTTTGGCTCAGATCATGATCTCACGGTTCGTGAGTTTGAGCTCCACACTGGGCTCACTGTTGTCAGTGCAGAGCCTGCTTCACATCCTCTGTTCCCCTCTTTCTCTGCCCCTCCCCTGCTCGCACTCTCTCAAAAATAAAATAAACTTTAAAAAAAAATTAAAGCTCAAACTAACTTAAAAAAAAAAAAAAAGCTGGTGTGCCTGGGTGGCTCAGTCAGTTGAACATTTGACATCAGCTCAGGTCATGATCTCAAGGTTTGTTCAAGCCCCGCATTGGGTTCTGTGCTGACAGTTCAGAGCTTGGACTCTGCTTCAGATTCTGTGTCTCCCTCACTCTCTGTCCCTCCCCCGCTTGTGTTCCATCTCTCTCTCTCTCTCAAAAATAATAAACATTAAAAAATTAAAAAAAAAAAAGCTAACCACCATGACTCAGAAGAGATGTAGCAATCAAGAGTTCAAATTTTAACACTGATGTTAATTTTTTTTAATTCTAGTTGAATAAAGTAGTTAAAAATACGACTTCCTGATTCCTGATCTGAAAGCAGGATAGTAGGTTAGACACAGAGCCATGTCCTCAGTGGGTAATTAGACCATTTTTCTTGAGTTATCTAAATTATTTTAAAAGAAACAAACATTTCATACAGTACCCAAAACAAGAGCTGCTGATATATACATATCTGTCTTGTATGTGTGAGTATCTATCACTAAAGCAAGGTCTAGAGTAGAAGGGCCTATAACAAGATATTAACATAGTCGTATCCAGGTACTAGAGTTAGGATATTTTATCCTTTTCTTTTTATGCTTATGTATTTTTAAACTTATCTACAATGAATAACTACAGTCTCGATGGATGAATAAATTGTAAATATTTTCAAAATCAGCGCAGATCAGTGTTTTGATATTTAGGAATTTGGAGAAGTGGTTTTCATCATTCTTTTCTCAAAACCATAAAAGTTTATTTACTCTGTTTTGTCTATTAACTCACAGAACTAAATTGGTTTTTACATTAACCTATTTTTGATCATTTGTTCAGATTGATTGCTAGTTCTCTCTTGGATCCATCCTACAACTCTCCCCCATAATACACTACACACTACCGTCACTAATTACACAGAATAATAATAACAATATTGGGCATTTATGATGTGCCAGACACTGAGTCACTTTACATGTTGTACCTCACTTAGTACCTCCTACCTGGTAAGATAAGTGCTATTATCACCTCATTTATATGTAGGAAAACACACTTGGAGAAGTATACTACTATTCACTCAACCTCTCACAGCCGGTCAGTAACTGAAGTGACTATGAACCCATGCATAGCCCATGCATTCAAACACTATATTACTTTCCCTCCAGAAAAATTATGTTATCTAGTAACAACTTACATATGAAAAGTAGTTTATAATATTTAGGGAACCTTTACAAACTGTATTGCATTAGATTTTTACCTCATTTTCAAGTTGAGGTAATTGAGAGTCAAATGCTCAAGGTTCCAAGGCTAGAAGAAGGTGGCATCACATGTTATCTATCTAGAAAAACAGCAACCATACTCATTATTTCTATCAAAAGTGATTTAATATAAGGAATTGGTTACCAAAGTGTTGGAAAAGCTAGAGGACAAAAATGGAGATGATCAGTAGTGTCAGGAAACCACTACCATCACTAGAGCTGGAAGAAAAGAAACTGATAATATCCACAGCCAATGGACACTACTGAGCAGAACTGTGTGAATCCATGTGCCTCTGGACAAGAAACCAGAAGCCAACAGTTCTGCTGAAACTTCCAGACTGGTTGCTTTCACTGCTAATTTCCATAGTCACTTACCATTGCTCCTGCAGTTGTCAAAGCCAGAAGCAGAAAAAATACAGCTTCTCTCTTTCTTCTACTTTATGATGCAATGTTCCATTGGCTAAGTCAAAATCTCCAGGAAATATGGGTTTTCAACTTCCAGCCATGTGTAATACAGAGGAGACTATAAAAGGACAAGTAGGAAGCTGAGAGCCAAGATTCAGACAACTGATACAGTGGCAGAAACAGAACTGAACTCAGAGCTTCTGACTTACAATCAGTTATTTTTATCCAATGTGTATTTATGCAACTCCTCTAAGCCAGGCACTATGATAGCTGCCAGGGCTGCCATTATGAGCCAGGTATAATGAACAAGGTATAAACCAGGTATATGAACTAGGTATCACCTGGCCTTGGCCCCGTGCGAATCACAGTGTTGTGGAAATGAACATGGGAATTCTTTCCCACTACATTCCATCCTCTGGACAAAGCTGAGGCATCTTTTATGGGTGCAAAAGTTTGCTGGATCTTGCTGTGTCGACCCGATTAAGCTGTGAATTGTGTTTCCCATTGTTTCCTACTCTGAATGTTCCTGAGTTAGAGTTGGCCAAAAAGAAGAATCTGCACAAGACTGGAAAGCAGAGGTGAAGCAGAGGAACTGCTCTCAGAAATCTTTGTGGTAAGATACTGTTACGGACAGGTGAAGAAGTGCCCAGTGGGCCTCAACTCTCCTCCACTCTACATCCAGCCTGTCTTCTCAGTCATTGATTCCACCAGCCACCTAATGTTTGGCTACAATGAGACACAGCAGCTACTTCCCAGGCATCGCTCCCTGACTGCCCATTTTCAGTCCCACTTGGGCAGCTGGATGTGCTTGCTCTGCAGATTTCCCTGCAAGCTCATTTGTTCAGTCATTTGGTCTATCAGGCAGACTGGTTAGTGACTCCTCAATCCTCTCTTGCAGATCTTTACTTCCCCGGGCCTCCAACAACTGGGCACAGTCTAGTTTCTGCTAAAGAAATCTCTTCTCTCAGAAACTCAAAGTGTCCCTACTATTGTGACTGATAAAGGTAACATAGAGTTCTTTTGGCATTTTCAAGAACAAGTTATCTTTCAAAATCCTGGGAAGAGCTGATACATACTATACTAAATCACTTCTTAGGCATGGCTCGTGATGATTTCTTACATGTTTAAGACCTATTCACCTCTTGGCCTGTTCCCCTCCCAGTCATCAGTATAGTACAGTACTTTGATCTGCCTACAAAATTCAAAGTCTAGTTACATCTCTGACATTAAATTAATAAATAATTCAGCAAAAGGCTTCAGGCAGCTCTCCTGGGAGTATCAGTGGCTAACCAGAAAGATAACCAAAAGATTATGTGGTTTATTATTATATCTTTCTATTAAAAAATTGGGGCACCTGGGTGGTTCAGTCCGTTGGTTGAGTGTCCGACTTCGGCTCAGGTCATGATCTAGAGGTCCATGGGTATGAGCCCCGCATCAGGCTTTGTGTTGACAGCTCAGAGCCTGGAGCCTGCTTAGTATTCTGTGTCTCCCTCTCTCTCTGCCCCTCCCCTACTCGCACTCTGTCTCTCTCTCAAAAATAAATAAACATTAAAAAAATTTTTTCAATAAAAGTTTATTTCCCTTATTGCTTATATTGAATTTTTCTCTGTTCCCTGGTGTAATGCTGAGTTCCTCCTACTATAATACTAACATCACAAGTCTTCTCAACTTGCTTGCAGGTTATTAATTGTCCTATTGACTGTGTATTAGAGTCAGAGAGTATTAACTACCTTTTCTTGTGGTGTCATGATAATCACCAAAGAAAATAACATAGGTTTAGGAAAAGCCAACTCTTCAATAAAAATCAGGGCTTGCCTTCCTAATCTGCACACACACAAAAAAAAAAAAGAATAAGGGCTTTGGAAAGATTGTCATGGGTTCTTTTCAGTGAGTCACTAAACCATTAGGTGTAATTTTCCTCTATGTAACTGTGATAGAAAATGTCATCATCCAAATTATTTGAAGTGCTGACCAACGGGAATAAAGGTAATAGACAGACTTTTTGACAATAGTAGAGGAAAAGTTCTGAAATCCCATATCAGCTTATACTCATTCAACACATTTAGTTGATTATAATGAACATGTCTGTATAAAACACAAAGCTAGGACAGACTAGGAACTCTGGGGGATTGGAATAGCCAGAAGGGCAAAAGTCAGAGTCCCAGAGAGTGAGCTGCAAAGAAAATCTTTAAGATGTAGTTCTCTCATAGAAGTCTCTATACAACACTGGGCAAGCAACACAACATTTTTGGTTTATCATGACAGATTGAGGTAAGGAGGAGGGGAAGAGAGGGAAAGAGATTCTACCCACATTGACAGCGCATTTTTGTTCAAGGTGGCTTTGGTGCAGGATGGTTTGGAGAGGGGGCAGCCAAGAGCAGGAAGCAGCAGCAGCAGAGGGATGCCTCCAAGAGGCTCAGAAGAGCAATATGAAACAGAGATCTGAGGAGGGAAAATGACAGAAGACAAGAGGCACACACCCAGAAGCAATCACACATGGTCTGCAGGCTTTGAGATCCAAACAGAGAGATTTTTTTGCAGGAGAGTGGAAAGCTGGTGTCACATCAGTAGAGAGAGATGGGGTACATATTTACATTTAAATTGTTACAAAATATTTTGAGGCAGTTCACAATAAAAGTAAGGACTGAAAACCCTTGAAGTGTTTAAGATGCAAGGAATGTCTTCTTTAACCCCACCCTATCCCCACAAGCCTAGTGCTATACCTGCAACATAGCAGGACCACAAAATAGCCAAAAAAAAAAAAAAAAAAAAAAAGTTGAATTCATGAGTAATAAATAACATAAAAACAGAAATGATACCAAATCCAACATTCAAATTAATTAAGAAATAACATAAAAACAAAAAATAGTGAATAAAGAAATGGAGAAAAACAAAAAGAAAGAAACAATATCAACAATGAAAAGCTTGACTAAGAAAAGGTGCAAGAATTGGCTAAAAACCTACTTCCTAAAAGCCAGAGCAAAGATTTTATAAAAATTAGTTTAATAGACATATAATTTCATCGAATAATGAATAGCTGTTCATCAGCTCTCAAGCAGGCTTTGTCACAAAGATATTTATGTAAGAGACAATGAGCAGTACAATGGACACGTTCTCAAAAGCCATTCAACAAAAACTATTACAAAAAACTTCCACATATGGTTATTCCTTTTACTAGACCTCTGTAAAAGCTGAGGATGGAAGGTAAAGTTGTTGGTTTTTAAAAGAAATTCAAACAAAGGACAGGGCATGGTGAAACACTCTAGGTATGTAGACAAATCAATATGATTTGTCTTGATACATAAATACATTTGCAAGAATCTTACAGGATGACTGCTTAAGTTCTCCCTTACTATCCCTCTAAATGATCAATTATGCCACCGAGGTTTTTGAGAAGAATTGATATGATAGGAACTATACAAATGAACAATTCTTGAAGAGTAGGTATTTTATACTATGGATTGAAAGAACATCTCTTGGTTTGGACAGCTGCAGTGTGAAGTGTATATAAGAAAGATGCTTCTTTCCTAGGGCCATTGCTAGGTCTGATTTACAGCCTTGAATAGCTGCAGATGTGAAATGCCACAGGAGTACCCACTGAAAGAGTACTCAAGCCTTTTTTCAGAGATGAGCTCCAATGCTGGTCAAATGTCCCAAGTGTATGTAATTGAACATCACTCCATGAATACAAATGAAATGGCAATGGAATCAGAGATTTTGAAAATTGCAATTACCACCTTGACAACCATGGAACTTTGACCTGTCAAACAAAACAACTTGGAACAGTGTCGAATTCATGTCTAACAAGATATTAATCACAGACGGGCCCTTAGTTAGCCAAATAATATTACTTGTTGCATAATATATTATATAATCCACCTTTACGTTCCAGCATTTATCTAAAATGTTGATTTGGGGCTCTGAACTAATTAATATTCAGATGTTCTTCCTGACAAGGCTGAGTTAATTCTTCACAATGCCACCCCACTATGAAAGGTAGTCCCTGTTATGAGCACAGGAAAAACCTGGAATCCTATCTGCAGGAAGTCACATGTCTATTTCATCTAAAATTATTCAGGGGGGTGCCTGGGTGGCTCAGTCAGTTGAGTGTCAGATTCTTGGTTTTGACTCACGTCATGATATCAAGGTTTGTGGGTTTGAGCCCTATCAGGCTCTGCATTGACAGTGCAGAGCCTGCTTAGGGTTCTCTCTCCCCTCTCACTTTGCCCCTACCCCACTTCCACATTCTCTGTCTCAAAATAAATAAATTTTAAAAAATATTTTAAAACTAATCAGGAACAAGCTTAAAAAGATGAAGTAAGACACAACCCTGTTCTGCTACATTTAAAATAAGAATTTTCTACTCAACACATCCCCAAAGGCAAGGGAATTAAAAGCAAAAGTGAATTACTGGGACCTTATGAAGATAAAAAGCTTCTGCACAGCAAAGGAAACAACCAACAAAACTAAAAGGCAACCAACGGAATGGGAAAAGATATTTGCAAATGACACATCGGACAAAGGGCTAGTATCCAAAATCTATAAAGAGCTCACCAAACTCCACACCCGAAAAACAAATAACCCAGTGAAGAAATGGGCAGAAAACATGAATAGACACTTCTCTAAAGAAGACATCCGGATGGCCAACAGGCACATGAAAAGATGTTCAACGTCGCTCCTTATCAGGGAAATACAAATCAAAACCACACTCAGATACCACCTCATGCCAGTCAGAGTGGCCAAAATGAACAAATCAGGAGACTATAGATGCTGGAGTGGAGAGGATGTGGAGAAACGGGAACCCTCTTGCACTGTTGGTGGGAATGCAAATTGGTGCAGCCGCTCTGGAAAGCAGTGTGGAGGTTCCTCAGAAAATTAAAAATAGATCTACCCTATGACCCAGCAATAGCACTGCTAGGAATTTATCCAAGGGATACAGGGGTACTGATGCATAGGGGCACTTGTACCCCTATGTTTATAGCAGCACTCTCAACAATAGCCAAATTATGGAAAGAGCCTAAATGTCCATCAACTGATGAATGGATAAAGAAATTGTGGTTTATATACACAATGGAATACTACGTGGCAATGAGAAAGAATGAAATATGGCCTTTTGTAGCAACGTGGATGGAACTGGAGAGTGTGATGCTAAGTGAAATAAGCCATACAGAGAAAGACAGATACCATATGGTTTCACTCTTATATGGATCCTGAGAAACTTAACAGAAACCCATGGGGGAGGGGAAGGAAAAAAAAAAAAAAAAGAGGTTAGAGTGGGAGAGAGCCAAAGCATAAGAGACTCTTAAAAACTGAGAACAAACTGAGGGTTGATGGGGGGTGGGAGGGAGGGCAGGGTGGGTGATGGGTATTGAGGAGGGCACCTTTTGGGATGAGCACTGGGTGTTGTATGGAAACCAATTTGACAATAAATTTCATATATTGAAATAAAAAAATAAGAATTTTCTCTAGCATAAGATTATTCCTGCCTGATTTGACTCTAGAACTATTTTCACAATCAAAACTCTCTGTAAAATCTGGAAAATCTTTGATATGTACAGAGATCATATAATTCAATCCATAAATAATGTTTGTATATGTAATCAAAGATCAATAAGTCAATAAAAGTTATAAAATATAATTATTCCTATTCAGTTAAAGCAGAGCACTAAAACAATGATCAATTACAGAACACTAAAGCCTAAATCCTGCCTGTTTCTCTGACAAGAAGACAAATTACAAAAACCAATGCCATCCTCGGGAAAAAATGCTGCAAAGAACTGAGAAGCTGTCCAGAATGCAGACATACATGTAATGTTGGAGGTGGGTGATCAGTATTTTTGAAGAGAGACTGAGACTATACTTTGTATTCTCCCTGTGGAGATTGTATTGGAGAAGTGAATTCGAATAACTGATATTGCAAAAATTCAAACTCATAGTAAGAAAACAGTTTCAAGAGCTGTCTGATAAAATGCTCTTCTCTGGCTGTGTTGCTGGTTTTGTTAGCTATCTGGGGCTGAAAACCAGAATCATCTGTGGAGCTTCATAAGCTATAATTACCTGTCTAGAAAGTGCCTGCATCCTGAGTCACAGCTAAGGCGAGCACAACCTACCAGTCCGGGTCAGCCACTTTGGAGCGAGATGTAAACATCTAACATGTCTGAGCTTACATATTTGGAAATTTCTTGTTAAGAAGCTAGCATTACTTACCCATACACATGGCTAGAGGAATATATCATTGGAAGAAAAATCAGAGTCCAGCCTTGGGAACTGTCTGACCCACAGGCTTCCCATCCCTCCTCGCAAGTCCAACCCTGAGCTATTTACCCATAACCCTGCCATCTAGAAAGCATAAGCTGCTGGAAGAGTTGTTACACATTTCCCCCTAGATGACAGGGACACAGAGCCTTCAGCTGATACAGACAACTGTACACTTTATCAAATTCAGTTCATTTTATACTTTTTACTTCAGCTCATCCTTGATAGTCTAATCAGAGTGACAGAGTCACTGTAACATTTTGGCTCAGCCTCACCTCAGCACACATGTGATTCTACTTTAACAATGAAGAACAACCTTTCTAGTTACCTAACATACACTGTTACCTTGCCAGCAACTTCATTAGAAATTCCTATAATTTCTACCAGGAACCACATTATGAAATTGCAAGAGCCAAATCTGATGATCACACACACACACACACACACACACACACACACACACACACACACACCCCTTCCTGATGTGAGGGCGTGCATAATTTGGAGGCAGGTAAAAAATGAAGACATATCACACAAAAAGCAGCCATAGCAAATTGTAGACTATTCCTTGGAGTGTGAAATGATGGCTAACAAGAACAAAAGGTTTTCTTTCTCTCTCTCTGAGCTTCCTGAACCTCCCTATCACACCATTCTAATTCTGCATGCTGCAGATGCAAAGAGGGTAATACTGAGGCAGGGGGAATATATTGGGATTAAAGAAGAAACAATCACTTTCAACCAGTGATCCAGTATAACAAATAATTAATAATACTGATCCCCTTGAGTCATTGGCTTCATTTTCTGATGGAAAAAAAAATTATGGAGAAACCTAACACCTTGAACAGAAGGCAACTTATTCTTTAAGATTTAGGCCACTTGTAGGCAGAGCATGTTAACTCCCCTGGGAAGAGAGGCAGGAAAGGATTTCAGGTGAGAGCCAGTCTGTTTACTTCTTTGCCCTGCCAAATTTCAAGATAAAATTCTTTTTTGTTGTTGTTTCTGGAAATATTCAGAGATGACAGGATCAGAGAGTATGCAGCTGTTTGCCTTTTATAACTTAAAAGTCAAATGTGTCTACAGTTTCTGATTTGCTAACTCTGACAGCGTTTGACAAGCCTGGTGAATACAGCACACCTGACCAATTTCTTGGGGTGGGCAAATTTATAGATTTTTTTCAGTTAGCATGCCCAAGAAAAAGGGTTTCCAGGAGAAGTCAGCCAGCTCTGCAGGCTGAGAGCACACTAGAGTTGATGAGAATGAAATTGGATGTGCATGGGGCTAACCACTGGGCTCTGGGAATATTAAATGAAAACTTACATAGGGAACACATTCAGGTATTAAAAAAAAATGGTTAGTGTGGCAGGTTTGAGGGAAGTCAACTAAATGAGATTCTCAGTTGTAGGGGGAATGGGGTCTCAACATGTCAGAACCCCAATGAACAGCACAAATGAATTCAAGCAGAAGAGAAGTTAAGGCTGGTTATTAGTAGAAATGATTTTCTGCTAAAATGTGGAGCCCCAACATCATATATATACTTTGCTCTATGGTATCTCAAGCGTAACCCAAAAGGCTGTGCAATTTTTCTCCAGGTAAACAAGGGAGGTTTGCCACAGGACTTCTTTTACTAGTTGTGATAAGCTAAGGATTTCTTTTTTCAATAAAAGCTTCATTTTTCTGAAATGAAGTGAATTAGGTTCCCAGATCTCAAGGCATATGGATGCCACAACTAGGGTACAAAACCCCCTGTGCCGAAACTCCAGGTGGAGATAACTCCAGCCATAACCAGTTAGATTCTCTTTATTAATTCAAGTTTTCCAGGACACTTCAATCCAGGGGAAAATGGGAGGGTGGGAGAGCAACAGGCAGGGAGATAACCTGGAGGGAGATAACCATCCAAAATTCCAATTCCTCCCCTCTCCCCAAAGCTGACCTGCAAGTACTCACTCCCTCTCAAATTCTCCACCAACATTTCTGGGCAACCCTAGCAGTATCAAATAGGTATTTCGTGGCAGAGAATGGGGCCTCTCAGTTGGCCATGCATCCTCCATGTTCTCTTCTCCTAAGACATCCCGCCAGTCCCAGAATCATTTTATGGGAGGCACCACTGCTGCTCTGCTCACCAAGGCAGTGCCACAACTGTCAGTGCCCTTGACACCCAAACAGATGCTGTCCACCCCAGGTGCTGACAGTGTGAACCTGCCAACCATGCAGTGTCACAGGAGTGCCATCTGCCAGCCGAGCCAAGACTCTAATGCTCTCTGCTGGCACTGTAAAAACTACTGGCATCAATGCAACTGATGTCTGATTTACAGTTCCTTTAGTTTTCACTCCACTTTAATTGGAGCTCTCTTACCCTAAAGCTCAGCCTGGGAAGCCACATCAGGGTACAACCTGAATGACAACATTTGCCATTACCAAAATCTCTCCTCTGTTATGACACTACTCCACTGTCCTTTGAGCATAGTTTATGTCTTTTGTTAAAAAAAATTTTTTAATGTTTATCTTTAAGAGAGAGAGAGACAGAGAGACAGAGCTTGAGTGGGGGAGAGGCATAAAAAGAGAGAGACACAGAATCCAAAGCAGGCTCCAGGCTTTGAGCTGTCAGCACAGAGCCCAATGCGGGGCTGGAACTCATGAACTGAGAGATCATGACCTGGGCTGAAGTCAGACACTCAACCGACTGAGCCACCCAGGCACCCAGAGCATAGTTTATGTCTTGATGATCACTTTCTTTCAACTGAATTCCCTCCAAAGAGGTTTTTCCTTCCCTATAGCGAATAAGGTAGGCCTGTCCCTACAGTCCTATGGATATATCTGAATGTCTGAAACCAAGGCACTGCTGGGTTACCATCATTCATTCATTTATTCATTCAACAAATATTATTGAGCACCTGCTTACCAGAGACTCTAGTAAATGCCAAGGATGCAATGGTGAAAAAGACCAATATACTCCATGCCTTCATTAAGCTTTCATTGTGCCAGGAAAGATAAAACAATAATAAAATAAATGGGTATGAATGTTATATAATTGCAAGAGAGCTGACTATGTAAAAACATGAGGAAATTTTTGAATCTATGCTCTGAAGAGAAGAAAATCAATTTGCTCAAGTTTATCCTGGAAGTAGGTCAACATAATAAAAGGTTCCAATGATTATGACCTTCTTAAAAAAGTGTTGAAGGAACGTTCAGAACTACCTGGATGTTCTCCAGCACCAGTCCTAGGAAACTGAATTATAGATCCCTCCCTAGGTAAAGTTCCATAATTATTTCCTTCTTTGTCTGTGATACAGGGCACTCAGTGTAATTGGCCACAGTCAGCAACCATGGATTTTGGAGCACAAATTGCCCACAGAGGTTCTGAATTGTCTTGGAAATAAGATAACAGCATTGTTCCAATTCATTCAGAACCATCTTTGAGGTTGGCCTTGCAGATCCCCTGCAGAGTTAATTTGGCCAGTGGCTCTCCTAAATTTCCTGTGGGGGAAAAAAAAGCCAAAAGACAGGGGTATCTATATCTGTCAAAGAAGCCACTGCAATTTCCACTTTTATTGCCACCACCACTGCTATCTACGTGATCACCCTCACTTTTATGTTGGGATTCTGGGACAGGTAGCCCCTGAGAAATAACAGGCTGAGCACAGAGGCTCAGGGAGAACTTCCAGCTGCAGAGCCAGAGATGGGGAGGCAGAAGAGGATCCTCCTCACTCCCTGGCCAGTGAGGTACCAGGAATCTTAATAATATGGATTTTTCAAGTCAGGGTAGAACACACCTAGTGCTTCGCAGATTCTAACAACTCCAACTGCCCGAGAGGGTGAAACAGAGCAAACAATAGTCCTGGCTATGTTAGGACAGAGTGAGCCATCATCCCCACGGCCCAGGCCCAGGTGAGAGCACAAAACAATCTGTAGCATGTCAAGCACAACTGCCACAGTACAGAGGCAAGCTGGTGAAAGACCCAGAACCTAGGCATAGACATAGTGGTGATGACCACGTGGATGGCAACGGTGGCAGCCGTAAGATTAGAAATGTAGTGGAAGCAGCATAAGCTGTAGTAATGAACACAGGGGAACTATCAACAGCAGCACCCAGGCCCAAGCAGCAGAGGTGCAGGCAAACAAAGGAGACACATCACCTCCAGAGAGTATGGGTGTATCCTTTCATGATCCATCTTGGGAACAGAAAGTACTAATGGAGAACTGGACTTTCAGTAATCTGGTGAGGCTTGAGCTGCTTTTGTGACTCTATTGAACCTTGGTGCAGGAGAAACACTTCTTATAGTATACCTGTAAAGGTTAAAACAAGATTATCAGTCTCCAGTGACAGCAAGGCATTCTAGGATGGGTTCATAGGAATGAAAACACCCTCCAATATATATTCCTTGAGGCAAGTGGGCTCATCCTATTTATGCCCTTTTTACTTGCACTTCTCATTCCCCATTCATAAATAAAACTAATGGCAGTGTGATCTTGTTATAGAACCAACCATCTTGTTCTTCCAAGAGCATTCAATCCTTGAGCTGATAGCTCACATGAGTTACCAGCCTCCATTCCTGAATCCCTTCACTTCTCAGCAGTCACCCCAGATGCTTACCCAGCTTGGGCTTGGGTTCCTCCTTGCCCCTCCCCTGTCCCCAACATAATGTCCAAATACTGCCACTGCTCTGCCCACTGGACAGCATCTGGAGTATGCATCTGATTGTCACTCTAGACTCCCCAGAACTTATTCCTCAGTTGGGATGGCTTCTTTCAGTCAAAAGGCTTTAATAGCTATTCAATATCTACAGCTAATTTCCTTTCAAAGTTCCTAGCACACTGGTGTGAAGTCCAGAAAGATGCTCAAGGTTATTGCCCCTCCACGAAGATTTATTTTGCCTTATGTGAAATGTTGAACTTGCTCCTGGAGTTTTAAAGGTGTAGTCAATTTGACCTCTGCCTTCTAAGACTTCATGATCTCTCACAACCACCTTTGGAATTTAAAATTTTCATATCACAAGGCATCAGTATCTCAAAGTTATGGGCAATATATTAAATATATTTAATAAATGCATTGGTTTGGAGCCTCTAACCATGAGAAGATAAATTCTACTGATAAGGAATATACTAGTCAAATATATTAAGGAGAGAGAGACAACTCCATGGGTGTGCGGCCTTGTAGTCACAGGGCCTTATAATCGGTTTAACGCTCTATCACTCTCTTCAAATTCTTAATAATTTTTGAACAACGGGCACTGCATTTTTATTTTGCACTGGGCCCCACAAATTAAGTAGCTAGTACTGCCTGAGTGGATCATGATCACATAGTCCACATAGTCACTGGAGTCGCAATTCAGCAGAATTGGCAGGAAACTTCCAAATAGAACTCAAATAAAATCACATAGAAGATACAAATAAATCAACATCAGCCACTGAATTATCCTAAGAGATTCAAAATAAACAGAAAAACCAACCATCCGATCTGTCTCACAAACAGGGCAAAATTTTTCTCTACTATAAATCCTTTAATCTGTTCTTACCCTATGCTTTTAATCTCTTGGTAAGGAAACTCTCAGAGTTTCCATAAAAGAAAGTCTAGAGTAATCAGGAGGATGTCAAGGAAGAGTTAGGACTTGACATCCTCTTTGTTTACATGGGTGAGTATGGAATTTATATACAGACGATGTGTATGTGGAGAATGAAGAAGGTTTTTCCAAGCAAGAGAGACAGAGTTGGTATAGTATGTACTAAGATTCAAGTACAGTGCAGGGTGTAAATGGGACAGCAGCAAGAATGTGGTTGCACAGGGACTGAACAAAAGAGGCAGATTCAGGGGGAACTTGAAAGCAGGACTTCAATAGCTGGGTAACAGACAACCTAGCCATAATCTTGAGCAAGACAGTCAAGTAACAAGGGTGGTTTTCTATGAAGACTTGTTTGACAAATTATTGCCTTTTGGTCGGGCGTGGGAAAACATGAAGTAAAACAGGCCAACGGGGACAATGCTGCCATCATCTACAACAACGGCAGTAAGCACTGAAATTAAAGAAAGAAAATAAGATGTGTTTAAAGAAAAAAAAATAATAGTCTCCAGAAATGTGATAATCAATGGGGAATCCAGAATAAAACAGAAAGAGGAAAGAGGCGCTAGTGCAAAGCCCTGGGCAATGTTTGCATTCAGCACCCATGGAAATTATTGAAACAAGTAGAAAAAGAAGGATGAGAAAAACAAGAGAAACAAGAGAGGGGAAAACTAAAACAATCTATGATAGCAGATGTTTCTACTACATTCAATAAGATAAAGATAACCAAGTAAAGGCCACTAGATTTGACAGCAAGCAATTTAAAAGCCGTCCAAGATTAGTATTATCACTTTTCAAAGGTACAACAGCAATTTACTTTTATTTTATAATTTTACATTTTGTCCATGACGTAAAGCTCCTGAGCATAATTTGTGCTCACCATCATACATCAGCTTCTACTACCACGTGATGAGAAATCAATCCCTGCCCCTGACCCTGCTAGAAACAGAACCTCTTATCATATCTTCTAAAACAAAAGATCTCAACCAAGGAGATTTCATGTCTTACTCCCCTTGACACATGCACTACCCTTTCTACAGATCCTAAATATTTTACCAGACAAATACTATGAACTTTTTCCAATGTTGTCATCAAATGCTTTCAAAGAGACTTTGAAACAAGGTAGAACTACAAGATCCACTTTGCCCATCTTTGATGAGCATCTTGTTATACCATCTTCCCTACCCAAAGGTCATGAAGACAACCTCTCTCCTGCTAACCATAAAGCAAATCTTGGAGGTGGTACTGGCTACCAAATGTACCAAAGAAAAGTCTGTCATTTTTTCATGTTAAGGAACTGGATATGATGGGCCCCAGCCACTGGTTAGTGAGCCCTCTCTTTCCTGCAATGCAGGCATATAATCAGAGAAGCCTTATTTAGGAACCTTGTGACTTTTATTCTCTACAACAAATGTAAGGATATAAAAAGTACTCTAAAATAATTTGGTAAGTAAATGACAGTGATTCGCACTCTATGTTATGAACTCTGGACAGTTGTCCACCCATGAATATTAGTAGCATTGACTTTGCCTTGTTTAAAGCATGAAAAGAAATGGGTTTGTCTAGTCATTGGGATATAAATATTCTAAGTCCTAAAGGCAGAATAATGAAAGGGCAAAGTAAGAGGATAAAACAAAAGCTAAATATATGAGATTTTTATCTTTAAAAATAAAACAAAACACCCCATAAAAACACACTTTATATGCACATTAAAAACTCTGGGAAAGATTAGAGAATGAAGGATATGGGAATAACTGAAATCATTAGAAGGAAGTAAGGTGTATTTTTCAAAGACTATAGGCAAGAGGAAATCTTCCTAGGAAATAACCAAAGAAAACCAACATAAAAGTGGTCACCCAGAAAACGGCCACATTTTTCTTATGTTTCATTTCCAAGATGTCACTACCAAAAATGTTAATAGCTGAAAAGGCAATTAAACAATACATCTGGGCCTTTGTGAGCTATTGGCTAGAACCAACACAATAGTACACAGGTCATTGAAGTGCATGTAATGCATGAGTAAAGAAGAATACCACAGGCAGAAAAACATGCAGGTGCAAAATACAAAGGACACAAGGACATCTCTCCAAGGTACTGTGAGGAAAAAAAACTCATAAGCTATGCTTACAGATATAGGGGTGAAAGCAATGAACTGTGCATAGACAAGGATGTGATGTAAATTATGCTGGTGTCATGCTGGATAAACCAATAAAGGAGCTTAATCGCTGCTACCAAAGCCCAAGGTTAATAGTGACAAACTCCCCCAACAGTTGCACAGCAATAGTATGAAAAAAGATGACTTTGGACAGAAGCTGTATAGTGGCTATTCTCTGCACCTGGAGAAGTTCAATAGAACTGTGTGAAAGAAATCAGATACAAATCTGTCCAAAAGAGAGGGGAAAGACTCTTAGACAGACAGATGGTATTTTTAAAATTATAATGAAACCAGCTTCAGGGAAAATCTTTGACAGGGAAGTGAGGTGAGAAAATAAGCATCCATTAGCATAATGGGTCCCAGAGTCCAGGTACTACTTGATAAGTGCAGAATGTACAGTAGATTTTAAAGGAGCCACTAATATAGCCCCAATCCACCAAAAAGTCTGGACTCTCAGAGTTGCCAAGGAAATATAAGAGAGGTTTTCATTAATTTCTTGCTTCCAAATGACCTCTTCAAGAGTGGAAATTTCCCTGGAAAACTTAGAACCAGGAAATCAATCTCAGCAGCCTAAGAGAAGTCACCTTTGGACTGGTCCTCAATTTAATGGCAGGCATTGCCCCAAACAGACCCAGGTTAGAAAATGAAAAAAAGTAGCATCAATTCTGCCATAGACTCTCAAACCACAGGGAGTTCCTGGAGAAACCTTTTACTCTGCCTGCCTCAAGTATTTGCCAGTGGGCTGTAGGTTATAAGGAAATTTAATTTTATCTGACATTTCCTTGTGCCTTTTTTTCCCACATCACTGCCTCCAGGAAGCCTGATTAACAGAGATCTGTGCTGAGGCCTTCAGTCTGAGTAGACATGGTCAATTAGTAGATATGGTCAGTTAGCTGGGAAGGACAGAGCAAAGGGACTCTTATGCAGTTACCTGTCTTCCAATACCATTCTGATGCTCCCTACCATAGTAACAGAGATCCTCGTTTGAAAGATATTTCTTCCGAGGTCACTGCTACTTCTATTTCAACTTAATTTCCATATGGCTAAAAAATATGAAGAGCCAATCATTTTCAACAAACCCTTTCTTCTAGGTCTACCCTTGCTTCCTCTCCCTTCTTCTTCATATCTCACAGTTCTTTCTTCCTTGAATCTCTATTACACTCTCATATTTTTTTCTAATTTTCCTTTCCCTCGTCTCCACCATTCTATCTTCCCCACTTTGAGCTCCCTTTGCAATGTTTTTCATCCCTTCCTGTTGCAGGATTTCTTATCACAATACTCAGGGTTCATTGTCTGGCCGCTTTGAAGAATGAAGAGGTGTACACAAATGAGCAGCAGGCAAACGTTTATTAGAGTAGAAGATTAGAAAGTAAGAATAGAAGGAAACTTCTCTTTACAGAGAAGGGACATTGAAAAGTGAATGCCGGAGGACTATAGGCAAGGGTGCTTGTTTTATAAGGTTCTGGTCAGCCCTCCCCCTTCCCCTTTTGTTCCTTCTCAGGTTCTACCTTTATTGGCTTGACAGTTCTACCTGCTGGATTGTCCATTCCTGATTGGCTTGTTCCCATTATGTGAGGGGTGGCCTATGGCCATACTTAGGTCTTTTGTCAAATTCCAGAGAGGAAACCTGAGGGGAAGTAGGTGGTGTCTTATATTCTTAAAAGGAATCTTACATCTGAGGAGGCTTGCTGTGGTCAGATACTCCCGGCATTGTTCCAAAATAGGTGTTTTTCCCACCCAGGGACCTCAGGCCCTAATCTTTCCCTCTCTGCCTACTTAATCCTATCTTCTCCTATCATACTCCTGCCTTGGCCTGCCTTCTCCCTCCCCTTTAAATACCATAATGATTCCCTGAAACTGCTATTATTTGGATTCAAGGTTTTGAATACAGTAAAACCTCTGTGGTTCATTATAATTGGAAGAAAAAAAAGGTCATTTAACTTACTGGAAATGTTGAGGAAGAAAACTTTTCTTAAAGAAACTGCATTTCAAAACATTCCAGGACAAAGCAATGAAACCACTGTCATGGGAAGGGGAGCTGTGAAAGCACTTTAACTGATAACTTATTTATAATTAGTGCATCCATTGTCTGAATGCAAATGTTTCAGCCGAAGGCCTTCACTCTCAATCAGCATAACATTTCCCTTGTTTAATCCATTAATTTACCTAGCAACCCCCTTTTTCAAAGATGCAAGTTAAATAAGGCTTCTGACTAACAAAACTATATGTCCCAGCAGATGGTCCATAGAAACAGCCTCACTAGTCTAATCAAAACAGATTTTGCACAACAAACACTTGGTCTGTTGAATGGCCTTGTCACAATCACACTCTATGTCAGAGTCCTTCCCCATAAAGAAAAAAAAAACTTAATTGGGTATTATTTGCTGTTTGCCTTGTAAGCAGACAGAGCTGGCCTTACATATAAATATGAAAATAGTCTGCCAGCTAGGTCCTGCTTTTTATTATCCTTCTCCTTTCTATCCACCTGGGCCCCTCGTCCCATGACCAAGTGGTTGATTTCCCTACCTTCCAAGGAAGTGCCTTCTTCTTCTAAGGAGCAATCTCCATCCCACTGGAAAATTCACCCATTAACAGCTATTAAAAGCTATTAAAAGAAAAACTATTACCTATCAAGAATCCTTTTATTATTTTACCAGTCAACCCTGCTGTTTGTAAAATTCGACTTGAATAAAAAATGTCTGCTGAGGGGTGCCTGGGTGGCTCAGTCAGTTAAGCGCAACTCTTGATTTCGACTCAGTCCATGACCTCACATTCGTGAGTTTGAGCTCCACGTCCAGTTCCATGCTGACACTGTGGAACCTCTTGGGATTCTCTCTCCCTCTACCTCTCCCTGGCTTGTGCTCTCTCTCTCTCTTTCTCCCTCTCAAAATAAATAAAACTTTTTTTTTAAGTCTCCTGAATTTTATATCCTTTTCTGAATCAAAGACATAGAGCTTTGAATTTGATCAACATGAGATCTCAAAGAACTTACGTTGTCAATACACCTTTCTATGAAATCTACCCTTTACCCATAAACCAGCCCAGACCTTCTTTTCAGAGAGTGCACACCCACAGCTTCTGGTGAGAGGCTTTCTTTAGCACTGTTGAACTATTACACAACCCATAGACTTCCTTGGTCACTGCTGATTGGGCCAGGGCTCCTTACCCAAAATGAGCCAATCAATCCTCTTTCCAGAGAAACTGGAAAGAAAATTGAGATATTCCAGTTATCTGGAATCTAAGGGCCTATATGTTTCTGTACATATAGAAACCTTATGTGCAAACGGAAACGATATGGAAGCCTTCAGTACAAGGCTTTGACAGGATTAATTTTGGAGTTACAGTGATACGCCCTCATTGCAAACTGGCCTAAAATAAGTTGACTATTAGGTTCTTTCACTAAAGGTAGAGGCAATAATATTTTAGCATTGGATTGAACTAAACTTCTTACCACAACTGGACAACAGAACCCAAAAACAGAGCCAAATGGAGCCCTAAGACAAGAAATGCCCCTCCCAAAATATACCTGATCATACAAAGAAGGGCTACATACACAATATTTCTAGCCAATCCCTGTATCTTAAACATCACACATTTAACTAATTCAAAGTCATTTCTCATGCCCTTTGTGCTAATTTTAGAACTATCTAGAGCTAAGCTGAGGTAAATATGTGTGCAACTTGTAGGAGCTGTCTTTGGAGTGTGGATTTCTGGTTAAGTTCCTTCAAATGCTGACGAAGGTATGTTGCCAAGTCTCTGGGAGCAGTGCCTGATTGAGTACTTAAAATTCAATTAATGGCCCCTCAGGCAAATAGCAACTCTGCATATATAGCTGTATATACACTACATATACGTGTGTGTGTAAGTACAGCTATAGATAGATATACACACATACTATCTTCACTAAAGTGTTTTAAAATAGATTTAGACATTATAACTGCCGTGTGTTAGTAGAACCTAAGTACCCAGTCTGCAGAGAGGAAGATGAAACTGATGTCAACAGGAAGCAAAGGGAATACCTGAGGTCCCTGGGGAAGAATTCTTAAGACTGCTATCTTCATTTTCAGTAATTTCTCTCTCTCTGGTTTCAACCCTTTATGAGAACTAGCTGTACTGCCTTCTGTGGGCTTGTACAAAATATCCCTATATCATATTAAAGTTCCCCTTTTCCTTATACTAATTTGAGTATATTCTATTGCTACCAAATATTCCTATCCTAAGAAATTAATACTATTCTGACATAGTTAATAAAATTACAAACAAAAATAAAGAAATTTGATATTTTAGTTAGCCTCCCAGCCTCATTATAGATAAAGGTATGATTCCCATTAGGCCTATTAAAATATTGAAAGTAGCTCAGAGCCTCATTTGCCATCTTCGCAGATTCCTAGGAACCCCCAGTTGAGAACCACTAAACAGCAGTGTGAATGTTCAAGTGGTTTTCTCTAAATATTTCCAAGCATATGTGCATTTTAAAAGAGGATGCTTTTTAAACTCAACCAATGTTTACTGAGTACTTGATATATACAAAGAACTGTCTTAAGTGCTAGAGGACATTTAAAGGTAGAAGACATTGTTGTTAACTATGGGGTTAGGATTCTATTAGCATCCTAATGAAGGGATTGAAGGGATAGGAAAGGTCACAAAGGACTACAATGAAGGGTCAATAAAGGCAGTAAATGTCATGAAAAGTATAAATTCTGAAGGGTATGAAGGCAAAGTATAGATTGCTCAGCTCAGTTAGAGTCCACAAAGTTTTCAAAGTATTGGCTAGATACTGAGAGACTGGGATGGTCTGCATAGGCAGAGATGTAAGAAAGAGAAGGGAAGGCCTAGAGGGCAAGAGAAACTGTGGGGACACACAAAGCCTGCAAGTCAGAGGATTTGTTCTAGAAACAGTAAGAGTATGCTTCTACTGTGGTAGAAAATGCCTGAAGACATGATGTGCAAGGAAGACTAGAAAGGTAGGTTTGGACAGATTGGTGAAGACCATGAGTCACACACAAAAGTTTTAAAAACTTTGTTCTATTATCAATTTGGGGGGAGGGGTGGGTAGGAAGAGTCAGAGCAGTAAAGGGGCATGATAAATTCTGTACTTGAAAAAAGTATCTCTAGTGAGAGACTGTAAAAAGAATGGAAGACAGGAAATAGAGCTGGGAAGCCAGTTAGGGAGCTGTTTAAGTCTTACTCCAGGTGAGAGAGTTAATGAGGTGCTATTCTAGGGCAGTTGCAGGGAGAATAGAAACGAAGGGATAAAATTGAAAATCACTGTAAAGGTAGAGTTGACAGGATAAGATGACAAATTATATAGGAAGCTTGAAGGTCTACAAAAAAAATGACTTAAAGCTCCTTAGCCATGAAGACTTGGTTTCCTCTTCTTTAAAAAGGAGTTGTTATTTTCTCCTTCACAATATTTTGTGAGAATGAAGGGCACCATGCATGTAAAGGGAACATTTAACAAAAGGGATTCATAAAGACCAGAAAGGAAAAATTTTCTAAAAGTAAGCTAAGAAGTCTTTTTTTTATAGGAAATAACTTAGAATCATATAGCCTTTGATTGCATTGAGAAGATTCTTCTAGATAAGACCAACCCTAAGTCAGAGACACACCTGGCATGAGTTCCCCACAAGTTTTAGTACACAGTCATAGAGGGTTCAGACACATGTCAAAGACTAAGATCACTACTCATTATTAACCTCAAATGGCAAACAGTTTTCCTGGCAATAAAAAATGAAGCCAACAGTCAGAAGCAGGAAGTTAACTAAAAATGACATCAAAGTAGTTAACTTGGCAAATCAAGTACTAAGGAACAAGTGCATGTCAGCCATAAGACTGAGAGATGGAGTGATGTTCAAATGGACCCAATGGTACAGTTCTAAAACTAATTCCATAATAACTATGGAGCAACATCTAATATGGCTGTTTAGTGAGCAGCTCAGTGAAAATTGTTGGCCAAGGGCAGACTCTTAGACTCTTAGAGCTGCTCTCAATAAATTCCATGACATAATTAAACTCCAATGTCCTCCTAAGCCATTTAATGTATGTAATAAATTAATGTCTCTTTTGTATCTAAAACATTATTTGTTAATATATCATCTTTGGAGGAATTGAGAATAATCACTTCCAGCATTCTTTTCTTATTCATGGCTTAAAAGTGGAAACTTAATGGTATGACCAAATGTCAAAATCTTCTATTTGTACTGTATTCATACAGCAACAGAAGATGACCGAGGTATTAAGCAGATCTGCTGTCCTACGAATGCACTGCAAAGAAAACACAAAGAAAATGAAGGGGATAAACCTCCTGAAGTTCCCCCTTTATGCCAATCTATGCAATAGCTAGAGCTATTGCAATACCACTGATAAAAATGTATAATTAAACTCTGAACTTTGAAACATTGGCCAGGTGTAGACACAAGCAAGCAAAGGGAAACAGTCAGTCAGGCAGGGCTGACATGTGACCCAAACTTGTGAAGTACACTGCAGATGATCAAGGGGCAAATCAGAGAGGACTCCCAATAAGACCAGGACAAAGATGGTTCCTGGAGCTGTTTCTACACAGTAGCTCCACCAACTCTTTGTTCAGGAGAGATTAGAGGAAATCTGTTATATATAAGTTAACTCTTTAATGTGATGTATATAGTTCATTATATAATGTAAATTCTGTCAATTTATTTAAAAATCTATGCTGGGGTGCCTGGGTGGCTCAGTCGGTTGGGCGTCCGACTTCGGCTCAGGTCATGATCTCACGGTCCGTGGGTTCGAGCCCCGCGTCGGGCTCTGTGTTGACAGCTCAGAGCCTGGAGCCTGTTTCGGATTCTGTGTCTCCCTCTCTCTCTGACCCTCCCCCGTTCATGCTCTGTCTCTCCCTGTCTCAAAAATAAATAAACATTATGAAAAAATTAAAAAATTAAAAAAAATAAAAATCTATGCTAAAAAACATCTCCCTTCTATTCTAGCCCCAGTCAGATATTGCCAAGATGGATATTTGCACCAGATGTATCCCAATTAACATTTGTAGTTAAAATTCTGTGGTCCTGAGTAAGCAAATTAAGCAACTCCCACTTGGAATTCTTATTGGTTCTAGCTACTTTTGCAGTAAGCTTCTTTGCCAAAAGCATTTTCACTGAAAGATTTTCATGCAAACATTTTCACTGCATAACTAATTGGATATAAGACAATTTTGCCATAAGAAAATAAATAAATGACTGGATGAAAGATTGGTTTGACAGTTTGTTGGTTTCAACAATTGGTTGACAGTTTGGTTTCCTTTTTCCGTTGAAGCAATACTCTCATTTTTATACTATATAAATCTTAGCCTTTATGGTCTATACACTGATGCAGAGTTTTGAACCCACATTTCACCCAGAATTTTGGAACATCTATCAAAGGACATGTGACAATATGCCAAGAACAAATAACAGCATAGAAGGCTTTCACAACACAGTACAAGGCTCAGTTACAAATAAGCATCCTAGTATTTGGAAAATGATACCACTCTTAATGAAGGAAGAAATTTTCAGAAAGAAAGAAAGAAACAAAGAAAGAAACAAAGAAAGAAAGAAAGAAAGCCAAACAAGGAGACAAACCAAAAAAAAAAAGTATAATATTATGAACAAAAAACCTTGAAGACAAGTGCTTTGGTACAGTCCACAAAATAAAATCAGTTATTTGCACAGCATTGCCATGAACCTACACAATTTTAAATGTATTCATTTTTTTTAATTTCTCAATAAAGCCTTTTTAATTTTGTTATTTATTTTTCATGTCGGATGTCATTTTGAATGAATGTCCCTTTTTTATTTTTTCATGATTTTATCTTTTATAGTAAAATGACCTTATGCCAATTAGTTATACCATGAAAATGCTTGCAGTGAAGATACATATGGTAAGGATAACCAGACACACATCTGGGGTGCTGTGCTTCACAAAAGGCACCTGGTATAGTCCGTGTAGAATAGATGCCTAAATTTTGTCTTACTTTCTTTGTTAACTTTAAGATGCTTCCATAATTTTTTCTCCACTTCTCTAAGGTAACTGCAGCCAATCCTATACAGTACTTCATTCACTCAACAAATATTTTTTGAGCCCCTCAAGGGAACTAGTATGCACTTTAATGGTTTGCTTCCCACCCTACCACCAACTCAGCTCAACAAGTCTCTAAAAGGCGAAATTGCATATCCATTTGCCCTTTAAATCTACCACCTGTATATTTTCTGCCAATATGTTGATTTTCCTTCCTCTGTGCTCAGTGACTTGTGCTTCAAATGCAGTGGTTAAGAAAACAGACTTTGTAGCCTCGTTGCCAGGGTTTGAATCCCAGCTCTGGCACTTACTAGTTATGTGACCTTGGGTGAATTACTTCACCTCTAGGTCCCTTGTTTTTTCATTTATGAGAAGGGAAGAGTAATGATTCCCTTTACTTTCAGGGGCCATAATGAACATTGAAGAAGTTGATTTAGATAAAGCATTTGTAAAGAAGGGTTTCCAGCATATTAAGCAAGCACTATCTAAAATGTCCCCATCTTATTATGCAAACTCCACTGTTAAAATGTTTCACATATTCAGGTCACCTGGGTGGCTCGGTTGGGCTGCAGACTCTTGACACTGACTCAGGCTGTGATCTTGTGGTGGTGATCTCATCATCTCTGATGGAGCCCAGCATCGGGCTGGATCCATGCTGGGTGTGAAGCCTCTTGGGATTCTGTGTCTCTTTCTCTCTCCCTTTCTTTCTCTGCCCCTCCCCCCATCAAAATAAACATTTTTAAAAAATGTTTTGCATATTCAGTGATCCCTGACTGGTCAGTGTGGCCTTGACTCTCCCCACCAGTCTAAATCTGTGCAGTTCAATCCCATCGGGCCCAATTCCCACTTTAGTAACAAATACTTTAAAAAAAAAATTTTTTTTAATGTTTTATTTATTTTTGAGACAGAGAGAGACAGAGCATGAGCAGGGGAGGGGCAGAGAGAGAGGGAGACACAGAATCCGAAGCAGGCTCCAGGCTCTGAGCTGTCAGCACAGAGCCAAACACGGGGCTCAAACCCACACACAGACTGAGATCATGACCTGAGCCGAAGTTGGACGCTTAACCTACTGAGCCACCCAGGCACCCCTGTAACAAATATTTTGTAGTCCCACCATACCATGCTAAAATAAATTCCATAGATAACATAACCTACCTATGTATATTATTTCAAAATAATTCATAGAAAGCCCCAACTATAATAAGTAGGAGATATAACAATTATAATAAAATCATACTGGTTCACAACATAGCTGCTTGGGCAGGCTACAATAGCATCCTCACATTGCAGTTGGGGAGGCAATGCTTTGGATGAGAAGACATAATGAAGTAATTATATATTTGTACTTAGAGGTATCCTGGTGGAGGCAAAAGCCAAAAAACACACAATACAGCTGTGTTGTGCTGGCGTTCAAAACCCACGAGTGTTAATGCTACTAGCAGTTTTCTCAAGTGGAAAAATTCAAACAAAATAGATTGCCACCTTCCCTCAATTTACCCAGTAACTGTATTTGTAGGAAATTCAATGTATAATAAAAACCATGGAAAAATTTACTTTGTGGTTATAGGTAAAACAGAACTGAGATCCAGTATCACAGAATTATAAACAACTTTTCACCTACATGAATTTGAGGTTAACATTCAAAAGCAGTGCAATACATGGGACAATTCTTCACTGTGAAGGATGGTGCCACATACTGTAAGACATCTAACCTCTCAGACCCTGCCTGCCATGTCCATTAACTTCCCCCACCCCCTCAACCATTTGACCATGAAACTAATTGGAAAAAACCCAATAAGTTTCTAGAACAGCCCTTGGGGACAGAACTATCGTGCTAATAACCACTGGTTTAATGAATGACGGAGGGGAAGAAACAGGGAAGATATTTGTTGGAATAGTTTCGTTCCTAAGAAGAGACCTCAAGAGCACTATCTCAAAAAGTGAAAGGGATCTAGTGGCAGAACTACCCTCAGAGTGGAAGAGGAATTAAAATATTTCTTTCTATACTTCTGTATATTTAAAAATAAATAAATAAACTTCAACATGAAATACAATGGATACATAACAAAATATAATAAAAATATTTAAAAACAAAGGCCAATTCTCAAAATCAAATATAATCAGGAAAAACCCAGATTATGGGAAAACTACAAAAGTTTCTTCAGATAGTAAATTGCAAGGAAGAGAGAGAAAAGAAAGGAGAGAGGTTATAGATTAGAAGAGACTCAAATGCATACCAATCACTTACAATTTTTGGATCTTGTCACATAATTAGAAATATAAACACTGCATGTTTGATGATATAGAATTGCTGTTAGATTTTTTTTGGTGTGACGTTGGAATTACAGTTATTTTTTAAATTTTTAAAACTTTTTAATGTCTATTTATTTTTTAGAGAGAGAAACAGAGTGTGAGCAGGGGAGGGGCAGAAAGAGAGGGACACAGAATCTGAAGCAGGTTCCAGGCTCTGAGCTGTCAGCACAGAGCCCAACGCTGCATGATCAGCAATAGCAAGATCATGACCTGAGTGGAAGTCCCAGGCACAAACCGACTGAGCAGCCCAGCCGCCCGGAATTACAGTTATTTTTTAAATGAGTCCTTACCTTCTAGAGATACAAACACTAATATGTATAGATGAAAGAACATACGAAATTTTCTTCAAAATAATATAGGAGGGAAGCAATGAGGTGAGGACATGGCTGAAAGATTAGCCCATGAAGTCAACTCTATTTTCGGATATGTTTCACACATTGCATAATTTACAAAATAAAATTGTAAGAATGTGGTTATAGAGAAAGAATAAACTAACAAGGATAATGATCTGGTAACATTCTAATTAATGCCATAATACTGCAAGGGGAAAAAAACTTTAAATAGAGAAAGAAATTAAAAAAAAAAAAAAAATCACCCACAATTCCATCTGAATCCAGTGTACCGTGACAGGATTCAGCAAGAATACTTTTGTTTGTTATTTTCATCCACTGTCTCTTTTCCACTTTACAAAGCTTTCATCTTGTTTTTTTGGTTTTTTGGTTTTTTGGTTTTTTTTTTTTTTACAAACCTCACTAGCGTTTCAGGGTCTGAAAAAAAGGTGTAAAACTGTGTTCTATTCCCTTGAGAGACAGAAAGCAAAACCCCTACAGAGAGAACAGAGAGAAGGTTAGTCCTCCTGATATTTTGTCCATTGGTTACAGTCGTGGGAGACCCAGGAGTAAGCCCCGCTGGTCACCACAGTCAGGCCACGTAGAGGCACCCCGTGGCGGCGGCAGCAAAAACCTAAGGGGTCGGACGTAAAGCCGAAGCACTAGACGTAAAACCGGGACACCAGCCGCGGGGGAACACTCCCCTCTGGGAGATACTTGGCGCTGAGTACAGCAGAGGGAGGGCAGGAGGATGGCACCCAGCCGGAAAGAACAAAAAAGACGCATCTGCCTGCTGGAGCAGGGCATGGGGGCCAGCGTGAAGTCGGCACCTACTAGTCTCCGTCCTGGAGAGCACCCCAGCAGGTCCCCAAGTATGTGTCAAATCAGATGCCTGGTGCCCGGGACACCCAAGACAAGCCTCTGCCGCACAAGGCCCGCACCGTTCCATCGGCTTCCGCGCTGGGCCCAGGAGCGGGTGAGTCTGAGCGCGCAGGCCATTTTCGAGCCCTGTCTCAGTTCATCTTAGTTTGTGGGTCTATTGGACGGAGGGACCCCCGCTGATTTTTAAAGCTAGATGTTTGGGAGGGAGGGGGGTTCTTTCAAGTGCAGGTTTTAAAAGTTGGAGATTTACAATGTAGGGTTCAGACCCTCTGCTCTTCAGAGAAAAGTTCCAGGTTTTGCATTTCCAACTCCAGGGGTGGGGTGAGGTTTACAGCGAGATTGCGTCCCAGCTTCTCCTACCTGCTTTGTTGTGGCGGTCTCTCACCCAATGCATACCAGTTGCTCAGCCAGTTTTTAGGGTTTTTTCAGAGGAAGTTGTTCTGTATGTATCTGTACACTGGGGTGTTCCTGAGAGGAGAGCAGTTCACGATCCTCTCGTATGGCCGTCTGACCCGGAAGTCGCGTAGGTTTCTGCTTCCAGAAGTCCGCGTGCTCAAAGATTTTGCAGTTCCAGTTCCTTAAAACTTCTGTCCTCGCTCCCACCCAGAATTTTCCTTGCCCCTTCCAATGGACAGCCGTACAAACCATGTTTGAAAAGAGTCCCTATTCTCAGTTTTCAGAGGATAGACTGCTAAGGGGAAAAGGAATCATTTTTGCCGTGGTAGTCCCCTAAAAGAATATTGTATTGTCTGTAATTTACTATTTAAATTTACTAATTAAAATTACTATTTAAATACTTGAGCATAGAAATTGTGGTGTGTACGTATGTTAGTTTTAATCGTAACTGAATGTTAACTTGTATTTAATGGCCCCTGTTCAGGCTCACTGCATGGGTGGATGGTTAGTATTTGAGTGGTGCTAATCACGAGCCCGTATTCCAGAGGCAGCCACTGCGAGTATTTTTAACTATTCCTATCAGCATTAGAGGGTTTGTTAATTAGCAAAAGAGATATTAGAAATGACTTTTCCATGGTGAAACGAGAGGTATTCAAGACATATAGATTCCCTAGAAATACCATGTGTACCTCGGCAATCACTGGGGTATAAATATGATCACCCCATAGCTTACCCTTAAAGTGACATTCTTGGACGAGTGTTCTCTTATGTCCTGCATTTTGCCATTAACAGAATTCTGTTCTAATGGTTATCTAGGAATTTAGGAATTTCTCTTTGCAGTGTACATTTCATGAAGGGTATTAGGTGCCTGAGAATAGCATTGCATTGAGATTGCAAGGACAGGGTGATAACTACATTTGTGCCACTTACTAAGTGGTGTTTATATATATGCAGAATCTGATGTAAGATATGCTTTCCCTGTAACCTGCCTATTGGATATGGAAGTGGGAGATGGATAGCCCTCCCTCACCTACAACAAATAATAAATAATAACCTCTGTCCCATATACCAGTAGAAATATATCCGTTGATAATGCAGAGCCAACTTGATTTAGATCATTTTGTAACAGATGTGTCCTTGACATTTCTGATTAGACTTAAAATGTTTTTTTTCTGTACAAACGTCAAGTGTCTCAAGTATTTTAACATATATTTGGTTACGTTCTTTAGTGTTGTAAGTACAGCCCGCTTCTGTGCTTATCGTAGGTCTGCAAACTGCTGCTCAGGGGTCAGACATGGCCTGCCACCTGTTGTTGTACAACTAGTGAACTAATAATGGCTTTTACAATTTTAAATAAATGGAAAAATTAAAAGAAAAATAGTATTTTGTAACATGAAAATCATATGAAATTTCAATTGCAGTGTCCCTAAAGAATATGTTTTGGAACACAGCCATGCCCATGTATTAGGTACTGTCTATGGCTGCTTTTGCACTACTACCTGAGTGATTATCATAGGGACACTGTGATGCCCTGAAGCCTAAATTATTTACTGTCTGGCCCTTAAGAGAAAAAGTTCCTTGACCTCTGGTGTTGGACTATAAGAAAGAGAAATCACACAGGGATGCCTGGGTGTTTCAGTCAGTTAAGCGTCTGACTCTCGATTTTGGCTCAAGTCATGATCTCACAATTCGTGAGTTTGAGCCCCTCATGGGGCTCTCTGTGCTGAAAGTGTGAAGCCTGCTTGGGATTTTCTCTCTCTCTGCCTCCCTCTCTGCCCTTCCCTCACTTCTGTGTAGGCATGCATGCTCACTCTCTCTCAAAGAAAACCAAAAAAACAAAAAACACTTTAAAAAAATCACATAGTATTATAAACAACTGGTTTCCAAGTTCCAAATAGCTAATTTAAGAATTATCAAAAGAGAGGCACACTGGGTGGCTCAGTGGGTTAAGCATCTGACTCTTGGTTGCAGCTCAGGTCATGATCTCAAGGTTTGTGAGTTCGAGCCTCGCAATAGGCTCTGTAGTGACAGCATGGAGCCTGCTTGGGATTCTCTCTCCCAATCTTTCTCTGCCCCTCCCCTGCACGCTCTCCCTCTGTCTCTCTAAATAAATAAATAAATATTATAAATAAATAAATAAAATTATCCAAGAAAGTACAAGCCATCTCTAAGTTGGGATCAGATTTTTAAAAGGGTTTCAGTTCTTCACATTCTAAAGTAAGATAAATGTTTATCACTCATTCCTAAAAGTTAATAATCTTTGCCAGCTCCTGTATTGGTGCCCAAACATATTATAAACAAGTAATCTTAATGCCTTGTTAGTATTCTTTACATAGGCAAAAATGCCGCAGATAAACTTAGCACTGGCACAGTACCTCAATCTGAGATCTACTGCTATCTATTTCTCCCTCTTTTAATCCTATCCTACAGATACATAAAGATGTTTTCACTTAGCATATATATCTATTTCATGGCTTTTAAAAGGCCCACAAAGTTCAAATGCATTAAGAGATTTATAGCAATATTAGGCTCACAGTAGTGAGTCAAGGAAAAGTTTTGGTCAAGTTTTTGGGGCAAGAGCAGCCAATTAAAGTGTGCATACAGCTGCCTCTTATCTAATTAGTCTGGAGTGATTTGTCAACAAATAGGTCAAGAACTGCCATGAACAGTTATTTCAAAATAGAAGAGGCAGATACATTTTAATACACTAATCTACAGATTTCTCTGCATGCTGCATCTCTTCTGTTTAACCTCAATAAGAGTCTCTTCCAGCTAGAGACAACCTGTCAAAACTGTAGCTGAGGAAGAAGGTTTCAGCTCATTAGAACCCTACTCATCACCATCTTAAGAAGTTTCTGGAAAACTGAAAACTTAAGCAGGGCAGTTGAGGCCTGCACAAAATAAATCCAGACAGGCAGAATTCTAACATACCATTCCTGATCTAGTAAGGCCACACCGAGCATTTTTGACCCACTTTAAAAAAAAAGAATTGTGTTTACACATGAAAACTTTCTTTGATTTCCAAGATTCAGTAATCAATTTTAATTTTTTTTAATGCTTTATTTTTGAGAGAGACAGAGAGTAAGTGGAGGAGGGGTAGAGAGAGACACACACACAGAATCCAAAGCAAGCTCCAGACTCTGAGCTGTCAGCACAGAGCCCAACATGAGGCTCAAACTCACAGATCGTGAGATCATGACCTGAGCTGAAGTCGGACACTTAACCACTGAGCCACCCAGACACCCCTGTCAATTTTAAATCAAAGAGAAATTCTCAATCAACCAAGAAGGAATTCAGCCCATTGGTATTAGCATATGGAAAAAAAAAAAAATATGTGGATAAACTCAGACTGAGAAAAAAATCAAGGTTGTTTGCTGGTCTGATTTTTAAATACGTGCATAAGAACGTGTAAGGGAACTTGAATGAAGTTTTTCTTTAACTTTTCTGGAGTCTAGCAAAGACTTACTTTGCTACATGCTTACTACATGCTTGCTAAAAGTTGAATATTGAATGTGCCAGGGAATAATATTGATTCCAGTAGGCACATGTCATGAGTTCACTGTCATGAGTTCAAAACTATCAGTGGATTGTCCACCTTTTTTTTTTTTCCTGGTGGGATGCAGAGATCATGGGTCCGTGGTCGTCCATAGCAGGAACCTTGGAATTCACAATAATCCACCCAGCTCTACTCCTGTCACTCAGAATGGGCATCAGCAGGCCAATTTTGCCTTCACTTGAAACCCCTGAGACTAGCCAGCAGGTCTCTCAGTAACTTTTACCAGGCCTGCTACAAGCCCCTCACTCTGCATGGAGACTGTGCACTCATCTGCATTTTAAGAAGCACACACTCCCTGCCTCTCAACACCTGTCCAGAATTCTGCCCTCTTTTGCCTGATATTTCTATTAGCTTCCTGTGATAAGAAACAGAAAAATAGTGCTTAAGAGTGTATAGCTCTGGGATCCGGAGTGTTGGGTTCAAATTCTGGCCCCTGACTTACCAGCTCTGTGACCAAGGCTAGTTATTTAAATAATCTGTGCCGATTTTTTTTATTTGAAAATGGAGGAAACTGTAGTCCCCTGCCTCATGAGGCTGTCATGAGGATAAATCGGTAGTTTTCAATGCAGCCCACTATATTACAAATATTTAGTAACATCCTCTTAAAAATCCTGAAATGAACTTCATAGATAATGCTATCTACCAGGGTATTCTTTTTTAAATTAATGTAATGCCTTAATTGTAATATAAAGAAGAAATTTTTAAAAAGGTAATTTGCAATATAATAACATCTGTCAATAAGCAAATGCTCCCATGTGATTATTCTAGAAGATATAATAAATTGCCCCATTCTTGCACATAAACACAGAATTACCATTAATGCAGCAGCTATAATAACCATAAGCCACATACTGCAGGCAGAGACACAATGTCCAAAATAGTAAAAGACTGTCAATAAGGTTCCAAATAAAACAAAGTACAATCTTCTCATCTTCTCCTAATTTATATGATAGACACAGTCTTGGAAATGTCTGTATCTTAGAACTGCTTAAATTCAAATTACTTTCTGTTTAAATGCAAAAACAATAGTAGGGTCTAGGCTTAAAAATTTATAAAATTATAAAACTAGAAATAGCCATGGGACATTAGAGACACTTCTGTGAAAATTGCGTGAAGTCAGTTCTTTATTATGTGGGACAATCCCTTGCCTTGCAGGAAGTCTACCATCCCTGGCCCTGTCACAAATCACTATTAACTACAAAAACAATTCTGCGAATTTCCACAATGCCCCCAGGGGGCGATAACACCCCCATTGAAGAACGCGGTATTAAACGACACAAGAAACACAGAAGGGCGTCTGCCACATGGTTAATGCTCAAGTTATAACTATTTTTGCTAATTCTTTCTACTTTAGACAGTGTCTTCTGCCACACTCCGCAACTTGCCTCTGCAGGATACTCTCACACCCTGTTGGGTGCAAGCAAAGACACTGTTCTGTAGGGACTTGTGCCCTGCAGTAGAGCCAAATATGAACGTCAGTGTACACTTTGGACTGCATGGCTTAAAGTGCTGATATTTCTTCCAGCATTAGTAATAGGAGAACAATTAGCAAGCTCTCTACCACCACCTATCAAATGTGAGGAAGAGAGATTAAAAAGGTACGAAACTCAGGATAATCACAACCCAGAAGGACTTCTGGTGAGTCTTGTTTCTAGTTTTAAGAGCCCTAACAGGGAACTGATCATGGAGAATCATATTGCAGGGAGGTCAAGGAGTAAATATATAGATTTGAATTGGGGTTTTAAGAGCTTTGGAGTACTGCTTCTGTCCTCTGTCTTCCCATGTATTAAGTACGTATGATATAAAGCAAATAAATGAGGTAACCTAGGATAGAAGACCCGTGTAACTTATCTCTAGGGATTTTTGGAGGCTTGTTTTAGGCAGGAAAATGGCTGCTGGGGCAGAGAAGTACTTGACAGAGGCAGAAGCCAACCAAGCGCTCGATGTTGCTCAAATTAAAATGGGACTTTGGTAATATTCTGTCTACCTGTCCATTCGCATTCCTAAGTAACCTCATGGCTTAAAGATATACACCTAATTCTCAGACTTGACCTGTCTTCACAACCTCATACTTGTTTATTCAACTGTACATACAGTACAACTTGGTCATCTAATGGGAATCCCAGAATTAGCATATTCACCATGTGCCTCAAGATGTGATACCCTGAGAAATATAATAAATATTTGTTGAGTAAATGAACAAACTAGTGCTAGACAGCGGTAGCTAGAGAAACCAGTGGTGTAGCCCAGGTGTGGCCAAGGAACCTTTGAAGAAAGGAGATAGATTTCTAAGCCTGCAGAAACCAGGAGTAGTTCACATTGCTGAGGAAGGCCTGTCTCCAGGATGGGACACCTGGGCAGGGACCTGCGGAGCTAACTGAAGCCAAGATCTCTGAAACTGGTAAGTCTGATTCTGTGAAGAAGCATCTGATCTGTAGCTTAGCTCCAGTCTTGCAGTAAAGAATGCATCCAGAAAATAGGATCATGACTATATAGATATGGACTGTGGTATAGAACCCTGGCCAGGGTACCCGTTCATTCTGTGTCAGAGCAGAACCAGGACTGCTTTGTGAGAGGAATCTTGACTTTTCCCTCTCTGGAGGCAGCTTTCTATTACATGTATCCTCATTAGGGGCTTGGACTTCACAAAAGGATGTTAACCTTATTCCCAGTTCAACCAATAGTTATTGCACATGGGTCATGCTGGTCCAATAACACAAAATACCTGCTCTTCAGGTGTATGGAATGGAGTATAACTTCAGATTTTCCTCTGGACAGTACCTATTAGATGATCAGTTGTTAAGATGACATTTTACAGAGGGTTGCCTGAAGGATTTGCCATCCAGCCTTCTTGCTAGACCTTCTGTTAAGCTGAAGAACCAGACCATGTGATTGTTTCATTTCATAGCAGTATTTTACTCAACTGCTCTGGGCCATGCTATATGTCTTTAGCATATATTGAAGAACATTATAAGGACGAGCTCAATGGCACACCTCATTTTATTAGCTGTACAAATATTACTGATGAATATTTTATAACAACTCATGGGAGAAGTCTCTCCAGGCTTAGCTACGAGAATATTCAGGCCTCTTCTAATATACTGTCCTTTAAAAGAAAAAAGTTTATTTATTTTGAGAGAGAGAGAGAGAGAGATTGAGAGCTAGCAGGGGAGGGGCAGAGAGAATCCTAAGCAGGCTCTACACTGTCAGCGAGGAGCCGGATGCGGGGCTTGAACTCACTAACTGGAGATCATGACCTGAGCAGAAATCGAGAGTCAAACACTTAACTGACTGAGCCATCCAGGCACCCTAATGTACTGTCCTGTTTTATCTTGTGGACAGCATGAATCATGTGACTGATTAAAGTTTTTCTTTGGAGTGGCTGTTAGAATGTTTAGAAATAAGTTTTCCAACCATTTTATGTGAAGTTTGGATAATCATTTCATTGCAGGTTAATCTCTTACCTTAATTTTGTTTCTCTAATCTCCTTGATTATTTTTAGAAATAGCAGATATAATACTTGTGTACGTTTTATTGTTTTATAAATATAATATTTATAATATAATATCATATTCATATTATAATATAAATATATTTATAATATAATATCATATTCATATTATAATATAAATATATTTATAATATAATATCATATTCATATTATAATATAAATATAATATTTATAATATAATATTATATTCATATTATATTATAAATATTATATAATTATATTCATAATATTATAATATAAATATTATATAATATTTATTATATATTTATATGTTTATATTTATGTAATATATAAATATATTTATATTTAATATAAATATATTATGTTTAGTATATTATGTTACATATTTATATATTTATTACATAATATCTATATTATAAATATTATATTTATGATATTTCACATTATATTTTATTTAGAAATTATTTAACATCTGTATATAACAATTTGTATTTAATCCATCCAAATAATATCTTTTTGAGAGAGAGAGAGTGTGCATGCCTATGTGAAATGGAAGGGAGGGGCAGAGTGAGAGAGAATCAAGCAGGCTCCATATTCAGTGTGGAGCTGGATGCAGGGCTCAATCCCATGACCCTGGGATCATGTCTTGAGCTGAATTCAAGAATTGGAAGCTCAACCGACTGAGTCACCTAGGTGCCCCCAAGTGATATTTTTAAAGAATTATTTGTTAATTTAGCAAAGCCATATGTCAACTATAATAATTTATTTTGCTAGATCTAATACCTATATCCTTTTTTAATGTCAGTTCATAGGTATGGTGCTTTAATTTCATACACAATTGTGAATTTTATGTCTTAGGCTATAGAGTGACTTATTTTATTCACCAAATTGGTACCAGGTGGTGTTCTGGTATTAATGTGTATAAACTAACATGGTTACTTCTCTAGTGTAGCACATATGGAGGTAGGGGACTACAGAGATATTAACTGTAAACAAGCAAACACTTTAATAAAATAATTGTCAATCAGAAGCCAAACATTTAAGATAATATACTGGGTTGGTGTGATGATGAATGGGAGTTCATAGACAGTTGAATAGAGATTTAAATGATGAGAAAAAGAAAGTCGAGCAAATATCTTTAAGATAAGAGAGCTCTAGAGAGAAGGGAAAAGGCAGTATGAGGCCTCCATGTAAAAATAGCTTGATGTGTTTAAGGAATCAAAGAAAGCATAATTAACAAGGGGAAATGGTGTAAGTCAAGGAGGTTGGTAAAGGCCAATATAAAATAGAGATAAGGACCCTGCAGAGAATCAAAATAAAGCAATATGAATTATGTCACTGTGTGGCTTTTTAAACTGAATAATGAGGAAAGAACTTTCTGAGGAAGTGACCTCTAAACTGGGACTAAAGGAAAGCTAAGCTGCTACAAAGGCCTGAAGGCCACCAAAGAGTCAAGTAAGAAAAGGACAAATAAGTGACCATTAGATTTGGCAAGTTGCAAGTTGTTCATGATCTTGAAAACCAAACCAGAGTCAATGGAGTGGTGGAGAAAGAAGCCTGATAAGACTGCACTAGAGAGAAGTGAGATATATACCATGTTTAAGGATAGAGAAGTGAGATATATACCATGTTTAGGGATAAGACTCAAGATAAATATTTCTCTTCTGCCCAATTTTGTCTCTACAGCCAAATAAATTCCAATGAAAATCTCCCAGGCTTTCGTAATCTTGACATAAAATCCCTAAAATTCATATGAAAGCACAAAGAAGTAAAAATGTCTTCACGTATTTTGAAGAACGTACTGGAGGAGATTCTCTACCAGAGATTAAGAGTTCTTATGAAGCTACAGTAGGATCTTGTGCTTTTTTTTTCAGTTTATTTGTTTATTTTGAGAGAGAGACAGAGAGAGAGAGAGAGAGAGAGAATCCCAAGCAGGATCTGCACTGTCAGCACACAGCCCAATGTGGGGCTCCAACTCACAACTGTGAGATCATGACCTGAGCCAAAATCAAGAGTCAGATGCTCAACCAACTGAGCCACCAGGTGCTCCAGGGTCTTGTGCTCTTGATGTGGAATTCTACAAATAAAACACTGAACCACTGAAACAACTTAGAGATCCAAGAAATAGTATATGATAGAGGTGGCGTTATAAAGCAGGGAGAAATGATCATCTATTCATTCAAGATGTTAAGACAAATGGGCAAAAGATGAATAGGCAATTAAAAAATGGCCAAAAAAAATATAAAAAGATGCCCTAATTTACTAGATGTCAGGTAAATGCAAATTAAAATCATAGTGAAATAACAGTTCAAACTCACCAGTTTGACAGAATTAAAAAGGCTGATTCAGGGGGTTCTGGGTGGCTTAGTCAGTTAAGCATCTGACTTTGGCTGAGGTCATGATCTCATGGCTCCTGGGTTCAAGCCCCACATCAGGCTCTGTGCTGACAGCTCAAAGCCTGGAGCCTGCTTCAGATTCTGTGTCTCCCTCTTTCTCTGCCCCTCCCCCAGTCGCACTCTGTCTCTATCTCTCACAAATAAATGAACATTTTAAAAAAAGGCTGATTCAAGTGTTGTCATGAATATAAAGTAATAACAGTATGAACAGTATATAACAGAATAAACAGAATAAATCTCTCATTTACTGTTGGTGGGGTGAAAATTGGTATAACATCCATCAGTAGAGAATAAAGTGTAACTCTCAGTTGTGGATATATATTTGTGCAGTAGTAATATACAAAAACATGTATAGGCATTATGAGCACAAAATTCTGGTTAATCTTTACCATTGCAGATGGGAGAAAATGCATTTGAGAAGGATTTCAATTGTATCTATAACATTTCTGCCTTTTTAAAAAATATTTATTTTGAGAGAGAGATGTAGTGTGTGTGTGCACAAGAAAGAAGCAGAGAGACAAGGGGAGAAAGAATCCCAAGCAGGCTCCGTGCTGTCAGAGCAGAGCCAAATGCAGGGCTTGATCTCATGAACCGTGAACTTATGACCTGAGCTGAAATCAAGAGTCGGTCACTCAACCAACTGATGTAACATTTTTCTTTAAAAGGTAAAGCAAATATAGAAAACCATTAAAAGTTTATGAAGATGGACATAAGTTGTGTACATTCATAGGCATGTATTATATTATTCCCTAACTTTTCTCTGTTTGAATTATTTAATAATTTTAAAAGAATAAAAAGTGAAAACAGTAAAGATGTATTTTTACTGTATAGGGATATAAAAATAAAGTGATTGCTTAAAAGGATCAAGATAAGTTTTATTTTTTTTGTTTTGTTTTGTCTAGGGTAGAAGATGCTAGAGCATTTTGTATGCTAGTGTGAATAATCTAACAGAAAGGGAGAAATTGGTTCACAAGAGAGTGAATAAACCACAGAAATGAAGTCCTTAAGCAGCAAAGCAAGACAGGATACTAAGTTTAAATGGAAAGGCTCACCTTTCACAAGCGAAGCTACACTCTCTCCCTTGTCATAAGAAGAAAGACAAAAGGTAAAGGCAGATACAGGCAGGTTGGAGGATTTGATGATGGAAGATAAGGGGAACAGAAGGACTGTCCATCTGACTGCATCTGTATTCTCAGTAAAGCTGGAGGGCAGACAGGTAGAGTCTGGGGACACGGTCATCAGGGTAGAGATACTAAGAACACGATGGGGGCACCTGGGTGGCTCAGTTGGTTAAGCATCCGACTTCAGCTCAGGCCATGATCTCACAGTTCATGAGTTCAAGCACCACATTGGACTGTGCTGACAGTGCAGAGCCTGCTCAGATCCTGTCTTCCTCTCTCTCTGCCCCTACCCTCTCTTTTCCAAAAATAAATAAACATTAAAATTTAAAAAAAAAAATAACGTGAGAAATGCTTTTTCTAAAAGTTGGAAAGGGAATTTATAAAGGAAATTCACAGAAATAAATGTCTAACTGACCTAAGCCAATTTGGTTAAAAACAAAGAAGTTAATTTTAATAGATAATAGTGGACACCAGGAGTTGAAAGTGGGTGAGAGTTTACTATTTCCATACAATCTTATTTCCAGGTTTTAGTAAAAGAATTCAACAAAAATTTTTCATATATACAGACCATAATTAAATTAACATTTATTAGTTAGCAGACCTTCCAATAAATCATATAGCCTTTTCTGTAAGCCCAGTGAAATCTCTTTGCAACAGATGTGAGAAAATTCTAGAAGAATTCAGTTAGCCTTGTGAGCATTAGCAGTCAACCACAACACTCCAAAGAGATGGCTGGACAAAAAGGATCTGGACTGGATCTGGCTGGACTGGCTGGATCTGGACTGTCAAGGATCAAGCTTCCAACTTCTAACAATAAAGGGTGACTTGCTAGACTCATGGCGAGGCAGGGAGTATTTCTAGAGTATTTCAGTCAGTTCACGGTCTTCAACTGTTACTAATCTCACTAATGGATGCCTGCTTCCAACATCCATTATCTAATTAACAAGCCACTAATTTCACCAATGAGTATCCATCTCTGTCCTTCATTATGCTAATATCTTAAAATCTGGTGTTATTTGGAATTAGATTATTAAAGATTATAACAGCTGTCTCTGGATTACATCCTGTTTTAGTAAATGTTGATTATCCCCTCCTTTCTGCTAGAGTATGCATTGCAACCAGGCAACTGGTGATACCTAACATGTAACTCAGACTCACACAGGGAGACACACACACGAATACATGTGCAGACATGTGTGCCTATCCCAAAATATTTTGAAATAAGATGCAGACATCGTAAGATACATTGTTCAATTCTCATTTGAGATTTCAAGTTGCAAGTTTCACTCAATATTTCTATTGATCGTTACCAGCTTGGGATCCTAGCTTGTAATGAGAGACTAGTCTTAAATCATTGGTTAACCATGAGACATTAAGAACTTCCTTAGCCTGTAGCCTGCCTAAGCTTCATTTTCCTCATGTGCAAAATGATAATAATACCTACCTAACGTGGATAATATGTGAATAAATTGAACAAAGTCATTCAGTGTTTTTTATTATGGTTAGACTGTATTGGCTAACATCTTTTGAAAGGTGCTTAACTGATAACTCCATTTCATTGTCTCTGTGTACACTGTATTGCTTTTAAATGACAAGCCCCTCCAGGGCAAATGTCTGTGTTTCATGCTCTAAAACTCTTTTGAGTCCTACAAAAATGAGGCAATTTTGGAAACTTCCTTTAAGGGTAAGTGCTTATTAGATAGAGCATCTGCTAGTGGGAATTTTGTGCTAGTGCCTCTCTCTCTCTGTCTCTATCTCTCTCTCTCTCTCCACACCCCCGAACTCTGCTACAGATGCACATCTCACCCATGCCTCCTGCTCTGCCTATTAACAATATTTTTTAAAAAATGTATTTTGGCCCAGCTAGCTTGTCAAACTCATTCCGTGTCATCTTTCACTGTTACACTATATAAAGAGAAGTCTCATGCACTCTTTTCCACTACCCAATTACTCTGTAATGCACTGCAAGCCGAGTTCCTTCTCCACTATGCTACTGAAATGCTCTCCCAAAGGTCATGGATTCCTCCCTATTATAGATCCAACTGCATTTCCTCCGTGCTCATCTTCTTCATTCTTTTTGCAGCCCTTGACCCTGCTGACTATTCACTCTCCCTTGCTGTGCATCTCAGTAGTCTGGCAGTGAGCACTGGAGAAATTCAGACCTCAAAGATCTTTCAACACCGTCATTTAAACTGAGTGTAGTGTCTGTAAAATTCAAGTCATTGATGAAAGTGCCTGTGCTCTTACAATGTGCAACATTTATCATGACATTATATACAAGAGAATATATGTAACTTGCTGATACCAAATTTAATTTGTTGATTCTCTTAGTAGATGTGGCTAATAAACATTTTGAAAATGCTATATTGTAAAATGCACACAGGTCCCTTTCTAGGGAGGAAGCCAAGGGGGCCTGATAAAGCTGGACAGTGGCATTGTCCCTCTCTGGTGGCCACCGGTGGGAGACATTACGTGAGTGAGATACTGCTCATGAGCATGAGGTCAGGCAAAAGTCCCTGCTTCTCTGTGGAGCCTAACGACCCTTCCACCTCAGACCTCACTGGACGACCAGAATGGAGAAGATTTTGGGACCCACCTTTTCAGCTGTCACTACCATTGCAAAAGCCAATGAGACCTGCGTGCACAGACAGCACCACACGGTGCCCTCTTCCTCCAGCACCCACACCTGCTCCCCTCGGGATAAGGAAGACAGCGTGCCCCCGTCACCACCCTGCAGTCTGAATCCAAATCGTGCGCTGCCATCTCTTCCAGCTGCCCGTGCTCTGAGTCCAGCCTGTCCCTGTGCTCCACCTTCTTGCTCCCAGAGTATAAGGAGGAGCTGGAGCCGCTAGTGTTTGCTGAGCAGCCCTCAGTGAAGCTCTGTAGCCAACTCTGCTGCGGTGTGTTCAGGGACCCTGTGATCAGCACATAGAGGCACATGTTTTATCGAAGATTCATCTTAAGTCAGAGAAGTGTCCTGTGGACAACACCAAGCTGATGGCGGTAGTGAACAAAACTGCACTGGAGCATAGATCCAGGAGCTCTTCATTCTCTGCAGACATAGCTCTCCAGGGGTGGCTGGCAGGAAGCCCACCCTCTTTGAGGTAGACCTCCTGTGGGGGCCTCTTTGCCACCAAGCTCAGTGCCTGGAAGGATCACAAGGGCTGCTGTGACTGCAGGTCTGTGTGGTGCTCCAATGGCCCTAGCTGCCAGCCCCTCGTCCAGATGAACCTGGAGGACCCCTCAAGGAATACAGGTATGTCAAGTAGCCCCACTCTAAGTACAGGTGCATGTTCGTGAGAAATCAGGACATGTATGAGATGTACTTGAAGGAGTTCCTGCAGCAAAAGGCTGATAGCTTCCATAAGATACATGTGGTGCTGACCCAAAAGGGCCAGGAGATGATTTTCTGCACTCCATGGTGGACAAGCTTTCACAGAAGATTAACCAGCTAGAGAAGAGCGTAAACTCAAGTTTGATGTCCTGGATTAAGACCAGGCTCGGAGAGGACCTTATGGAGTTCTGGAGGGACATGTCCGTGACAAGCTATCCTACATCAATATCTGGCTAAACGTGGGCATCCTAGGATCCTATGACCCTCAATAGATCTTCAAGTGCAAAAGAACCTGCGTGGGCCAACAAGGCCCTGTCTGGTGTCTCTACATCTGCTCCACGGGTGACCTGTGGGACACTTGTGCCATCTACAAGTGCCAGAAGATGCTGGAGGGCCATGACAGCATTGTGCTGATGCTCTGCCTCCAGAGGCGCAGGCTTTATGGTAGCTCAGCAGACTGTACATCATGTGGGACATCCAGAACCTGCAGATGGTGAACATGATCCAAGCCCAGACAATTGGTATACACACTGGTATCCTCATACAGCATCCTCTTCAGCTCCCTGAAGGACATCTAGGTGTGGGACATCATGGGCACTGAACTGAAGTTAAAGTAGATGCTCATAGGCCTCAACCCCTGGGTGCAGGCCCTGGTCACCATCCAGAGCTACATGCACAATGGCTTCTAACCAGATAATCAAGAGCTGGGACATCTGGACCCTCAACTGCACCCACATCCTGTAGATGTCGGTAGCAGCATCTACTGTATTGGCACAATGAATGGCCACATTGTCAGTGGCATCTAAGAGAACCTCATTCACGTATGAGACATCAAGTCTAGGTAGCAGGTGCCGATCCTAACAAGCCTCATTGGCACCACATGTGCCCTGAAAGTCATCTTGATGCCAGACCAGACCAAAGTCTCCAGCACATCCTATGACAGGTCTTTCGGGGTCTGAGATGAATGACATGATCTGCATGCAGACCCTGCTGCATCATCAATGCAGTGTGACAGGGCTGGCCATGTTCCAAGGACCAGCTCTTCTCAGGGGTTGTGGACAGCACTGTGGAAGTTTGAACGTGCTAAAAGAAAATCCAGGCTGGGTCTTGGCTTCTTCTTGGCCTGCATTAGGCCTGTCCACACCAGGCTGGCCATATGAGTGGTCTCAGGGTCTCTTCCTGCCTTGTGGTGAGCAGGCTCAGCCTGCCAGGCAGTTTCCTGCCTGCCCTATGCCCTTCAAGCCTTTCTCTGTTTGATTCTGTCCTTGTTCCTCCTCCTGAGGTGCCAGATACAATACTGGACGAGCCCACCCTTCTGTCCCCACCCCAACTAGACTTGTGGGCCTTTTTATTCACCTTTTATACTATCTTTAGACTATATATATATATATACACATATATATATATACATATATATACATATATATGTGTATATATATATGTGTATATATATATATATATATATGTATATATATGATTACTTTCTGATTGAAATAAAAGCTGCATAGACTGTGAAAAAATAAATAGAATGCATACAGATCGACACTTTTAAAATTTAAAAAAAAAATACTTGGGGCGCCTGGGTGGCTCAGTCGGTTGAGTGTCCGACTTCAGCTCAGGTCACGATCTCATGGTCCGTGAGTTCGAGCCCCGCGTCAGGCTCTGGGCTGATGGCTCGGAGCCTAGAGCCTGCTTCTGATTCTGTGTCTCCCTCTCTCTCTGCCCCTCCCCCATTCATGCTCTGTCTCTCTCTGTCTCAAAAATAAATAAACATTAAAAAAAAAATTAAAAAAAAAAATACTTGCTTTTATAGTGTCCAGCTTATAATTATTTTTCCCAAGGAGGGACTAGTTCAATTTATTATCCATTACCATATTTATTACCAAGTATTTGGAGTAGGGCAAGAAGGAGAGAGAAAAGAGCTCTGTGCTAAGAGTCTTGGGAGAAAGGCTGGCCTGCTTTGTCTCTACAAGAGGAAGAGACCATTCAAGTCCTCCCACATCAGGATTCATCAAAAAAGTCTCTGAGAAAATAATGAAGGTGGATGAGGAGGCAGGACCTTTGTCCCTCATTAAAACTGTCATCCCATGTCCCTACTATTGCCTGCCTCCATGTTTGCCTCTTTTGTCAGATTCCATCTTTTGTTCCTCCCCTCGTTGTGGCCTAGGCAACCATTTTCGTTTAATCCTGTGGTCTTTAGCTGACTCCCAAAATGAGATGATCAGGAGGGTAAATGCAGAAGACAGGAGCCCACCTTAAATGAAACTGTAAGTGATGTTACCCTTGTGTTTCTTTCTGTGTGTTTTATCCCTTCTTCCTAAGATATGGGTAATAATGTAGGGGAAACTTTCAGAGCTATGTGGTGTGAATCTTGTATTAACAAGAAAGACACCCGGAAGTACAGAAGAGGACACTGGGTTTTTGTCAGAGATAATAGAACCAATTCTCCCAAGATCAAGGCTTTAACACTCATAGCACTGCCTACCTGCCCCTCCTAGGATTCATTTCTTCTAGAAGTGGTTCAGCCACTCTTCATTCGTCACACATTTTGATGGTGATGAAATACCTCAAGAATCCCCTTTGCCTATCTGAACTGCGGGGACAATCCCTAGGATGCTAAGCAGACTGTTGCCTGTCTACCAAAGAAAAGATTCCAGAGATGGAAACTTACCAGATTCCTATGTAGTCACTTTACCCATGATGTCCAAATCAGTAGATGAAATGTGAAGGAAAAGACCAATGCAAACGCTAGACTTTGGATGTGAGCCTTTTCATTAGCTTCTCTTTTTGTTCAATGTTGTTGTGATACTGTGATTTATATTAAGAAATAAATATTTGGTCTTTGTCGCCCATTTCCAACACAGAACTCTTAATACCCTTTGGAATCTCCTAAGTGAGGAGAGCCAGAAAGGTGCTTTTTGTTATGTTAATGGAGTGGCTCAGGACCCCCACCTCTGGATGGGGGCTGGTTGCCAGGGGAGCCAACCATGTGATTAGAGGGTCGGAAATTTCAGTCCTACCCCCTTGACCTCCAGGTAGGGAAGATGGGCTAGCGATTGAGTTCAATCACTAATGATTTAATCAATTGTGCCTATGTAATGAAGCCTCCATTTGGTTGTTCAAACCCAAAAACAAGGCTTGGAGAGCTTCCAGGTTGGTGATCACGTGGAGATCTGAGGAGAGCGGCGTACGTGGAACAAGTGTGGAATTCCGTGCCCTTTCCCCATACTTTGCCCTATGCATCTCTTGCATGTCTGTTCCTGAGTTATATTCTTTCATAATAAATGGGTAATCTAGTAAGTAAAATGGTTCTGTGAGTTCTGTGAGCCACTCTAACAAATTAATTGAGCACAAAGAGGGGTTATTGAAACTTTCAATCTATAGCCAGTCGGTCAGAAGCCCAGGTGACAACCTGGACTTGCAGCTGGCCTCTGAAGTGAGGAGGGGCATGGTCTTGTAGGACTGAGCCCTCCACCTGTGGGACGTGATGCTATATGCAGGGACTTGATGCTATGATGCAATTCTGCTATATGCAGAATTGAATTGAATTGCAGGGGCACTCAGCTGCTGGTTGCTGAGAATTGTTTGTATGAAGGAGACACCCCCCCACACACACACACACAGGAATTGGTGACCAGGACCCACTAGTTGTTAATTCGTCTGAAGAGTGTCAGTTACTTTCTTAGCATCTGTTTTCCCTGTGAAAGGAATGTAATGAGGAGAATAAGGGGAACATAGGCTTTGGGAGTCAGAAAGATCTAGGTTGAAAACACTGCTTCCCCTTTACTGGTCGCATATTTGGGAAATATACTTACCAACTCTTAGCCTCAATTTCCTCATCTGTAAAGCAAAATAAAAATAGTACTTAACCTCATAGAGGTGCTGGGAACATGTCATCTATGCATATAAAGTACCTAATTGAGATCTTGGCATTTACTAGGAATATAAAAAAATTATATCTATTTTGATTAACAAATGGAATAATTTCTTTATGAAATTAACTGATTCATTTTGGTAACCATTTCTCATTTTTACTGAATTCAGATGAAAGAATACATCTGCAAAAACATACTGCCCTCTCTACCCTACCTTGTACATTTTAAATGCACCACTGAAATTCTGACAGAAAATAAAGGAGAATGCTAATCTCTTTAAGAATATATAATGATTGTTGACAGTCACCAGCTTGAAGAAGCATTTCTGGATTGATTAACAGTGACCCATAATTAAATATAACAGTACTTAGAAAAAGACCTGATGGTCCCAGAAAGAATTGTTTCAGGAATAATGAGTGTTTATCATTTTTATTTGCTTCCTAAGTGGCAGTTATCAACATTAGCTACCCAGATTTTTTAATTAAAAATGGAAAAAATTAATAAGGTACTGCTGTCAAGAGAAACTTTTAAATATTTGTCATAATATAAATTCAGTATCTCTATAATCATGTAAATGACATAGGGTATTTTTAAGAACACAAAGTTATCTATACCACATTTTCCTTTAAGCAACATGTTTTGTTAAGGAGACTATGAAGTGGAAATTGTTTTTACGACTTAAAATTGTTGCTTTCTCTCAAAGAAAAAGTACTTATGTTTCACAATAGAGTTAGAAACATAAATATAGCACAGGATACAGCAAACAGAGAGAAAATATTTTGTTAGCAGCTACCAGCTTTCCAGCCCATATGAATATATATATATATATATATATATATATATATATAATATATATAAATATTTATGTGTATTTATATATAAGTCTGTATCTATTCTAAGTCCTCATATACTTTTTATTAGATGTGGTTATTTAAAAGTCATTTTTCACCTACCTCATTTCTCATTTTCAGATATGCTACTCTAAGTAAGACACTACACCAATTTGATGATTCTAATTTTCTTTAATATCACCAAAATAATCTGTAGTTAAAGAAGAAAGCTAAAAACCCATTACCGCCAGGTACCCCCAGGAAATAATAATAAAGGATTATTTTTTAAATAGGAAGCCATAACAGTAAACAGAATGAGAAAGGAGAAAACAGTAATAAAATTTTAGAATTTCTGCAGCAGGTAAAGCCATTAGGTCATTTGAACCAGTCCTCCTGCTGAGGAAATGTAGACACGCTGGGTGAAATCTAAAATCATCTTATTGAAGGGAGTAGAGAACTAACAAAATAATGAAGCATTACCAGAATGAAGATCTATAGATCAGCATCAAGACAAGTGAACCTAGCTTTGGGGGCTACTTCTGCCCGCCAGAACATTTGCAAATCTGTAAGAAAGGCAAAGGCTGAAGTGCTTTTTAAAATCTCTTCACAGGAAGGGAAAAAGTTGGGAGTCCAGGAGATGGCAAAGCCCTAGTAACCCAAAGGGCTGCGTCCTAGGAACAAAGGTGAACACAAAGGAACCGTGCCTCAGCCAAAGGTGTAAAGCCCAACTCTGAATTATCTGTGTAGTCTAGAAAATCTCCAACTCAGAAATTTTATCGAATTGACCTCAGATTGCTACTAATTCTCAGTGGATGGAAGAAGCAAGGAAGATCCTACCTAAAAGGAGATACCCAAACTTCAAACTCTTTTTATAAACTTATTTTTTATATGTTTGGTAAACTTTTTATTTTAGAATAGATTGAGACTGACAGAAAAATTGTGAAGATAGTAGAGAGTTCCCATATACCCCACACATAGTTTTCCCTGGTATTAACATTTTTCATTATTGTGGTACATTTGTTGCATTTAATGAACCGATATTGATAGATCATCAACTGAAGCCCATACGTGAAGCAGATTTTCTTTGTTTTTTGTTTTTTTTTCTTTTTCTTTTAACCAAATGCCCTATTTCTGTTCCAAGATACCATCCAGGACACCACATTACATTTAGTCATCATGTCTCCATAGGTTCCTCTCGGCAGTGATAGTTTCTCAGACTTTTTCTTGTTAATAATGACCTTGAGAATTTTGAAGCATACCAGTCAGATATTTTGTAGAATGTCCCTCAGTTGAGATTGGCCTAATGTTTTTCCCATGATTATACTGGGCTATGAGGTTTTTTTGGAGAAAGACCACAGAGCTAAAGTGCCATTTTCATCATCCCATATGAAGGAAATATACTATCAACATGACTCCACTGTTGATGTTGACCTTGATCCAAGTTATGTTCGTCAGGATTCTCTAGTATAAAATTAAACTTTATCCTCCTTTCCATATTGTACTCTCTAGAAGGAAATCACTGTACACGGGTCATACTTATAAAGAATAGGAGTTATGCTCCTTGAGGACATAAATTATCTATATAAATTATTAGGAATTCTTCTGCATGGGACATTTGTCTATTACCTCCCATTTATTGAGTTTTTCAATAGTTTATCACTATAGACTCATGGATATTTATTTTATACTTTGTGTTATAATCTAAGACTACTTCATTTTATTCCTATAATTTCTCCAGCTTTGGACATTGGGAGCCCTTTTGGTTGATTCCTGTGTCCTTTTCATATCCTGCCATTGTTGTGGAGTTGCTGTTTTATGGGGGGCTTTGTTTGTTTTTGGTTGGTTTTTTTTTTGTTTGTTTGTTTAGTTTGGTTTGGTTTAGTTTGAGCACTTCCTTACTTTCTGGCACTACAAGACATTCTGGGTTCATCTTGTATGTGTCCTGCTCCAGTTTGAGAGTCAGCCATCTCTCCAAGGAGTCCTGGTTGATTTTACTGAAGAATGGCATTATAAATCAAGATCTGAGTGTTAGTGTGCTCATTGCTACTGCTGTGTCATTGCTTCTAGACTCTCACAGCTGATGGAGAAAGGAAACATGTATATCCTAACCAGAATATTTATACTTATTTATAAAGTATCGATTTATATTGTATATCCATATATGTTGAACTAAACAGGAGTTTATACTCATGTGTCTAACTGTACTCCTTTACCATATGGATTATTCTTTCCTCTTCTTCCCCTCGCTTACCTATAAACTTCCACTCCGGTAGTAAGAAAACTGTCTCCCACTATCTACCATCTATTTATTTAACTGTTCAATTCCAGTATACATGTTATAGTTGTTTTAGAATTGTTAACTCATATGCTTGTTGAAGACAATTTTTTTCAACCAGAGTGTACTACTTCTATTCAGTTCCTTTTGTCTCTAGTCTTACAGACTCCACTCATTTCTAAAGTTATTTAGGTCAACTATTTCCCCCACCCCTTTCAATGAGATTGTTTCATACATTTTTAGTGTAGCTAGGTTCTTTTGTCACAATGTGAACTGTCGCATAGCATAGAGTCTACCTAACAATTTCTTAAATTTAAATGCCTTAAGACTCACTCCTGCGCTTTAAAGTTTTATGGGTTTTGAAAAACGTAGTGGTATACATTACAGTATTATGCAAAATAGTTTCACTGCCCTAACACCATATGCTTCACCTATTCAAAGCACATATGCACTCTAAAACTCCTTCAACCACTAATCTGTTTTACCTGTTTGTCTTTTGGGGATGTCATATAAATGGAATAATGCAGCATGTCGCCTTTTCAGACTGGCTTCTTTTACCTGGCAATATGCATTCAAAATTCATCCATGTCTCTGAATGGCTTGATAGCTCAGAACTTCTTATTGCTAATAGACTTCCACTGTATAGATGTACACAGTTTGTTTATTAATTCACCTACTAAAGAACATCTTGGTTGCTCTAGGTTTTGGAAATTGTTAATAAAGCTACCGTAAACATTTAAATGCAGGGTTTGTTTGTTTGTTCCCATTTTTCTTTGAGAGAGAGAGAGAGCATGCACGTGAGCAGGGTAGAGGGGCAGAGGGAAAGAGAGAGAATCTTAAGCAGACTCCACATTCAGCATGGAACCCAACGCAGGGCTTAATCCCATGACCCTGGGATCATGACTCTGAAATGAAAAGTCAGATTGAGCTCAACCGAGTGAGCCACCCAGGTGTCCCTCAAACGTACGCTTTTATGTGGAACATACATTTTCAAATCAATTGGGTAAATACCTAGGAGTTTGCTGAATTGTATAGTAAGAATATATTTAGCTTTGTAAAAACAAAACAAAACAAAACAAAACAACTGCCAAACCATCTTCCAAAGTGCCTATACCAATGTGCACCACCACCAGTAATGACTGAGAGTTGCTGTTGCTCTGTATCCTTACCAGCAACTGGTAGTGTCAGGGCTTTGTTTTTGGTTCCTCGTCATTCTAATAGGGGTGTGGCGGTACCTCATTGATGTTGCAATTTGCATTTTCCTAATGAGAAATGATGTCGAGCATCTTTTTATATGCTTACTTGCCATCTGTATATCTTCTTTGGTGAAGTGTTGTTCCGATCTTTGGCTCATTTTTAACTGAGTTGTTAGGTTTTCTTGTTGTTGAGTTTTAGGTTTTCTTTATACATTTTGGATGCAAGTCCGTTATCAGAAATGTGTTATGCAGATATTTTGTCTCCAGTTTGTGGCTTATCTTTTAATTTTGTTTTACAGTATCTTTAGCAGAACAGACATTTCTCATTTTAATAAAATCCAACTTATGATTTTTTTTCTTTCGTGGATCATGCTCTTGTGTTGTATCTAAAATCTCATTATCAAGACTAAGGTCATGTAGATTTGCTCCTATATTTTCTTCTAGAAGATTTACATGCATTTTAAATTAATGTGTAAGATTTTAGTTAATTTCTGGGTAAGATGAAATGTCTGTGTCTAGGTCCATTTTTGGTTTACTTGTTTTCCATGGGTTTCAGGGGTTTTTTGTTTCGTTTGGTTTAGTTTGGCTTTTTGTTTATGGCACCATTTGTTGAAAAGATAATCCTTTATCCACTGAATTGCCTTTTCATCTTCCTCAAAAAATCAATTGGCTGTGTTTGTGTGGGCCTACTCCTTTTTTTCCTTTGATCTTTGTGTATATTTTTTCACCAGTACCAGATTGTCTTGCTTACTGTAGTACAAGTCTTAAACCATAATGTGCAGCAAAAATAAATAAATAAATAAATAAATAAATAAATAAAAATGTGTGGCATACAGTAAGAAAAAATAACAACTTAGATAAGGAGATAAAGCAATATGACTAAGAAAGCAGAGAAGGGCTACTGGGTGGTTCAGTCGATTGAGTGTCCAACTTCAGCTCAGGTCACAATCTCATGGTTCATGAGTCCGAACCCACATCAGGCTTGCTACTGTCAGCACACAGCCCACTTCAGATCCTCTGCCCCACTGCCGTTTCTCTGCCCCTCTCCTGTTCATTCTCTCTGTCTCAAAAATGATTAAACATTAAAAAAAGAAGAAAGGAAAACAGAAAGAGAAAGACAGTAGAAGCAACCCCCAGAGTTGCAGAATTTGGAATTATCAGTCTATTTTTGTGATATTCAGTGAGATGAAAGACATCATTATTAGCACAGAGGTATAAACTATTTTTTAAAAAGAGATAAAATAGAATTGGAATAGTACAAAATAGAAATCTCCGGGGTGCCTGGGTGGCTCAGTCAGTTAAGCGCCCGACTTCGGCTCAGGTCATGATCTCACAGTTCATGGGTTTGAGCCCCGTGTCCAGCTCTGTGCTGACAGCTCAGAGCCTGGAGCCTGCTTTGAATTCTGTGTCTCCCTCTCTCTTTGCCCCTTCCCTACTTATGCTGTCTCTCTTTCTCTCTCTCTCTTTCTTCCAAAAATAAACATTAAAAAGTTAAAAAAATAATAAATCTCAGAACTGAAAAAAATAGAATAACTGAAATTAAGAACAATAAATTAGATCTAGATGATGAGAAAATAGTGAAATAAAAGGTAAGTTAATATGACAAAACAAAAGATATGGATAAAGGCTGGGAAAACATGAATATATGTGATACACAGAATAAAGATAAATAAGGAAGATAAACAAAATTGACAAACCAAACTTGACTAATCAAGGAAAAAAAAGAGAGGACCCAAATCAACAAAATTATAAATAAAAAAATTACAACTGATACCACAGAAATACAAATAATCATAAAATGCTACTATGAACAACTATATGCCAACAAACTGGACAACCTAGAAAAAAATAAATGAATTCTTAGAAACATGTAACATACCAAGACTGAATCAGGAAGAAATAGAAAATCTGAACAGAACAATTACAAGCAAGGAGACTGAATCAGTAATCATAATCTCCCAACCAAAAAAAAAAGTGCGGTGCAGAACCAGATGGTTTCACAGGTAAATTTTACCAAACATTTATTTTTTTAAGTTTACTTATTTATTTTGAGAGAGAGAGCACGAGTAGGGGAGTAGGGTAAGGGCAGAGAGAGACAGAGAGAGAGAATCCCAAGTAGGCTCTGTAATGTCAGCACAGAGCCCAACACAGGGCTCAATCCAGTGAACTGTGAGATCGTGACCTGAGCCGAAACCAAGAGGCAGACATTTAACTGACTGAGCCATCCAGGCGCCCCTTTACTAAACATTTAAAGAGGAATTTACACCAATCCTTCTCATACTCTTCCAAAAATAGAAGAAGGATTGGTGGGGTGCCTAGCTGGCTCAGTCAGTTAAGTGCCCAACTCTACGTTTCAGCTCAGGTCATGATCTCAGGGTTTCCTGACTTCAAGCCCAACGTCAGGCTCTGTGCTCACAGTGCAGAGCCTGCTTGGGATTCTCTCTCTCTCTCTCTCTCTCTCTCTCTCTCTCTCTCTCTGCCTCTTCCCCCCACACTGTCTGTCTCTCTCAAAATGAATAAATAAACTTGAAAAAAAATGTTTTTTAAATATAGAAGAAGGATTGGGATTCTCTGCCTCTCTCTCTCTCTGCCCCTCCCCCACTCTCTCTCTCTCTCTCTCTCTAAAAATAAATAAGCTTTAAAAGAAAAAGCAAAACTATTCCTAGACTAGAAAAAGAATTAACACTCTTCAACTCCTTTTATGACCATAATCTACTAGTATATCATAAGAAGGCAATTTTACTCATGAATGTAGATGTTTAAGAGACTAAACAAAAATTAGCAAACTGCATCCAGCAATATATACAAAACACTAATATACACTACAACCAACTTAGTGTTACTCTAGGAAAGTAGGGTTGGTTTAGCATTAGAAAAATCAATGTACTTTACACTGTTAAGAGATAAAAGTGAAAAAAATCTATGATAATTTCAAAAGATCTACAAATCAAGTAATATTCAATAGCCATTCATTATTTAAAAAAAAAAAACAACTCTGTGATCTAGGAATAAGGAAATTTCCTTATTCCATAATAGGTTAAATAAAAAATTACAAACACTATTCTTTTTTTTTTTTTTTTTTTTTTATTTTTTTTTATTTTTTAATATATGAAATTTACTGTCAAATTGGTTTCCATACAACACCCAGTGCTCATCCCAAAAGGTGCCCTCCTCAATACCCACCACCCACCCTGCCCTCCCTCCCACCCTGCCCTCCCTCCCACCCCCCATCAACCCTCAGTTTGTTCTCAGTTTTTAACAGTCTCTAATGCTTTGGCTCTCTCCCACTCTAACCTCTTTTTTTTTTTTTTTTTTTTTCCTTCCCCTCCCCCATGGGTTTCTGTTATGTTTCTCAGGATCCACATAAGAGTGAAACCATATGGTATGTGTCTTTCTCTGTATGGCTTATTTCACTTAGCATCACACTCTCCAGTTCCATCCATGTTGCTACAAAAGGCCATATTTCATTTTTTCTCATTGCCACGTAGTATTCCATTGTGTATATAAACCACAATTTCTTTATCCATTCATCAGTTGATGGACATTTAGGCTCTTTCCATAATTTGGCTATTGTTGAGAGTGCCGCTATAAACATTGGGGTACAGGTGCCCCTATGCATCAGTACTCCTGTATCCCTTGGATAAATTCCTAGCAGTGCTATTGCTGGGTCATAGGGTAGGTCTATTTTTAATTTTCTGAGGAACCTCCACACTGCTTTCCAGAGCGGCTGCACCAATTTGCATTCCCACCAACAGTGCAAGAGGGTTCCTGTTTCTCCACATCCTCTCCAGCATCTATAGTCTCCTGATTTGTTCATTTTGGCCACTCTGACTGGCGTGAGGTGGTATCTGAGTGTGGTTTTGATTTGTATTTCCCTGATAAGGAGCGACGTTGAACATCTTTTCATGTGCCTGTTGGCCATCCGGATGTCTTCTTTAGAGAAGTGTCTATTCATGTTTTCTGCCCATTTCTTCACTGGGTTATTTGTTTTTCGGGTGTGGAGTTTGGTGAGCTCTTTATAGATTTTGGATACTAGCCCTTTGTCCGATGTGTCATTTGCAAATATCTTTTCCCATTCCGTTGGTTGCCTTTTAGTTTTGTTGGTTGTTTCCTTTGCTGTGCAGAAGCTTTTTATCTTCATAAGGTCCCAGTAATTCACTTTTGCTTTTAATTCCCTTGCCTTTGGGGATGTGCCGAGTAAGAGATTGCTACGGCTGAGGTCAGAGAGGTCTTTTCCTGCTTTCTCCTCTAAGGTTTTGATGGTTTCCTGTCTCACATTCAGGTCCTTTATCCATTTTGAGTTTATTTTTGTGAATGGTGTGAGAAAGTGGTCTAGTTTCAACCTTCTGCATGTTGCTGTCCAGTTCTCCCAGCACCATTTGTTAAAGAGACTGTCTTTTTTCCATTGGATGTTCTTTCCTGCTTTGTCAAAGATGAGTTGGCCATACGTTTGTGGGTCTAGTTCTGGGGTTTCTATTCTATTCCATTGGTCTATGTGTCTGTTTTTATGCCAATACCATGCTGTCTTGATGATGACAGCTTTGTAGTAGAGGCTAAATTCTGGGATTGTGATGCCTCCTGCTTTGGTCTTCTTCTTCAAAATTACTTTGGCTATTCGGGGCCTTTTTTGGTTCCATATGAATTTTAGGATTGCTTGTTCTAGTTTCGAGAAGAATGCTGGTGCAATTTTGATTGGGATTGCATTGAATGTGTAGATAGCTTTGGGTAGTATTGACATTTTGACAATATTTATTCTTCCAATCCATGAGCAGGGAATGTCTTTCCATTTCTTTATATCTTCTTCAATTACCTGCATAAGCTTTCTATAGTTTTCAGCATACAGATCTTTTACATCTTTGGTTAGATTTATTCCTAGGTATTTTATGCTTCTTGGTGCAATTGTGAATGGGATCAGTTTCTTCATTTGTCTTTCTGTTGCTTCATTGTTAGTGTATAAGAATGCAACTGATTTCTGCACGTTGATTTTGTATCCTGCAACTTTGCTGAATTCATGTATCAGTTCTAGCAGACTTTTGGTGGAGTCTATCGGATTTTCCATGTATAATATCATGTCATCTGCAAAAAGCGAAAGCTTGACTTCATCTTTGCCAATTTTGATGCCTTTGATTTCCTTTTGTTGTCTGATTGCTGATGCTAGAACTTCCAGCACTATATTAAACAGCAGCGGTGACAGTGGGCATCCCTGTCGTGTTCCTGATCTCAGGGAAAAAGCTCTCAGTTTTTCCCCGTTGAGGATGATGTTAGCTGTGGGCTTTTCATAAATGGCCTTTATAATCTTTAAGTATGTTCCTTCTATCCCGACTTTCTCAAGGGTTTTTATTAAGAAAGGGTGCTGGATTTTGTCAAAGGCCTTTTCTGCATCGATTGACAGGATCATATGGTTCTTCTCTTTTTTTTTGTTAATGTGATGTATCACGTTGATCGATTTGCGAATGTTGAACCAGCCCTGCATCCCAGGAATGAATCCCACTTGATCATGGTGAATAATTCTTTTTATATGCTGTTGAATTCGATTTGCTAGTATCTTATTAAGAATTTTTGCATCCATATTCATCAGGGATATTGGCCTGTAGTTCTCTTTTTTTACTGGGTCTCTGTCTGGTTTAGGAATCAAAGTAATACTGGCTTCATAGAATGAGTCTGGAAGTTTTCCTTCCCTTTCTATTTCTTGGAATAGCTTGAGAAGGATAGGTATTATCTCTGCTTTAAATGTCTGGTAGAACTCCCCTGGGAAGCCATCTGGTCCTGGACTCTTATTTGTTGGGAGATTTTTGATAACCGATTCAATTTCTTCGCTGGTTATGGGTCTGTTCAAGCTTTCTATTTCCTCCTGATTGAGTTTTGGAAGAGTGTGGGTGTTTAGAAATTTGTCCATTTCTTCCAGGTTGTCCAATTTGCTGGCATATAATTTTTCATAGTATTCCCTGATAATTGTTTGTATCTCTGAGGGATTGGTTGTGATCATTCCATTTTCATTCATGATTTTATCTATTTGGGTCATCTCCCTTTTCTTTTTGAGAAGCCTGGCTAGAGGTTTGTCAATTTTGTTTATTTTTTCAAAAAACCAACTCTTGGTTTCGTTGATCTGCTCTACAGTTTTTTTAGATTCTATATTGTTTATTTCTGCTCTGATCTTTATTATTTCTCTTCTTCTGCTGGGTTTAGGCTGCCTTTGCTGTTCTGCTTCTATTTCCTTTAGGTGTGCTGTTAGATTTTGTATTTGGGATTTTTCTTGTTTCTTGAGATAGGCCTGGATTGCAATGTATTTTCCTCTCAGGACTGCCTTCGCTGCATCCCAAAGCGTTTGGATTGTTGTATTTTCATTTTCGTTTGTTTCCATATATGTTTTAATTTCTTCTCTAATTGCCTGGTTGACCCACTCATTCGTTAGTAGGGTGTTCTTTAACCTCCATGCTTTTGGAGGTTTTCCAGACTTTTTCCTGTGGTTGATTTCAAGCTTCATAGCATTGTGGTCTGAAAGTATGCATGGTATAATTTCAATTCTTGTAAACTTATGAAGGGCTGTTTTGTGACCCAGTATATGATCTATCTTGGAGAATGTTCCATGTGCACTCGAGAAGAAAGTATATTCTGTTGCTTTGGGATGCAGAGTTCTAAATATATCTGTCAAGTCCATCTGATCCAATGTATCATTCAGGGCCCTTGTTTCTTTATTGACTGTGTGTCTAGATGATCTATCCATTTCTGTAAGTGGGGTGTTAAAGTCCCCTGCAATGACCACATTCTTATCAATAAGGTTGCTTATGTTTATGAGTAATTGTTTTATATATCTGGGGGCTCGGGTATTTGGCGCATAGACATTTATAATAGTTAGCTCTTCCTGGTGGATAGACCCTGTGATTATTATATAATGCCCTTCTTCATCTCTTGTTACAGCCTTTAATTTAAAGTCTAGTTTGTCTGATATAAGTATGGCTACTCCAGCTTTCTTTTGGCTTCCAGGAGCATGATAAATAGTTCTCCATCCCCTCACTCTCAATCTAAAGGTGTCCTCAGATCTAAAATGAGTCTCTTGTAGACAGCAAATAGATGGGTCTTGTTTTTTTATCCATTCTGATACCCTATGTCTTTTAGTTGGCGCATTTAATCCATTTACATTCAGTGTTATTATAGAAAGATATGGGTTTAGAGTCATTGTGATGTCTGTATGTTTTATGCTTGTGGTGATGTCTCTGGTACTTTGTCTCACAGGATCCCCCTTAGGATCTCTTGTAGGGCTGGTTTCGTGGTGACAAATTCCTTCAGTTTTTGTTTGTTTGGGAAGACCTTTATCTCTCCTTCTATTCTAAATGACAGACTTGCTGGATAAAGGATTCTCGGCTGCATATTTTTTCTGTTTAGCACACTGTAGATATCGTGCCAAGCCTTTCTGGCCTGCCAAGTTTCAAAGGAGAGATCAGTCACGAGTCTTATAGGTCTCCCTTTATATGTGAGGGCACGTTTATCCCTTGCTGCTTTCAGAATTTTCTCTTTATCCTTGTATTTTGCCAGTTTCACTATGATATGTCGTGCAGAAGATCGATTCAAGTTACGTCTGAAGGGAGTTCTCTGTGCCTCTTGGATTTCAATGCCTTTTTCCTTCCCCAGTTCAGGGAAGTTCTCAGCTATAATTTGTTCAAGTACCCCTTCAGCACCCTTCCCTCTCTCTTCCTCCTCTGGGATACCAATTATGCGTATATTATTTTTTTTTAGTGTATCACTTAGTTCTCTAATTTTCCCCTCATACTCCTGGATTTTTTTATCTCTCTTTCTTTCAGCTTCCTCTTTCTCCATAACCTTATCTTCTAGTTCACCTATTCTCTCCTCTGCCTCTTCAAGCCGAGCCATCGTGGATTCCATTTTGTTTTGCAATTCGTTTAAAGCGTTTTTCAACTCCTCGTGACTGTTCCTTAGTCCCTCGATCTTTGTGGCAAGAGATTCTCTGCTGTCCTGTATACTGTTTTCAAGCCCAGCGATTAATTTTATGACTATTATTCTAAATTCACTTTCTGTTATATTATTTAAATCCTTTTTGATCAGTTCATTAGCTGTTGTTATTTCCTGGAGATTCTTCTGAGGGGAATTCTTCCGTTTGGTCATTTTGGAGAGTCCCTGGCGTGGTGAGGACCTGCAGTGCACTTCCCCTGTGCTGTGGTGTATAACTGGAGTTAGTGGGCAGGGCCGCAGTCCGACCCGATGTCTGCCCCCAGCCCACTGCTGGGGCCACAGTCAGACTGGTGTGTGCCTTCTCTTCCCCTCTCCTAGGGGCGGGATTCACTGTGGGGTGGCGTGGCCCGTCTGGGCTACTTGCACACTGCCAGGCTTGTGTTGCTGGGGATCTGGCGTATTAGCTGGGGTGGGTAGGCAAGGTGCACGGGGGCTGGAGGGGCAGGCTTAGCTCGCTTCTCCTTAGGTGATCCACTTCAGGAGGGGCCCTGTGGCAGCGGGAGGGAGTCAGATCCACTGCCGGAGGTTTGGCTCCGCAGAAGCACAGAGTTGGGTGTTTGCGCAGAGCGAGCAAGTTCCCTGGCAGGAACTGGTTCCCTTTGGGATTTTGGCTGGGGGATGGGCGGGGGAGATGGCGCTGGCGCCTTTGTTCCCCTCCAAGCTGAGCTCTGCCGTCCGGGGGCTCAGCAGCTCTCCCTCCCTTTGTCCTCCAGCCTTCCCGCTTTCCGCGCAGAGCTGTTAACTTATGACCTCCCAGACGCTAAGTCGCGCTTGCTGTCGGAACACAGTCTGTCCGGCCCCTCCGCTTTTGCCAGCCAGACTCGGGGGCTCTGCTTGGCCGGCGAGCCGCCCCTCCGCCCCGGCTCCCTCCCACCAGTCCGTGGAGCGCGCACCGCCTCGCCGCCCTTCCTACCCTCTTCCGTGGGCCTCTGGTCTGCGCTTGACTCCGGAGACTCCCTTCTGCTAATCCTCTGGCGGTTTTCTGGGTTCTTTAGGCAGGTGTAGGTGGAATCTAAGTGATCGGCCGGACGCGCTGTGAGCCCCGCGTCCTCCTACGCCGCCATCTTCCTCAACTCCCTACAAACACTATTCTTAATGATAAAATGTAAGTTTTCCTTTTAGAACCAGAAAAAATAAAACAAACATACCTGCTATCACCATTTTATTCAACATTTTATTAGAGGTCCTCACCAGTGCAGAAGAGCAAGGAAAAGGAAGAAAATGTGTAAGAATTGGAAAGGAGGAAAACAATTATTATTCATAAATGACAATAGTATATGTAGAAAACTGAAAAGAATAAACCAAAAAAAAACCCATTAGAATTCATTAATTTGTTTCTCAAGGTCACTGCACACAGGATCAATATACAAAAATCAGTAATGTTTTTACATCTGGCAATAACAAACTGAAAATAAAATTTTGAAAATAATACCTTTTATAATAAAATTAAAATATCAATACTTAAAAATTTCAAAAAATCAATCAAATGAAATATAAATGACAAAATTAAAGAAACAATATAAATATATAAATAAATATACAAATCATGTTCATGGATTAGAAGATTCAACATGGTAAAGATGTCAGTTTCCCCAAATTGATCTACAGTCCAGTGTAGTTTCTTTTTTTGTAAGTTTTTATTTAAATTCCAGTTAGCTAACATGCAGTGTAATATTAGTTTCAGGTGTACAATGTACTAATTCAGCACTTCTATACATCACCCAGTGCTGATCACAAGTGCACTCCTTCATCTCCATCACCTATTTATGAATCCTAGCAAACCTTTTTTGTGGAACTTGACAATCTGACCCTGAAATGTATATAAAAATTCAAAACACCAAAGGTAAACAAGATTATTTTGAAGAAGAACAAGATGGGAAAACTTGTTCTACAGATGTGAAGACATACTAAAAAGGTACAGTAAGTAAGATAATGCAGCACAAGAGTAGACAAATAGGAAAGAGAACCCACAAACATATGTATTCTTGATTTATGACAAAGTTGGAACTAAAGAACAGTAGAGGAAATAATGATCTTTTCAATAAATAGTAGTGGGATAGGAAAATCTAAACAACAGTGCTGACAGATGTGTAGATAAGCAGTAAAATTATAAAGAAAACTAATAAGTGATTGCTATAGAAATCAGCATAATGATTATATTTAATGGAGAAGAAAGGTTTGTGTTTTTGAGTGGGAACATGGGTCCTTCTAAGGTGCTATTAATATTCTGTATTTTCAGGGGCGCCTGGGTGGCTTAGTCGGTTAAGCGGCCGACTTTGGCTCAGGTCATGATCTCGCAGTCCGTGAGTTCAAGCCCCGCGTCGGGCTCTGTGCTGACAGCTCAGAGCCTGGAGCCTATTTCAGATTCTGTGTCTCCCTCTCTCTGACCCTCCCCTGTTCATGCTCTGTCTCTCTCTGTCTCAAAAATAAATAAACGTTAAAAAAAATATTCTGTATTTTCACCTAGATATTACTAGACTGTTCACTTCATAATAATTTTATTAAGCTGAACATGTGGGTTTAAGCAAAGTTCTAAAACACAGATAAATGGTAGCAGACCTGGAAAGACAAATCTTAAACTGGCAGTAGAGAAGCACTCTATCACTCTCTTGCTCTCTGTCCCTCTCTGTCTATCTGTTTGTCTCTCAAGAAATCTTATAGATCTTCTAGAAAGATCCTATACAAAGAATTAAGAACAAAAAATACTTCAGATTTTAGTAGCACAGGAAGCTAGAAGAAAATGGATTAATGTCTTCAGTATTCTAAGTGAATGTTATTTCCAACGTAGAATTCTTTTTGCTTTGCTTTCTTTCTTTCTTTCTTTCTTTCTTTCTTTCTTTCTTTCTTTTTTTTTTTTTTGATAAATGTGTATTCATTTTTTGAGAGAGAGAGCATGAACAGGGGAGGGGCAGAGAGAGAGGGAGACTGAGGATCCCTAGAGGGCTGTACGCTGACATCAGTGAGCATGATGCAGGGCTCGAACTCACGAACCATGAGATAAAGTCAGACACTCAACCCGTGAGATAAAGTCAGACACTCAACCCATGAGATGAAGTTAGACACTCAACCGACAGAGCCACCCAGGCACTCCCCCAACCTAGAGCTCTATAGTCAGTTGTTTTTCATCCATTCGGGCTGCTTCCCAAATGGTAGCATACTGAATACCAAAGACTGAGTAGTTTATAAACAACAGAAATCTATTTCTTACAATTATGGAGGCTGGGATGTCCAAGATCAAGGTGCAAGCTTATATTCAGTATCTGATGAAAGCATGCTTCCTAGTTCATACATATTTTGTCACTGTGCCTCGCATGATGGAAGGAACAAAAGAGCTCTCTGGTGCCTCTTTTGTAAGGGAGCTAATCCTATTCATGAGGACTTCACACACATAACCCCATCACCTCCTAAATGTCCCACCTCCAAATACCATCCCACTGGGAGTTAGTTTTCAGCATATGAATTTTAGGAGGACACAGACATTAAGTGTATAGAGCTGGCCAAACTAACAATCGAGCATGAGGATAGATGAAAGCCATTTTTAAACATAAAAGATCTCAAATATATCTACTGTGAACTTTCAGCAGTATACTGGAGCATATGCTCTGCTAAAACAAGACATTAGGTTACGAAAGAAGGCAACATAAGATCCAGAAAACTCGTGACCCAACACAAGAGAGGTAAAAGCCGTCTCCAAGGTAATTGTGAAAGAGGATCCCCAGATGACCGCTGTGAACAATAACAAGACAAGAAACAATACAGACTGAAGGGGCTCAGCAAGTCCTGGGAAAGACAGATTATCTGAAGACTATAACCATAAAAACAGGAAATTTATATATCTGGGGTAATATTTGGGGATAACTTATTGTTTTGTTTATAAAATCTAAGGGGAAAAAGTAAGAGAATTGCAAAAAGCATCATGGGGTAGCAGTTAAAGTATAGGCTCTGAAACCAGGCTCTGAGTTCAAATACTGGCTCTGCCATATATATACCTTAGCTTCCTCAAATATAAAACAGATCATAATAGTATCTACCTCATAAAGTCATATTAAGGAATATATGGATAATCTATGGAAATGTCTAGGAGGAGTGTCTGTCACAACTTAGCTCTCAATACATGTTAATAACCACAGTGTACTCCACAGCTCAGCTATATATAGCATGTATACAGTCACAGAAACATAAAATTGAACACTCGGTAAACTGAAAATACAATAATACCGAGGTGGATAGAAGGACAGGATGACTACATGTATATGGAGAGGGGAGAGTGTGTATGTAGATATCTCCATATCTACTTACTAATGCATAAAAGTAAAAAACAAAAAAATAGTCATAGAAGCATACTATGTAGAGGTACAAATAAGAATACTAGAATTAGCTTAAAAACTTAAAAGTGGTTTCCTTTGAATGGAGGAATAGATACATTACTCTTCACAAACCTTGTAGAACTATTGGACTCTTTAAATTCTGTATATGAAAAACAAATTTTAAAAAGTTAAAACCAGACTTAAACCCAAAAAGTCATCTGTATGTAATGCCAGAAAGAAAGCAACTTACAAAGCCATGCATTTCTTCTATGAGAATGAAGACAGCTTTGCTGCCTCCAGAGACTAACACATATTGAATAAGCACATATTTCGAAGGATAACAATTAAGCTCTTTCAATGGATGTTCCTTGAGCATGTCATTTTGGAAAACATTTGACCCTAACTGTCAGCCTTCTTCTGCATTTGGCGGGACTTCCCCTGGCTCCCTGTGTCACTCTAACAGGTGAATAACTAAGAAAAAAGCCTTTCTTCTGCCTGTGGACACTTGTTTATGATGGCGTTCAGGATCCTGGAGCTAGGCTGACAGATGCTCCTCCAGAAGGTTAATGAGATAAAGGTTCCTCCAGCTGGCCCTTAAGCAGAGATTACACCTGAGGGGAAGATAAGTAGATTATTCCAGAAACAGACATTGCTTCATGTTCTTCATAAATTAGCACCCTCATAAAGGTAAACCAAGAAGGTTATCCTCTCTCAGCTGGCATCAGTATTTAATTACTTTTCATATTTCTGTCATTTTATTTTTTTAATGAGATTTGGGACTGTTCTGTGATTGTTACCAGAATTGCCAATGCACAAGAGCCAGAATGTATTTGGAAACTAGAAGGGCTATTTTTGTTTTCTGGATTTTTCTCCAGGTTCAAGGAACCAAAGGTAAGTTATTTGAATATTTGTTTATTTTTAAAATTGCTTATCTATAAAATCTATTTGCAGAAGTGAACATTCAAAATCAACAAGCTCACCATTATGTCTCAGAGGGTTAGTATATGGTAAGCCCTAAATAAATATTGATTAATTGATTGAATGATTGTCAGAAATGGTTTTCACGTTGTTGAAAATTTACTTCATAATTTTAAGTGCAATTAATGTTAATAAAATAAGAGAGATGAATGCATCCTTTTTGCTTTATAAAACATCGAATACAAATTTATGTCAATATCAGTAACATTAGTAGATCCATGAAACCATTCCATTTATCTCTTAAAATTGACAAATAAAATATAAAGGTTGATGCAATATTTACTGAAGCTAATGTTTTAAGCTATTTATAATCAGACAACAAATGTATTTCTTACCTTCTCATAATTAAATCTTGAGTTGCTTTTCCTTAAAAAATAGCAAGGGGGCTTTGTCTTCAGAGTTCATGATAATGACAAACTCAGAAACATGGTTGTTTTTGAAGTTGTTTGCATAAAAGAATGAGGCAGTGCATGTTCTTTTTTTTTAGCTTTTTTAAGATCACTGATAAATTTTATTTTATTTTATTTTATTTATTTATTTATTTATTTATTTATTATTTAAATTCAAGTTAGTTAACATACATTGTAGTCTTGGCTTGAGGAGTAGAACCCAGTGATTCATCTCTTACATATGACACCCAGTGCTCATCCCAACAAGTGTCCTCCTTAATGCCCATCACCCACTTGGCCCATCCCTCCACCCAACGCCCCTCCAGCAGCCCTCAGTTTGTTCTCTGTATTTAAGAGTCTCTTATGGTTTGCTTCCCTCTCTGTTTTGAAGTTGCATGCATGAAAGAACGAGGCAGTGCATGATCTTATGGCAAATCTTCAAATGAATTTAAAATTAAAGCAAGCCACTAAGCAGGCATATTTAAGAAAAATAATGTATTTTCAAAAATCCTGTTGAAGAAAGCTTCACTTTTTTTTTTTTAAGAATAAACTTAGTCATTGTAACATAGTCTTTTTAAGACATTTGAAATCAGTAATGTTTGGTTCTTCCGTAAGGATGACATAGCTTCAGACAATTAACATTTTAATCAAATTATTGGTTTGAAAATGTCCAGAGAAAGTAAAACAAAGAGTTGTTGCATTTGTAAGTCACAAAATAACTAATTGTCAGTTATTTTATATGTTACTTTTTAGTGGTTGCATTTAGAAGGAGAAAAAAAATTCTATAAAAGAGTATATAAAAATACCTTTTGTTTTTCAACCTGTAAATGATAGTGGATGAAACAAAAGTTTACTTACCTTTCCTTTCAATTGTCAGTTATATATCAATGTTTACATTTATAAAAACATTTTCATTAGAAACAAATGATGGGATTCTAGTGTATTTTGAGTTTAATTTGCTGAAACAAGCTTACTGTCTATTTCACACACTTGACCAGGCAAATCATCTTTGGGTTTGTCATTGTTGTTTAATTAATTGTGTTAACTAATTTAACTATTTTTGCTATTTTCATACATTATATATCAACCATTACAATTACAAATAGCATAATCATTTGCATAAAGTTAAATTAAATAAGCTCACCAAAACCTATAATTTGTTATATGCCAGTTTCTATGAAACAAAGTACAATTAATGGCATAATAAAAAATCCTTATATTTTACTTGTTTGGGACTTTTTATTCTGTAAGAATCTCAGATCTGTGAACTTCTGTTAATCTCCAATTACTGAGGTCTACATTAATTAGAGTTTATGTGCTTCAGCCTGACTGGATTCCCGTTGGTAACTAATTAACCATGAGTGTATTTACATAGAAATACCATGAGTGTATTTACATAGAAAACAGTATGGGGAGTGAGAAGAAAAGTTCAATTTAATACAACTAGCTGTTAAACATATCCACTGAGTGTTCAAATTCGAGAGTTTCTTTTTAAAAAATTATAGATTATTTAAAAAACCAAAAAAGACATGAAAAATTGCACATAGAACTTCCATCCAAACACAACCTATGCTGGTACTGATATACGTTCCCTCGGTCTTTTTTCTATGTACACTTATTTAATTTTTACATGATTGCAGTTTTACAGTAGCACAATTTTATACCAGGCTTTCTGCACTTCTGTTCCATTATATGAATGTTCTACATTGCTGTCTAGTTTTGACATGTGTCTTTTTTTGGCTACATAATATTCCTTTCAGTTGATATGTCATGATTTGCTTTACATACTAGCCAACAAAAGAGAAATAATTGTTTCTAATTATATTGTTATGAATAACATTGCAATGAACATCTTTATATAAGTCTCTCTTAGTATTTAAGATTCTTAGCATAAATTGACTAAAGTAAAAAATTGGGTCTAAGCATAAACAGTTTTATAGTATTTGATTCATACCAAATTGCTTCTCGAAAGTTTTCCTATGCTGTTAGGTGATTTTTCCCAATTGAGTTCCACAGAGTGGTTACCAGCTACCCAATACTGTGCTTGACATAAAATATTAAGAGACCCAAAGACATGCCAATACTGTAAAATTTTTACTTTAAGCTTTGCAATTCTGAATGTAGTTTTCCCACTGATAACACAAAAGTGAAATGACTTTGATTTCAAAACCTTTACTATGTAAAATTGTTTACTCAACCGAACAGTTCAATAATTTCAAGGAACAATTATTTTGTCAAGATACCAAGGTGCCTCTCATATTCCTAATAGGCATCCCAGTTGCATCTGATGTGCACAGCACTGCTTTACAGTTTTACCTTTTCATTGCACATAAATAATTTCATCTAATTGCTTGTGGCATTCCAATGTGTGGGAGAAAGAGAAAAAAATCCACCCTTAGCAAGTCCTAAAATGGAAATAATGTGTATCAGAGTATGTACCTTTTGCATTACATTTGGATATACTAAATGAAACCTTAACTAAGTAAGTTAGTCACCAAGGTAGAGTAATTATTTTTGTAGCTATGAATGTCAGAAAATTTGCAATTGAAGACACTCTACTTCTTGCTAAGCCTTTACTACTGGGATATGTTCTCACTTCATAAAATTACCCAGGAAGGTGTTTTCCCTCACTGTGGCTCCATTAACAGAAAATGTGGATTCATTTCTATACCTGAGAGAGCTGCCCACTGACAGTCACATTAACTTTGCAGCTCCTCTACTTCGTTCATCTCTGCTACAGTCTCAGGACAGTGTAATTCAAAAGGTTCAAGGCAGACTTTTTGCTCAATTGTATCTGAAAAGGTGGCCTTATAATCAAGGCTCTGTAAATTGAAGACGCTTTGTGTTCAACTGAGCAGACTCTGGCAGCACACCTGAAGCCATTTTTTAGATTAAATACTCGCTTTAAAAATCAAAAGCAATTTCTGCCTTGTGGCCCCTCTGTGCTTATATCAACGACCACACTAAAGGACTATCATATATGTGAACTAATTAAGCAGCACTGACATGACCTGCTGCTTTCTTGGCCACTTCTATCAACCATAAGTGTGCAGCCATATTGACTGTATTTGCATGCTAATCATCTCTGAAAATTCGGATCCTGTATACCTTTGTCAACACAATCATATTCACAGCAGATTTTATGCTGTTTTAAAATAATCCATCTAGGTGCCTGGGTGGCTCAGTCAGTTGAGCATCCAACTCTTGATTTCAGCTCAAGTTATGATCCCAGGGTCATGGGATCAAGCCCCACATCAGCCTCTGCACTGAGCGTGGGACCTGCTTAAGATTCTCTCTGTCTCTCCCTCTGCCCCTCTCCCCCACTCATGCTCTCTATCTCTCTCCCTGTCTCTCAAATAAAAATAAAATAATCCATCTAAAGCAACAAAGTTTTTTCTTTCTTATGAGTCTCTGGGCTTATATTATAATTCAGTATGTATGTGGTAATGACCACAGTAAAAGTTCCAACATCATTGCTATATTGTGAAGTAACCAGACTCCAGGATGATGGAGGTCTCCATCTATACTGCCTCTTCCTACTTCAGGGTATAAAGGACACTTCCACAATTGTGGGGAAGGAACTGGTTATACCAATCCTCGGAATACAGCAAAGCAGCTTGTTGAAAGGAAGGCAAGTATTTGACCACAATGTGAGTTTTAGCCTTCCAAAGCAGACAGTTTTAAGCAACCACTGGGTCTGAGCTCACTGTCTGAGAGAAAGAGATGGTGTCACTGGGATTTCAACCTCACAAATCAAGAGCGCCAAGTCAGATGCAGCCATTTTAATAAGGAAGGAAGGTGCTCTGGACCAAGGCAACCTGCACGCCAAAGCTTAATCCTACAATGAGTTGATAAGGTTGACTGGCATAGCCATGGTAATGAGAATTCATCTATGGAAATGCCACTGTCAAGTGTGAACCTCAGCATGCATCACTATTAATTATTTATTGGGGATGTACTCTCCCTGCTGTACCTCTCTTCTGGCCACAGTGAATGTGGGAAGAGTGTGAAGGAACTACAGAAGAGTGATAAATGCTTCCAAGCATATGGTTATAGTCAGTAGATAAGTATTCTTCCATTTACCTTTAGTCATTCTTGAGGAAACAGTATCTTTCTGTGTGCCTTTGGAAAGTCATCTTAATTCATTCCAATTTGGTTTTCTTCATTCAGCCATCTCTAGTCCCCTCACTCACTGCAACCGGCATCTATTTTCATAATTGCTCCCCCAGGAGAAGGATTAAAGGAAACTACACTGAAAGAAATTTTATGGAGAAAATTCAGGACCTTGAAACTAATGAAAAGTTTCCATTTCAGAAATACTTTAACTTCATATAGAAATAGCATATGTAGGGCTAATTTGTCTGTCTTAAGGTTCCCGCTTCATTTATGAAGAAATAAAAGTTACATTTAATTAAGCCCAAATAAGAAACCCAAGGGCACTATTACAACCCATTGTAGGCCTGATCAAAACACTTTGTAGGTAGCAATCATATTAATAATCCTTTAGCTTAAATATTTGATTTTTTTAAGAAGCTCAGGCAAATTTTAATTAATCTTCTTAAAATTTCAGTGGCTGGTAGACAATCTGCTTATTTCTGTCCAGGAACCCAAGGCAGAGAATACTAAGTAACACTCCTAAAATCATTTGAGGTGGGAAGATTAGAACCAAAACTGGGATTTGAGCTATATTTAGTCCTGTCGTACATGTGCTTAGTCTATTAATCAGTCCAATATAATACAATGAGTGAAATTAATACACTTAAGTTACTGTTAAGTCAACAGCCAGCTTTCCTCTGTTAACAACACCAGATGATTTCTGGTTCTGGGCCATTTCTATTGCATAACTATTTGCATGACTGATCTCAGGATAGCTGGCTATATCATCAGCTCTACCCTAAAATTAGAGGCATAATTTTTGGAGCTGTATTACTCATTAGGAAAAAAGTGTGACATTTTGAACTCCTTAAAGAAATGCAGTCATTTATTCATGGTATCGTTTTAAATGCCCACCATTAAAGTCTAAGTTTATCAGTAAGTGGCTTATTTATGATTATGTTATGTATTTCAAAGCAGAACTTGGCCTAACGGATATGATTTGACACGTTCGGAAAGTCTCTTCTGAAACCAAAGATACTTCCCAATCAAAACCCTGAAAATTAACCTCCAGGTTTTTAATATTTTCAGACTAGAGATCTATAATTCTGAAATATGCCTTTCTAATGATTTCTCTTCCTTCCTTCTCTGAAAAAATGAGTTTTACTCTCATCAAAACTCGCCAGTCTTGCAGCCTCTCCCAGTTCCTCCAGTTGTGCAGCCCATCTAGGCCTCAGTGTCCACACATTAATGCTCCATGCTGGAGTGCACTTCCCAGCCTCTCCCAACACTCTTCTTGTTGGTACAATATAAACCTTACTCCTTGACCTCCTGCCCCATTTTCTTGGCTAATCCCACTCTGGGTAAATTTAACTTTCACTTTTCCCACTCTCATTTCTGAGCTGCCAAATAAGAATCCAAAACAAACAAAGTGCGTACGTGAAACAAATCCATGCACCATAACCACAATTGGGCCCTCCATGCTCTTTCACAGTCCTACTCATCTCTCATTCCCTGACTTAATCCCCTCATCCAGTTTCCACAACCTCTCTCTCCTTGAGCCAGCAACCTGATTCTTCCTCACTCACATAACGGCACAGTGAAAAGAAAGGCTTTAAGGCTCTCACAGGGCCGCATTCACCACAGAACACTTAAATGTCACACTTACTGTCACACTTACTGTCACTTACTGCGTATGCGACCTTGGCAAATTGCTCAATCTTACAGATACCTCCCATTTACGGTTTCTCATCTATAAAACGGGAATAATAATATCAGTGTCTTCCTCATATGGTATGATGAAGATAAGTGAAGTAATGTTTATGAAGTTCCTAGTGAGTTATCTCCTATAAAATTGCTCGATAAATGCTAGATCCTAAGATGAGTCTGATGATTTCCATCACTGTTGCCACTTCTTTCTTCGTACTGAGAAGATTAAAGTCATCTGATTTCATTTGATACCTCTTTTTTCTATTTCAAACTTTCTTTCAATCTTTATCCAAACTCGTCTCCTTTTCTCTTGTTTCAGAGAGATAAGATTTCATATTTTTGCTAATGTTACTTCTGTCTACCTATGACTTTAACTCCACTTACAGCCCATTCCCCTACGACCTTCCTCTGCCTGTCTCCTTTTCCACTGATTTCATTTTCCCAGTCTAAAAAACTTAATGCAACATTTCTCAACATTGGTAAAAACACTAGTGCTGGGGCTCCAGCTCTGAAGATTCTGATTTAGTTTGTCTGGGTGAGACCCAAGCTAGAATGGTTGTTAAGGCCATCCAGGCAATTTTATTGTGCAACCAGGTTTGAGAAGCATGATTTAGTGCCCTTCTGGAAAGATATGATATGTGGGTCATTATTTATTGGGCCACCAGAGGATCTGTTTTAATCTTCCTCTCTTTAGTAAATATTTTATCATAAATATATTTGTGGTTTGGAGGGAGTGGTCTCATCATTTAATAGAGTTGACAGGGTGGTTTGTATCCTCATTTCCTCTGTAGTGTTGTTTCAAATTTTTTAACCTTTCTACAGAAATTAGGGCTATAAGATATGTATATTTTTTAAGTTTATTTATTTGGAGGGGGGAGGGGCAGAGAGAGAATCTCAAGTGGACTCATGCTGACAACACAGAGCCTGACACAGGGCTCGATCCCACAAACCGTGAGATATGACCTGAGCCAACATCAAGAGTCAGACACTTAACCAACTGAGCCACACAGTTGCCCCAGGAATATATACATTTTTAAGTTTATTTATTTATTTTGAGACAGAGAGAACAAGAAGGGGAGGGGCAGAGAGAGGGGCAGAGAGAATCCCAAGCAGGCTCCATGGCTGTCAGCACAGAGCCCACTGCCAGGCTTGAACTCACAAACTGTGAGATCATGACCTGAGCCAACATCAAGAGTCAGATGCTTAACTGACTGAGCCACCCAGGCGCCCCCAGGAATATGTATTTTTTAAAAGCTGCACAGAGTATCCTAATGCACACTCTTAAAACTCAATTAAATGCTTCATGAGGGCAGGAACCATGTCCATCTTGTTCTCAGTCGTATCATCAGAATCCCCTTTTCTAGCATAAACCTCTGCTTCCTGCATTGTGTCCATGTCATTTTGTCATCTTCTATCTCTAAAGTCAGGAATTTTGGGTATCATGTAAGACAACATCCTCTTCATATCCAGGTTGTCATCAAATCCTATCAAATGCTCTGCTGATAAATGTTCAGCAACAATCTCTTCAAGAGATAAAAAGTTGTAATCATAGTGTTTGTCAGTATCCATAGTGTAAATAAACACTTTTGCCATGGCCAGTTTCAATCTACCGACATGACAACACCTAACGTGAGTGTGCACATTCGGCTCTCAGGAGCTGGGAGCCGATGTGAACCTGCTTCATCCAGCACGCCACAGCATTATTGATTTCAGCACACAGCACTTCTCTAATCCAGCTTCGCCTTTTCATCCTCATTGCTGTGGGACTATGGATAATAGCCTCCTCTCGTTCTGACCTTTGACTTCTCCATTTCCTATGCCCATGATACCTAGTCAGTCAGTGGCATATCCTGTCAATACTTATCCCAGATATGGCTCGTATTTCTTGAGCTTTAACTAGCTTTGTTATTCATTGTTTACCACATTCACTGTTGGAGGGAAAAGAAGGAGTAAAGAATAGAACTTCCAAATTCCCCTCAATGCCTTCAGAATGAAGTCTGGTAATTTCACTTGAGAGTCCTGGTGATCTGGCCTCCACCTTCCTCTCCAGCCACACTTGTAGAGACTGCTTGAGTCCTCCTGCCATGGGTGACACTCATTGCTTTCTGCAGATCTCCTTACCTCATAAATATATGTTAAGAATGTACAGAACGTATCTGTGACATTTGGAGAATAGTATAAAATGGTCATCTTCCAGATTAAATAATAAGCCATTGATGGTATCTTAGAAGTTCTCTGCTCTTGCAGGGTCTCTGCCCCTTTGCTCTGTGCCAAAAGTAGACACAGTCATGAATTTTGTGCTAATCATGTCATTGCCTGTCATTAGTGTTTCCAGTTATAAATGTATTCTCTAAATAATATATTTCTTGGTTTTCTCTGTGATTCTTATATTTAAAAAAATATCATGCTGTGGGTGTTCTCCTAGGACTGACTTCTTTGTCTCAACATTATGGTTTGGTGGGGGGCGGGGGGAGTTAATGTTTATTTTAAGAGAAAGAGCACATACATGCATGAGCGGGGGAGGGACAGAGAGAGAGGAGGACAGAGGATCTGAAGTGGGCTGTGCACTAACAGCAGAGAGCCCCACGTGAGGCTCGAACTCAAGAACCATGAGATCATGGCCTGAGCCAAAGTTGGTCGCTTAACCAGCTGAACCACCCAGGCACTCCTCAACATTGTGTTTTTAAGATTCACCCACATTGTTGCGTTTAGCAGACCCTGAGACAAAAGTTTACCTGTTATTCTTCATTAAGGAGTGCATTTTCAGGGTGGGAGCCTTGCTGGTAAATAGAAAAGATCTTAAAATTTGCCTCAAAGGCCATTATTAGCATTTTCCTGCATACTAGACGTGTGCGCATCTATGGACAGTGGGCGGGTCCTGATGTTTCTCATGCCGCAGCAGCAGCAGAAAATCCTGGGGCAGGAGAAAACAGACACCATGAAACATCTATGAGGCAAAGAGCTGCGGGCTGTGTCTCCTGTGGTGGATCAGAGTTTGTGAAGAGCTGGCCTGAGAGAGTGGTGAGGCTAAGAGGGCCTGAGATGGTGCAGGATACCACCTGTAGTCATTGTTCTGTTGATGGACTTGGCTGTTGCACTTTTGTATGTGTCCTCTGAGACTCACAGCAGGCAGGAGGTTTCCAGAGTCTGGGACTCTCATTGTCTCTCTGTCTCCCTTCTAAGTAGGAGATTGTTGTCATGAGGCAGGTGTGTTTTCAATTTTGCCAGGTGACACCACACTGTTTTCCTAACTGTTTGTGCCATTTTGAGTGAGAACTCCTTTTGTTCCAGATACTCAACACACTTCATATTGGTATTGCCTGATTTATTTATTTAGTTAGTTTAGTTTAGTTTAGTTTTTTTTATTATTATTATTTTGCCAATCTTTGGTGAGGAGAGGGTGGTAGTGAAATAGTATTTCATTGAGGTTTTATTTTGTATTTCCCTCATTATTAATGAGTTTCAGTATCTTTTCCTATATTGTTCCTTTTCTACAAAATGCTTACACAAAAATTGTGCCCATTTTTTCATTAGGATGTATATCTTTTCTTACTCACTTAGAACAGTTCTTTGAAAGTTATGAATATTAGTCCTGCAGTTGCATACCTTTCAAATATCTTCTCCCAGTTTGTAGCTTATCTTCTTACTTTCTTAACGGTAACCTCTGATGAGCAGACATTCTTCATTTTTATGGAGTGGAATTTATCATCCTTTAACTTCATAGTTTGTGAGGATTTTCTGTCCTGCTTAAAAAAAAACCTTCCCTAGCTTGAAGTCATGAAAATATTCTTTTATATTGTCTTACACAAATCATATAGTTTTTCTGTTCATATTTAAGCCACTGAAATTGATTTTGTGTGTGTGTGAGAGAGACAGAGAGAGAAAGAGAGAGATGTAGTGGAAAGAGAATTTCTTTTTTTTTTCCATATGGATAATCAATTGTTTTAGCACCATTTACTGGATAATTTCTGCTTTCCTCTCTGCTCTGTGATATCCCTTCTCTCATGAACATGATTTTGTCCATTTTTTTTTATTCCTTAACCAATAGTACATTGCTTTAATTATTACAAACTTATAATGATCTTGATATCCTATAACCATGTGTCCCTGGCTTTGTTCTCTTTTTTACAGGAGTGTCTAAGCTATTCTTGACCCTCCACTCTTACATAATAGATTTTAAAATTAGCTCACCAAGTTCTACAAAACACTTTATTAAGGAAATTGAAATTGTGTTGAATCTAAGGGCACCTGGGTGGCCCAGTCTTAACCGACTGCTATACATGCGTCCGACTTCGGGGCAGGTCATGATCTCACAGTTTGGGAATTCGAGCCCCGCATTGGGCTCCGTGCTGACATCTCCGAGCCTGGAGCCTGCTTCAGATTCTGTGTTTCCCCCTCTCTCTACCCCTTCCCTGCTCACACTCTGTGTCTCTCTGTCTCTCAATAATAAATAAACATTAAAAAAAGAGAAGAAATTGTGTTGAATCTGTAGATTAATATGGGAGAGCTGATACCTTTGTAATGTTAAGTCTTCTTATCTAAGAGCATGGAATATCTCTCCTTTTATTATCTTACAATAAAGTTGCAGGCTTATTTCATTAAAGGGCTTACATATGTTGGACTTATCCCCAGCTACTTTATATTGTGATCATGTAAATGACATTTTTATTACATTTTCTATGTAGAAAAATAATTGGTTTTATATCCCTTAGCTTTGCCGAACAATCTTAATTCTGAAAATTCACTAGCAACTGTTTGGAGTTAAAATTTTTTTAATGTAAATAATTAAATTTTTTTCATTCATGAATAAAGAAAATTTGAGTTCTTACTTTTCAGTCTTTGTATCTTTTATTTTTTGTATTTTCTTACTGTTCCTAATAACCCATCCAGCATATTAAAGACAAATGGTGATTGAACACATTCTTACCTTGTTACTGATCATAAAGGGAATGCTTTCATACTTTACTTGGGTATGATGCTTGTTTTACATTTTGCATGTTTTGTTTTTGTAAATGCCCTATACCAGGGTTTTCCTTTAAAGTTCCCTTCTATTCCTAAGAGTTCTAATCATTAATGAATATGGAAAGATAGCGTACACTTCTATATCTATTTAGATTACCAGCTGGTTTTTCTCTTTTAATTCATTAATGTAATAACTTGCCTTAATCAATTTTCAAATATTAAATCCTGAGATACATTCCTGAGATAAATCCAACTTGGTCATGACCGTTTTTCACACACTGCTGGATTCCATTTGCTAATATCTTATTTCAAATTATTGCATTCATATTCATATGCAAGAGTGGATCATTATTTTTTATCTCCTAGTTTCCTTGGCAAGTTTTGTAAGACTTTTTATGAAAATGAAGTTTGTCTTTTTTTTTTTAATATTTGATAGAACTCTCTGATAAAGCTAGAGAATGATATTTATGGAAAGATATTTGACTGCTGACTCAACTTTTTTATAGGTTATAATAGTAATGAGATTTCCTATCTTTTTTATATTAGTTTCGGTACCTTGTATATTTCTAGAAATTTATCCATTTCATATAAAATTTCAAATTTATTGACAACATTATTCATAATATCCTCTTGTGTTTTTTCATGGCTATAGAAAATGTAATGATGTCCTCCTTTTGCTCCTGATAGGATTGTGTCTTTTGCTTACCTCGTCAATCTTATTTTTTCTTGTTTTTCATTAGCTTTTTCAAAGGAGAAATTTTTTAGCTTTTATATTTTCTTTATGTTATTGTCTTATGTTTTACATTTTCTTAATCTCTATTCTTCTCTGTTTTCTTGTATTTTCTTTGAGTTTATTTTTGTTTTCTTTTGCTAACTTCTTGAGATGGATTTAGCTCACTAATATTTAGCTTTTTTTTTCTTTTTCTAAAGTAAGCATTCTCATAAGATAAATTTACCTTTCAAATACTGATATTGCCATGTTGCCATATTCCACAGTTTTATTATGCAGTATTTTTATCATCTGATAAAATGTTCCCTGATATTTATCATTTGATAAAAATATTTCTACTATGTAGCATTATTACTCCCTTGTCATGGGTTTTTTATAAGGATTTTTTTTTTTTAGTTTCCAAATACATGGAGATATTCTGATTGTTTTTTAAAATTGATTTTTAGCTTACTTCTCTATTGGGCTGAGAATATAATGTACATGCATTAGAATTCAGTATATAGTCAATACCTGCATATGTTGTCCCTGTGCTTGAAAAGAAGGAATATTTTATATTACAAATATATAACATGTTATATGTTACATATTGTCTTTATTTTAAAATGTTCCACATGTGTCCATTAGGTCAAGTTTACTCATGTTTTCCATCATCTATATTCTTATTTATTTTATCTGCTTTTTCTATCAATTACCAAGCAAGATCCTTAAAATTTACCTGCTATTATTGTTATTTACTTTCCTTATTATTCTTTATTATTCTGTCAACCTATTTTATATTTTGAAGTCATAATATTAAGTGCATAAAATTGCAACTTGTTACCTCTTTCTGATGACTTTTAAACTCTTATCAATATGATATTACTCTTTTTCTTTGTAATACCTTCTGCCAAATAAGAAACTTTGTCCACTAGTATCCTGGAACTGACTCTTACTAACTTATAGGAGCCAATTACATACATCTTTTCACAAGTTAGTGCTTGGTAATGTCACGTCAGTGGCTTGAAATCAGCCATGAAAGAATATTAACACATGGAATTTGGCGAATGCTACAAATCAGGCCTTCTCATCTATCCCCAAGAACTGGTTATTAAATATTTACCAGCATAGCTCTGACTTCCTTCAGTATTAATATAGCCATACCAACTTTCCTTTGGATAGTGTTAGCATGTTATTACTTTTTTTCCACCCTTTTAATTTCAACTTCTCTATGTCTTTCCATTTAGGTGTATCTCTGAAAACAGCATAGAGTGGGATATTTTTTTTAATGCAGTCTGACAATCTCTGCTTTTAACAGGAGTATTTTGTCCATTTGCCTTTAATGTGTGCCAAATATTACATGGAACATACTAATCCAAAACTATGCTTTTAGGTTAGAAACCTAACACATATAGAGATTATCTGCCCAAGTTCAGGAAGTGACTCAAAAAAGCAGAACTGTCTTACTATAACTTGAATCCCACAGGTACTCAAAACAAAGTTCATCTTTCCTCTCTATATGAACATGGGTCCTTGTGCCTCAGAAAGTTTAACAAGCAGAGATTTACAGCTGTTTCTGTTGATTGACTACTCCAATTCTGTTCTTGAGCAGTTAAAAATATCACTTTTGTGTGGAAATATATGCACCAATGCTATACATGCAATTCTCTCTCTACTCAGAACTTTCATATACTCCAAGGTCAGGTCTGCATGAGAGCACTAAAAATAGGAATAGTGTGTTTCATGGTTTGCAATATACAAGCAGCAAAAAAAATTAGAAAACAGAGATGCTGAGCTAAATAGAACTAATTCTACTATGAATACTTTAGACATTGTAATATTCTAATAACTATGTTCCAAGTATATAGCACCCCTGGAAACGCAAGGAGAAAGATATCCCATGGTCCAGCAACCCAGCACAGCTGGAACCAAAAGGAAAGTGGGGATTTGGCACATATCATTAATGTGTCTCATAAGGAAATCCACATTCCTGTTCCCTGATATTTTATAGGGCACCCCCAGCCTCTAGAGTTTGCTAACTCCTGAATTGGGGGGAATTTTTCTGTAAGCTCTTGGTAGGTCTCTATGAATTCCTGCCACTTGTCTTCTTCACCCACTTCCAAGCAGATCATGGCCTCAGTCTGCCTCTGGCTTATGAATTACCTGGGACTGTTCAAGTGTAACCCTTTGGTTTCCATGCCATTCAATATTTGCATCAAGCCGTGCTCAAGAAATGCTCTAAACTGCAATGTCCCATACATTTGTGAGGTACAATTGCAACTGGGCATCCACATATCAGACTTACTAGTAATATTCCATTATGTTTCTCTTGTCCATAACCTGTGTATTTATTTAAACTCTTGAAGGAGTTCTGAAACCTATGGAGATTGTGCCAAAAGGTATACATGATGCTTTAGAAATTGGGAAGCAGAAGAAAGGAAAAAAGGTTAGTAGAATTTAAGTTAATGGAGGGATGAGATGATTAAAAGTGGCTTAATGGAATTGGTCCCACATTTACATGGAAAGGGTAGCTGCCTACCCAGGATGATTTGAGGGGTACTAAAAAATCCAGTTGTTAGAGAAAATGCGGGTTTCTTTTCAGCTGAAAACAAGCCTCAGCTAGGCTGGCGAGCAACTTGAACATACTTGTTCTCACCTTAGTTTCACATTCTGTTTACATGACCGTAGCACTAAACCAACTCCCTTCACCATTTGTTCAAAGTAATATACTTTGCAGTTAACCACAGCTTCTAGAAATATCCTACTTTTCTTAACTTTCAAGACTGGCTTATTTGGGGGAAAAAGGATTTTGCTGATTTTGCTTATGTATTCATATGAAAATCACTTCTAGTTCTTAACATTTTAAACTTTCCTGCTAAAATTCTCAAGTAAATTTAGCCCTCTATACAGTAGCAATGTGTTCATCTTGTAGTTCCCACAATCTGTGACCCAATACCATGTACCTTGAGAACACTTGAGTGTCAAGGGCATGCGTGTGGTTCTGGAATTACAGTAGGGACAGTGCACTTGAACTGGTAGTGGCTGTGTGTGGACCTCAGCCAGGGTCCATTATAAACCGATGCCCAGCTTTAGATGAAAGCAGCTGTGTTCTGAGACCTTCACACCACACACTATGACAAGTACTTCCACTGTGTTTCTCTCCTCTCCCAGGACAGAGAGGCCAGTCATCTTTGACACCCCTCCCCTTCTCAATATGCCATTCTATCTCTCCCCACAAGGGGTGGAGGACTTAGATCAGGAAAGTTTATGCAAGATTAAATAATTATTTTTGAAAATTTCCAGTCATTGATTTGGTCCTGAAATGTTATCTACTTTCTCTCTGTGGAATTCTGTTCTTCAAATGGAGATTTTTGTTCTATAGGAATTCCAGTAATTTTTGTCTCTACTTCTGTTAATTCATTCATTAAGGCATTCCGGCCTTCTCCCTTAGGAAACATAATGGGTTCGCTAAGTGCTTGTACCAGTGACTGTTGCTTTCATAACAATGCTGCCGGAAAAGCCCCATTCTCCTTTTCCTGTTGTCTGTTTTATCGTCACAATATGTGTACAGTAATACTATATTGTAAACCTGCAGGGTTAGATGGCTGGAAAATAGCCTTCTGGAAAAGAGTTTGATAAGGAGTGGTCCAAACAGGTTGATAAGGATCCACTTGAGTATATAACCAAGAAAGAGACTGATTGGTGGGCAAAACTGAGCCTTACTTAAAATGAAAACTTCATAAGCAGCCTACAGCTGGAGGCCAACTTTGGTACAGAAAGGAAAAAAAATAAACTCTTTGCAGATATGACAGGGAGGTGAACTGAACTATCATGGCTTCCAGGATGCCAGTCAACATCAAGGCCACATGGCCACCAGCCTATAACCTAAGTGGAAAAAATACTTTTGACTGAAGGGCTAGCTTTCACATTAGCATGTAGATATGCTTAGTCAATCTAATTTTAAAACAGTATATGAGGAATCAAAAGCCTAGTATTTCTGACCTGCCACTTCACCCTTGGACATAGTTGATTTTTCCTTAGAATAAATTAATGTTTTAATTTAGTATTTGAATCTAGTGGTCATTTCATTAATTTCCTTTTCTATATATTTGGAAATTTCTAAACTTGTCATAGCTATACTGGATTGCAGGATTTGGGTTAGCTCCAGGGTAGAGTGGCTAAAGGAAAAAAAAAAAAGATCCTCCCAATGTAAACTTTTTTTTAATTTTATTTTTTAAATTTACATCCAAATTAGTTAGCATATAGTGCAACAATGATTTCAAGAGTAGATCCCTTAATGTCCCTTACCCCTTTAGCCCATCCCCCTTCACACAACCCCTCCAGTAACCCTGTTTGTTCTCCATATTTAAGAGCCTCTTATGTTTTGTCTGCCTCCCTGTTTTTATATTATTTTTGCTTCCCTTCCCTTATGTTCATCTGTTCTGTGTCTTAAAGTCCTCATATGAGTGAAGTCATAATGATGTTTGTCTTTCTCTGACTGACTAATTTCACTTAGCATAATACCCTCTAGCTCCATCCATGTAGTTGCAAATGGCAAGATTTCATTCTTTTTGATTGGTGAGTAATACTCCATTGTGTATGTATATATATATACACACACACACCACATTTCTTTATACATTCATCCATCAATGGACATTTGGGCTCTTTTGATACTTTGGCTAATGTTGATTAGCATTAGTGCTGCTAGAAACATTGGGGTGCATGTGTCCCTTCGAAACAGCATACCTGTATCCCTTGGATAAATACCTAGTAGGGCAATTGCTAGGTCATAGGGTAGTTCTATTTTTAATTTTTTCAGGAACCTCCATACTGTTTTCTGGAGTAGCTGCACCAGCTTGCATTCCCACCAGCAATGCAAAAGAGATCCTCTTTCTCCACATCCTGGCCAACATCTGTTGTTGCCTGAGTTAATAATGTTAGCCATTCTGACAGGTGGTATCTCATTGTGGTTTTGATTTGTAGTTCCTTGATGATGAATGATGTTGAGCATTTTTTCATGTGTCAGTTGGCCATCTGGATGTCTTCTTTGGAGAGCTGTCTATTCATGTCTTTGGTCCATTTCTTCATTGGATTATTTGTTTTTTGGGTGTTGAGTTTGATAGGTTATTTATAGATTTTTGGACACTAATCCTTTATCTGATACGTCGTTTGCAAATATCTTCTCCTGTTCTGTCAGTTGCCTTTTAGTTTTGCTGATTGTTTCCTTCGCTGTGCAGAAGCTTTTTATTTTGATGAGGTCCCAATAGTTCATTTTTGCTTTTGTTTCCCTTGCCTCCAGAAACGTGTTGAGTAAGAAGTTGCTGTGGCCAAGATCAAAGGGGTTTTTGCCTGCTTTCTCCTTGAGGATTTTGATGGCTTCCCATCTTACATTTAGGTCTTTCATCCATTTTGAGTTTATTTTTGTGTATGGTGTAAGAAAGTGGTCCAGGTTCATTCTTCTGCATGTTGCTGTCCAGTTTTCCCAGCACCACTTGCTGAAGAGACTGTCTTCATTCCATTGGATATTCTTTCTTGCTTTGTCAAAGATTAATTGGCCATACATTTGTGGGTCTATTTCTGAGTTCTGTATTCTGTTCCATTGATCAGAGTGTCTGTTTTTGTGCCAGTACCATACTGTCTTGTTGATTATCGCTTTGTAATACAGTTTGACAGGGATTGTGATACTTCAGCTTTGGTTTTCTTTTTCAAGATTGCTTTGGCTTTCTTTTTCAAGATTGCTTTGGCTATTCGGGGTCTTTCCTGGTTCCATACAAATTTTAGGATTATTTGTTCTAGCTCTGTGAAGAATGCTGGTGTTATTTTGATAGGGATTGCATTGAATATGTAGATTGCTTTGGGTAGTATTGACATTTTAACAATATTTTTTCTTCCTATCCAGAAGCATGGAATCTTTTCCCAGTTTTTTGTGTCGTTTTCAATTTCTTTCATAAGCTTTATATAGTTTTCAGTGTATAGATTTTTCACCTCTTTGGTTAGATTTATTCCTAGGTATTTTATGGTTTTTGGTGCAATTGTAAATGGGATTGATTCCTTGATTTCTCTTTCTGTTGCTTCATTGTTGGTATATAGAAATGCAACTGATTTCTGTGCATTGATTTTATATCCTCAACTTTGCTGAATTCATGAATCAGTTCTAGCAGTTTTTTGGTGGAATCTTTAAGGTTTTCCATATAGAGTATCATGTCGTCTGCAAAGAGTGAAAGTTTGACCTCCTCCTGGCCGATTTGGATGCCTTTTATTTCTTTGCAGAGGCTAAGACTTCCAATACTATGTTGAATAACAGTGGCAAGAGTGGACATCCCTGTCTTGTTCCTGACCTTAAGGGGAAAGCTCTCAGTTTTTCCCCAATTTAAACTTTTGGTGTCAACCACTTTTCTTAGCCTGCTGGAAGGAGCCCTGCCCATGGACACCCACCTAAATATTTCCTGCCCACCTAAATATTTCCTGCCACACCTTTCATGAGAACCTCCCAACTCATTGTGAGCCCATCCCACCATGCTGCCTCAGCCGTTCCTCAAATGGTCTCTTTTGCTGAGAAATCACCACTCTCACCATCACTCCCATCAACAAATGTACTCAACATGTATAATCCCAAACTCAAAGAAGTGATAATAGCAGTTGATTTTCCAACATTCCCTTTTCAGTATACATTATGTGTTAGATAGCGACACCATCTGGTGAGGTGGCACATTAGCATGTTGAATACACCAGGCTCTATGAGCACACATTGCAATCCTCTAAAAAATAAAAAAAAAATTAAAAAAATAGAGGAAAAAAGAGAATGAAGGGAGGAAATGTTGATACTTTTATGTGTGGTATCAGAGGAATCTTCACCCATATAGGACCTTACTTTGTTTTAGGAAAAGCAGTAAAGCCAGATCTTTCAACGACTTTTGCTGTGGAATGGAAAAAAAAATGGATCAATAGCTAGAGGGGAAATGGCATCAAGAGAATCCTTTAAGTAGAAGGAAAAGTAATAGCGTGTTTGTAGGCTGATTGGAGTAATCCAGCAAGAAGAAGGGAAATACCAACATAGGCAAGTGATAGAAGAGTTTCTGGAAGAATGTCCTCAAGAGGTGTAAACGGATGGGATACAGACAGTACACAAGTAAAGGAATTGGCCTTGAATAGGAATAGACTGCTCATCAAATAGTCACAGGAAGGAAAGCAGAGTATTTGGCTTTTGGAATGTGAATGCAGATGCAGTCAGTGAGCAGATGCAATGCTGGGCATTGATAAAGTTCTCTTCTTGCTCCCCTCATTCTCAGGAAAATGTGGAACCAGGTCATCAGCTAAAAGTGAGAATTGGCCAGAAGTGCAGGAAATCTGAGAAAAGTTGTATGTAGTTCTCCTGGAGAGTGAGAAACTCAGTGGACCAGGGAAACATAGTGTGATGCTATTTATGGATCATAAATTTAACATGAGTCTGGGGGCACCTGAGTGGCTCAGTTGGTTAAGAATCTGACTCTTGCTTTTGGCTCAGATCATGATCTCACGGTTCATGAGTCCCAGCCCCATGTCAGATTTCATGCTTACAGCACAGAGCCTGCTTGGAATTCTCTCTCTCTCTCTCTCTCTCTCTCTCTGCCCCTCCCCTGCTCACTCTCTCTCTCAAAATAAATAAACTTTAAAAAAAATTTGTTAAGTGAGTCCAAATGGTTATTTTTCTCCATCCACGTTCAGCTACAAGGGTACAAAGTGAGGAGTAGGAAGAGGGCTGAATTTAACATAAAGTTTTACCTATCAAGCACAATTATTCAGGGGCAAGGGAATTGAGGACTTGTCATCCTAAAGAGCCAAGCAATATTAATATTCTTTCACATTGACACCCATGGTCTTAATTGTTTCCATTTATTATTATTTATTTACTCTTGGATAAATTGAAAGTACCTGGGAATGCTGACTTTACTAAAATACACTTTATGCATAACCCATCTCCTTTCTGTTCTTTTGAGTTTCATTCACAGAGGAATTTTTTATTTATCTTTTCACTTAGGATATTATCTTTAATAAGATGACTGTGCTCAAAATCTCTGATATTAGACACTGTAGCAGGGAGAAGAAATTTAAAAGGGAGGTTGCAATAATGTAGGTGGACAGGACAAATGAAATACAAGAGAACAATAAATGAATTCTGAATATGAGGTCTGAGAAAGCTTAGTGGAAAAGGAAAGAAAGCTTAGAAATTGGCCCTTGAAGGAAGAAGGAAAAGAAGGGCCCGCCGATATGAGGGAACAGACAAATAGGAGATAAGCACTGAAGGATGGAAGTACAGGAAGTCTTCCAGGATGAGCATAGTCTTGTCTAAGGACTAAGGAGAAGTGTCACGAAAGAACATGTTTAGAAGGAAAAGTAATACCAGGGAGTGAAATGCATATACTATTGAATAAAGGAGTTTTTATTGAGCACTTACCCTGTGCATAATGCTGTTTTAAGTGCTGCCCAGGTGGTAACTCATTTACTAATATCACAGAAGCCCTGGAAGAGAGGCACCACCACTCCCCATTCTACAGGTGAGGAAACTCAGGCACAGACAGGTCAAGTGCTTCCAACTGTATAGCTAGTGAGTCACAGAGCAAGGGCCGTGTGTACCACTGGTGTTATCAAAACATTTTGAATAAACAAGAAACATATAATTTCTGTTGCTACTACATTTTTCTTTCGTAAATAATGAACATATTTAAATTAAATTTAGAAAGTAAGCAATGAATATTAGCTGTCTCTCATGTGTATTTAGAAGCTCTGAATATTCAAATATATTAATTTCCATTTTTTTCTTTTCCTCATTCAATGAGATGACTGTTTCCAAAAACTATTGGCTTAGACTGTTTTCCTGGTGATTAATCTACAATATAATATAGTACAATTGTATCTATTTTTGTCCAAATTCTTATTATATTGTATTCTGGAAAAGATACAGAGTTTTTGTTTGTTTTTTTCTGAAACCACTTTGCCCTTCTTTTTCTTTGTAACTCTGAACTTCACCCAGAAATAGTTGTTGATGGCAGCCAATTCATCAACATACAGGTTATACTCATGTTTTGTCAAGGATTTTCTGCCTGAAAAAATTTTCTAATCTTTTATTAAATATGCTTCCTTTTTATAGCAGGTCACTCAACTATCAATTCATTCTCATTAAACTTTTACCTATTCTTTCTAAATACTTATATAAACTAAAAATATCAGACACATGAAAATACATCCAGAGAATCAAAGTTCAGTTCAATTTCAACATTACTATTTATGCAACATGGAGGACAGCATCTAACGTGATCTCATTGCTTTACCAAAGAGTGCTTTCATTAGCACCAATAAATATCAGCTCTTTTTACCTCATTGAAATCTGTAACATTCCATGTTTCAATCTTTAAATTTTGGGTTTATTTTACTTGAATTCCTTGGGAAAGACACAGACTTTGTAAGTGTGGCATCTTCTATAAATATTTTTGAACACAGGTAACCCTTAGTCTGTGTTCTCAGAGACTTTGCCTACCTCTTTTCTAGTGATGACTTAGGGTCAAGATACAGGCAGAAGATTCTGATCCCTGCCCAAGTGATAGTATCATCACAAATGATCCCCTGTGGTCATTTCTATGTGTCTAAAGGAACACAGGCTGAAGTGTCTATTACTCATGTGAGAAAGGACACCAGAGAAAGGTGGAAGATGGTTAACCTAAAGTAGAGAAATGCATAGCGTAGAGGAAATATGAGGCACTGTCAACTTGACCTTTGCTATTCCAGAGGGCAGAGATAGGACTACTGTGCAGAAGCTACTGGAAGGTAATTTTCAACACACAGAATTACCTAAGTAGAGATTTTTAAAGTGAAAAAAAGTGCTTCCTAGATGAGGGAGACAATCATTTGTAGGATATTTGCCATGGGTCTCCCTTACCAAGGAGATATTAAAAATTCAGTGACCATATAATGTATTTTCCAAACAGGGATACATTTGAGACTGAAAGGATAGCTCCAAATAAACCAGGATATCCCAAGCAAACCAAGTCTCACTTCACCCTAATTCACCCTCATTGTTGATCACTGGCTATGTGTATTTGACATGTGAAGAATAGGGAAGATTGATCCCAGTGGGGAAAAAGGAACAGGTCAGAGCTCATGGGATTCTGGGACACAGAGCAAATCTGGAACTTTTTCACCTCCTTCTAATCCTATCCTGGTAGAATGAAGTCCAAAGACCTGGATCAAGCAGTCCTATGTGAGCAAGCCTGGATATGAGCAAAGTGTTAAGATCCAGAAGAATCCAAGTAGGAACAATTCCAGGACAGGGGCACTGTTCCCAGAGCCAGGATGAAGTAAATACTATTCCCAAAGCAAATTATTCAGCGGGTTCTAACAGAGCATAACATTAAAAAGCAAGAACAGGTGGCACCTGGGTGGCTCAGTCGGTTAAACATCCCACGCTTGATTTCGGCTCAGGCCATGAGCTCATGGTTTGTGAATCAAGCCCCACATCAGGCTCTGCGCTGACAGCACAGAGCCTGCTTGGGATTTTTTCTCTCCCTCTCTCTCTGCCCTTCCCCTGCCCACTCTCCATCTCTCTCTCTCTCTTAAAATAAATAAATAAACATTTTTAAAAAACAAAGTAAGAACCAGACCAACCCCAAAGGGCAGGATATTGTAGGGGTGACAAAGTGGAAAGCAGGACCAACATTACAGGCAGGCACTGTGAGAAGATGTGCAGGATGAATGAAGAGTACAGTTTCCCAAAGCATGGTCTGTGCTTACCATACTGGATAGGCCTAGAATTATCTAATGACCCACATTTTTTTTTCTAATCTTAGTGGCAAATGAATTGTAATTACAAAAACTTTTTTCTGTGACCTACACTGAAATCTGTGAGTGTGTGAAAGGTTATTAGAAATTAACATTCCTAAACTAAAATTCCCATTTTACCAGCTTCAGTGAGCAATGTATACTCAGCTCCTGTCTCCTTCTTGCACTTGCCAGTGTTCAGTGGGCACCTTCCACTCAGCCATGCAGCCAGCCTAACTCAAGGAAAATGGCCTCCACCTCCTCCACAGTTAGAACGAGCCACTCAGGGTAATTTCAGTCCCCTACTCTATGATCACTCAACTCAAGTCAATGGCACTGGTATATCCCTTGGCAACTGGTATTGGTCCAGGCATGTGGCATAAGTCAGCCACACTGTAGGAAAAGGTTATTTTTCAAAATGAACAAGGGCAAGCATGGTTAATTCAGTGGAAGCCAGCCTACAGATATAATCACCACGTGAGGGGACTGAGCAAAGAGAGTGAGACGGTGGCAGAAAGGCAGAGTCAGAGCTTTGTTTTCACCAGGCATTCCTTACCATTAGCTTTCCTTTCTATGTGATAATAACTTCCTTATTGTTTAAGCCATTTTGACATGGGTTGTCTTGACTCGTCCCCTGGAAATGCTCTTACAGATCCTTAGAGCAGTGGTTTCCCAAACCTGCATGCATATTAGAATCACCTAGAGACCTTCAAAAGTTGCTGATGCCTGCATTCTACTCAGAGATGATGATTTATTGGTTAGATGTGTGGCTGGGTGAGCAAATTAATCCATAAGCTCCCTTTCTTCCTGGAGATTCCTGGGAATTTATCACTGTCCAAGATTGACAGAGTACTGTAAGACGCCTCAAAATGACAGAGAATATGTGTTCCCACAGGACTCAGTCCATTTCCTGTAATGAAGGAGGGACGTTTATGCTTTGTGGCAAGATTTGAGTTCCTCCGCAGCTGCCCTACTTGGATTTCTGCTTGATTCCCTTGTCTATGCCAGAAGATTAGAGTTTGAGATGCTTCTTTACTAAAATGGGAATAGAAGTCTCAGTAAGCCACATGGTTAGGGTCTCAAGGGGCCATAGTGAGCGGTCCCAACTGTTCATCAATTATTCCTTTCTTAAGTGGAAGACATAAAAGGAAAGAGGTGGAGTGGGAGAGAGGTAATTGAGATCTGACCGCTATTAACATGCTCCAACACCTCCAAGCCTCAGTACCCTACTGTGTGATAAACCCAGAAACATATAATCTGTTTCATCAACACAGTAGAGTTTTGTGAAATAATATGACACATAGGAAAAAAATTCGAAGTAAGAAAGGACTCCGTGAATGTAAGTTATTGTTACAAGAGGTCCAGAAAGTTAAAAATGAAGTCTAGACCTTACCCTAACAGTCACAGCGGTGCCAGCAGGATGAAATGGCTCAGGGAGTTAAATCCTCTGCCAACCTGATCTCTTCATACTCCCTTTCATTCCTCTCACCTCTCTCCATAAAATATCAAACTTGCTCTGTAAAGTTGACTCTAAGATGTGTCCTTGCCCCAACTCACTTGCCACCAGATTGCCACCAGATTGCCACCCTCTGAGCCCCGCCCACAGAAATCCTAGCGCTGCCATTCACAGGCAGGAAGGTTGTTTGTTGCATTTTTTCCCCCTAGGTTTTTAGAAGCTCTCCACTTCCTCATCCAGAGTGTACCTCTGGGTACCACAATGTGCTATCTTTACCCACTTGAAATATAATGTCTATCAAAAGAGGCATCTCTCGGGAGGCTTGAGTGCTAAGTGGGGAGTGATTTTTAGAGATGTGTGGGAAATGGTTTCAATATTTGGCAGTTCCTAAAGGCAAGATGATTTGAGATGTTGGTTTTTTTTTTTTAAATACACTTGATCAGCTCATTATGCTATTCCCTTATTTATGAAAATGCCTTGTCACTGGAATTCGGCAGTTGCTCCAAAGTAGAACTTAAATAAACCAGAGGATTATAACTTTTAGTTTGTTCCATTCATTTATCATATGTTTCACATATATCAATGTATATATTCACCAGGAATCAATTTTTCTTTTACAGATCTCTCCATTAAAACATACCATTCTGAAACTAAAGATGTAGACAATGCCCCAAGAATCGAAACAACTGAAAGTACTACAAAAATGTACAAAGTGTCAACCATGAAACGAATATTCGATTTGGCCAAGCATCGACCCAAAAGATCAACATTTTTCCCAGCCGGGGTTAAAGTCTGTCCACAGGAATCCATGAAACAGATTTTAGCCAGTCTTCAAGCTTATTATAGATTGAGAGGTAAGGAAAGAGATGAAACCTGTTTCGCCTCTCATTCTTTTTATCCCTTCCTTTTCATTCAGTCATACATTGTCTTTAGCCCAAAACTTCCAGAGTCTCTCATTTAGTCACAAGAGTTACAGAAATCAGTCAACTGACCAGAGAGTAATGAATAGTAAACATTCAGAACTATGGTAGATGTCTGCTCTTATGTTTAAAATGATGTCTTGTGCAACCCAGAACTATTAAGGCATTTAATGAGTCACCTGGGGGCCTTGGCCGCTGAGTATTACCACTTGGTTTTATTTTTGCCAAAGCCCAATATTGAATTTTAATGTTATCATTGTTAAGTAAGAAGCACAGAATGATTGCAACGTCAGGAATCTGAGCAAGTTGATTTATGACTTAGGATTTCATTTTTCAAAAGCAACATTACAATCCAGATGCTCTCTCCTTTCTTGTTGAGTTTAAGCTGTTTATTGCTGACCCAGCAAAAAGTGCTGAAGTTTGGAAACCTGGAGGCACATCCAAAGTGCACAGGAGTCACAAATTAACAGTGGTTACTGAGATATAATGCAGGGATGTTATCAGGATTTACAACACAATGACTGTGATTTCCAGCAGAGTTAAAGTACAGTTTTCACCCCAAGACAGCATAACAGAATTCTTGGGGCTTTCTCAGAAATCATGATGGACTTCAAGCATACCACAGCCATCAGTGACTATCCTTGTCATTCACTTACTACAGATGAAAAAGTCCCCATGGCTTCTTCTTTAAATGAAAAACAGAACACAAAAAAGAACCTTTAGTAGATACTATTAAATCCCCCAGGTTGCTCCAAATAGTGCAAAAATATCTAACTGAAACCTAAATTCAATTCATCTTCCATGTGAAAGTTGAGGAGGTTTTCTGATGTCCACCTTCATTCATCACATTAGATAATTGTTTCCATTCCTAAAAAGCACAGTCAGCCTGCTCTATTTCAAGCCCATTAACTAGTGCATGCTGGTTCAATTCTAGCTTGCGATGTATTACAAATTATGACAACAGAGAACCCATTTCATGATACTAACATCCTACAAAATTCTTGAGTATTTACATCTGTAAAATGTACAGAGATTGAGTTAGTCTGGGGAGTTTTTACTGGGTTTTGGAGGTATAACTAACTGTCTCAAAAATATCAAGCCTTATGTTCCTCGTATGTCTCATTTTATGTGGAACAGATATTTGCTTTCTGACAGAAGCCATACTCACAGAGAAATGACAAGTACTGGATCACAGTCAGAAGGAGAACTCCAATTATAGGAAACAAAGTACACTATATTATTATGCCTAGGTTCTAGCATAGCACCTCTGCATAGCAGTTTCTGAGTAAACGCTATTGATGGACACAGGAAGCAAACAGGCCATTGGGCATGCGAAGAAAAGACAATCATGTATAAACTATTCATTTTGAATGTGTTTACACATTGATCAGATAATGACACTGGTATATTTCATGTTATTTGTTCATGGATGGAAGTAAAATACATAGTATATGCATCACATTGAATATGAACACAATACTGCTATTCTAAGGTAACTTCTAATTCTTTATGACATTCACAAATAGGATTCATCGCAGGTATTTAGAAAATAGGCTACTTATTGCTATAACCAAGTTTTTAACTCTGAATTGTATCCCTAACTCTTCGTTCTTGATTAGGTTTGCCATTTGCATTTTTGCTTTCCTGGATGAAACAAACCACTGTTTTTCTCCCCGTGGCAACAGCAGTCCATTATCTTTATGGCTGCCCCTGGGTGGTATGAAATTTTACTATTCATCAGCATGGGTTCTTCAGTCTAACAAATTGGTTCCCAAAGAAACAAGAAATAAGACCTAGCTACAACGTGGTATTCCTTTGACAGAGTTACCCACTTACCATTTTTGTTGCTGCTTTTACAAAATTATCTTTTGACATCTTTCACACGTAGGAGAGAAAGCTTCCACATTCATCAAAGCAAATGAAATATTGAGATATTTGTTTTTCCAATACTTAAAGCACCACAAATGAACGTGTTCTGAGCCTCATGGTAGAATCATAAACATGCTCATCCCAAAGCACAAATGCAAGACCACAAGTGTTTCTGGTAGTCTCCCAGGGGAACCCTGGGCTCCTACCCAGGCAAACTCCCTGCTTTTGATTTCCTCCCTTCAAACCGCCTACCCCTCTCTGTATCTCCCTCTTCCCCCTCTCCATCCTCTGCCTCCCCGTCTTCCTCTTCCCTTTACACCTCCCTGTCCCCATTATCCTCCTCCTCCTCTTCCTCTTCCTTCCCTTCTTCTTCCTTTTCTTCTTCTTTCTCTTCTTCTCTCTCTCTACCTCTCCCAACCACAAAAGCTAGATCTTCCTTCCACATTAATTTATGCCTTAGAGAAAGTTTAAGATAGAATCCTAGTTCTTCCTTCTCCATTTGTCATCCATAGATCAGTCGTATCACAAGCATCTGGCTACTTGTTAGAAATACAGACCTACTTTCACCCCACCATATCCACGTCCAGAATCTGTATTTTAATAAGATTCCCAGGTAATTCATTTTCACTCTAAGGTTTTAGAAGCACTGGTCTAGAGAATATCTAGCCAACACCCCCATTGTACACATTTGAAAAGTGAGGTGACATGCTCAGTCAGAGCCATCATTGGTGGCAGAGCAAAGTTAGAACCCAGCATTGACTCCTACTCCAGTGTGTTATCTCTCCATCTAATGCATACCCAACCCTGTGGTGGATGTTTTTACATACCATTGGTCTAACCTGATCTTTCCAAATGTAAATAATTATCCCAGGGCATGCCTGGCCTCCAGGACACATGTTCCCTAGGGTTCTTCCCACATCGCCAAACAGCCTACCATATGTGATTCAAGAGAAAGACTGAGACTCTGTGGCCAGATTTCAGGCATTGGCCAGCAACTGTGGGAAGACTAGAGAGGCAAGGTTCTGGATTTGCCTAGAATCCCTTTGGAAATCTCTTCTGGTAGATTCAAGGAAGGATGATGCAGTAAGTTAAATAACTTAACAACTAAGTTAAAGGGTTAGAAAAATCCAGCTTTCAGAAGTTTTCAGACTCCTCCCAGCCCTGAGATCCTTTAATGCTTCAACTTTCAAGGGGTTCTTCTTATGCTCCCTTGGTAAGGATAAGGGGCTTTCCTGGTAGGGCATGCACTGTGCTCCTGTTCTCCCAGTCACAGGAGGATTCTGCACCTCCTCCTTTGTGCTTAAACTTCCAAGAGGCCAGAAAAATGACATCAAAGCAGTCACAGAAAAACCCTGCTCCTCAAAAAGTCTAAAGAAAAGCTACTGGTCCCTGTTTCATCCTTAACTTTTTAATCACTATAAACTACAATGCCTCAGGGAAATTATTTTTTTTCTTTAGTTCAAGTTTTTATTTAAACTACAATTAGTTAGTATATGATGTGATATTAGTTTCAGGAGTAGAATTTAGTGATTCATCACTTACATATAACACCCAGTACTCATCACAACAAGTATTCTCCTTAATACCCATCATCCATTTAACCCATCCCCCACCCACCTCCCCTCCAGCAAATTTCGATTTGTTCCCTATGATTAAGAGTTTGTTGGGGCACCTGGGTGGCTCAGTCAGTTAAGCATCTGACTTCTGCTCTTATGGTTCCTGGGTTCGAGCCCCACATTGGGCTCTGTGCTGATAGCTCAAAGCCTGGAGCCTGCTTCAGACTCTATGTCTCCCTCTCTCTCTGCCCCTCCCCAGCTAGCACTCTGTTGCACTTTCTCTCTCTCTCTCAAAAATAAGTGAAACATTAAAAAAAATTTTTTTAAAGAGTTTGTTTTATGGTTTCCTTCTCTCTCTTTTTTTCCATATGTTCACCTGTTTCATTTCTTAAATTCCACATATGAACGAAATCATATGGTATTTGTCCTTCTCTGGCTTAATTTCACTTAGCATAATACACTCTAGCTCCATCCACATCATTGCAAATGGCAAGATCTCATTCTTTTTTATGACTGAGTAATATTCCAGTATATATCTCTTAACTAGATTATTTGTTTTTTGGGTGTTGAGTTTGCTAAGTTCTTTATAGATTTTGGATACTAACCCTTTTTCAGATATAACATTTGCAGATATATTCTCCCATCCTGTCAGTTGCCTTTTAGTTTTGCTGGTTGTTTCCTTCTTTTTATCTTGATGAGGTCCCAATAGTTCATTTTTGCTTTTAGTTCCCTTGCCTCTGGAGACATGTCTAGTAAGAAGTTGCTATGGCCAAAGTCAAAGAGGTTGCTGCCTATTTTCTTCTCTAGGATTTTGGTGGTTTCCTGTCTCACATTTAGGTCTTTCATCAATTTTGAGTTTATCTTTGTGTATGGTGTAAGCAAATGGTCCAGATTCATTTTTCTGCATGTTGCTGTCTAGTTTTCCTGACACCATTTGCTGAAGAGACAGTCATTCCATTGGATATTCTTTCCTGCTTTTTCAATGAGTACAATAGACTTTGTAACAATATTTGTTCTTATAATCCATGCAAGTCTTTCCATTTCTTTGTGTCATCTTCAATTTCTTTCATAAGTGTTTTCTAGTTTTCAGAGTACAAATTTATTACCTCTTGGGTTAGTTTATTCCTAGATATCTTATGGTTTGGGGTACAGTTATAAATGGGATTGATTCCTTTATTTATCTTTCTGCTGCTTCATTATTGGTGTATAGAAATTCAACTGATTTCTGTACATTGATTTTGTATCCTGTGACTTTACTGAATTTGTGTATCAGTTCTAGCAATTTTTTGGTAGAGTCTTTTGGATTTTCTACATGTCCTCTGCAAATAGTGAAAGTTTTACTTCTTCCTTGCCAATTGGGATGCCTTTTATTTATTTTTATTATCTGGTTGCTGAGGCTAGGACTTCCAGTACTATGTTAAATAACAGTGATGAGAGTCAACATCCCTGCCTTGTTCCTGACCAAGGAGGAAAAGCTGTCAGTTTTTCCCTATTGAGGATTATACTAACTGTGGTCCTTTCATGTATGGCCTTTATGATGTTAATATATGTTCCCTCTATCCGTACTTTATTGAGGGTTTTTATCAAGAATAGATGCTGTATTTTGCCAAATGCTTTTTCTGTATCTATTGAGAGGATCATATGTATTTATTAATGTGGTGTATCACACTGATTGATTTGCAAATATTGAACCACCCTTGTAACCAAGGAATAAATCCCACTTGATTGTGGTGAATGTTTCTTTTAATGTACTGTTGAATTTGATTTGCTAATATTTTATTGACAATTTTTGCATCTGTGTTCATTGGGGATAGTGGCCTGTAGATCTTTTTTTAGTGGGGTCTTTGTCTGGTTTTGGAATTAAGGTAATGCTGACCTTGCAGAATGAGTTGGGAAGTTTTCCTTCCATTTCTGTTTTTTGGAACAGTTTGAAAAGAATTAACTCTTCTTTAAATGTTTGGTAGAATTCTCCTGGGAAGCTCTCTAGCCCTGGACTTCTGTTTGTTGGGAGATTTTTGATTACTGACTCCATTTCTTTGCTGGTTATTGGTCTTTTCAAGTTTTCTATTTCTTCCTGTTTCAGTTTTAGTAGTTCATATGTTTCTAGGAATTTGTCCATTTCTTCCAGATTGCCCAATTTGTTGGCATATAATTTTTTTATAATATTCTCTTATAGCTTTTTATATTTTTGTGGTGTTGACTGTGATCTCTCCTCTCCGGGAAATAATTCCTTAAACAGCTTCAGGTATTTGTGCTTCGGGTAGAAAGTTCTCTCAGAGCCTTTGTGAAAAATGGATTTTAATGGGGATGGGGGTCTTGTGTGTCCCTGAAGTAGGAGAAAGGGCAGCAGAGAAAGGAGCAGAGCTAGGAAGATACAGGCACCAAAAACAAACCTTAAACTGGACTGAAATAAAAGGAAGACTTAATCTGAGACCAAAAGCAACATGCCCACAGACATGTCAGACTAGTAAATAGAAGGATTATCATATTATGTTCTTCCAGATGTTCCACACACAGATATTATCAGTGAAAGTCTCCAACACTAAGACCCGAAAGGCAGCGCTAGTTGATTTTATATACATGGAAATCCTCTATCTCTGGCAATTAAATGTGTTTTGAACTAAATTAGCAGGTGCATTGGGTAGAGATGGAAGGTCAGTGTAACGCCTCCAAAAGAAAGTGTGGAGTAAACAGATGAGAAGGGTAGCAAGGACAACTGGTTTGCTTGGACTGGACACACAACTCTTAAGGTTTGGGTAAGTCTCAAAATATTCAAGTGTTGTTTCCTTTTTGCGTGATATGTAGACTCTTGAGTAGAGGTGAAGATCAAAAGACTGCATGATGGCTGGTATTGGGAGAGGCATTACAACCCTCCAATCCTTGCCTGACAGGAGAGAGAGATAACATTCACAAACGTGGGTTCTCCTGGTGAGGCTATTGGCTTGCTCTCCAGGTGTGCTGACCCCTGTCACTTCCCCAGATGTGGAAAACTCAATGACACATTTGGGTTGGTGGGGACAGCACCCACTCCTGGCTTTGTGGGTTCTGGTGAGGTTGCTGCTGGTAGATGATCTGAGCTTGTTTTGGTCAGGAATTCTCTTTGCCTGTTAAAACAGAAAGTTAAGAAAACTCCAGACATATAAAAATGGGGAGTGAAGGGAAATAAAGCATAGGAGTAAGAGTTTCCAAACTGGTCTTCTCTCACTGTGTTCCTTCCCCCCAGTCCCTTCTCTCAGCAGGCAGGCAGTTTCTTTAGAAAGTCAGATGATGTCAGCTTCTGCCCTAAAGCTTCCAATTGCTTCCCATTCCTACTGAAGTAAAATCAACATACTATAATTGCTTATGAAAGATGTCATCTAACTATTTTTCCTTCACTTAATCCTGTAAAATAATTTTTAAATGATGCACCTCTTTACATGGGTTTCAGTTAACATCCAAAGGTTTTCATTGTAAGTTTAAATAATTGGATAAGTATACTATCGAAAGTAACTTTTGATGAGTTGTAAGTATCGATACTGAAAATAAAACAAAAACTAGAGAATTTTTATGCATCCAGTAGAATCTACCATAGCCACTCAATTGTTACCATCAAATACTCAACAAGTACATGCCTTCATGTACTCTTCTTAACGGTAGGAAATGCAACGTGGATCCTTTTTCTCCACACACCTACATTTCTACTCCACTCCCCACTTCAGTCTTATCTTAATGTAGTTTATTTTATGCTTGAAAGTCTGTCATTGGCTACTCTAACATACTTCTCAGTAACAAAAATATGTATATAAATTTAAGTTACAGATTTTATTTTTTCCTATTACTGTAGGCTTTATGTTTCCAAAGAAATTTCTTTTGGATTCAATTGCATTTATAATTACTCTTAATATATAATTGATTAAAACAGATACAAACTTTTAAGGCCTTTTTTAAAATTTATTTATTTGAGAGAAAGAGAGAGAGAGAGAGAGAGAGAGAGAGACCATGATCAGGGAAGGGGAAAAGAGAGCGGGAGAGAGAGAGAATCCCAAGCAGGCTCCATGCCATCAGCACAGAGCCTGATGCAGGGCTTGATCTCACAAACCACGGAATCATGACCTGAGCCAAAACCAAGAGTTGGACACTTAACTGACTGAGCCACCCAGGTGCCCCCAAATAGATACAAATTTAACAAAAAAATTTAAGTAAATTTATATTGGCAGATATAAGATCCGATATAGGTTTTTGTGAGTACTGATGTTTATAAATACAAAATTAGGGGAATGTTTATAAATACAAAGACTTGGGGAAGAGGCCAGTTTAAATGAAGGGCCTATAGCTAAAGCTTCATTAGCTTCAGCCTCTGTTTAGATGGAGTTACTTTGGTGTTGTTCCTCTATTAGTTCGTGTACCATTACTTATTATTCATATTATGTTTTGCTAAAATGAGACAGGATTTAGGATCAATTTTATCTCTATTCTTTTCCTTAGTTTCACTTAAATGCAGAGAAAACTTGTTACGTAAAATAAGTAGATAGAAATAGATGGAGTTTTGTTACAGTAATATCTTTATTCTTTAAGTTCCTTTAGCATTATATGCTAACAATCACATCATGATCTGTCATTTTTAATGGCTTGTCAGCTGTCAACTCCATTAGGACTTGTAATGTGTTGAAAGCAAAGAATCAGAAACCACCCTGTTGTAAAAACATGTTCAGCTCAGTTCACTTGCTTTCTTAACCTCAACACTATTATTTCATGTCGTCCCTTTGTGTGATGACCGAGAGGCACTGTGCCACAGTAAGTTAGGGATGGATGAATGGGGGAGGATGCTGACCCAAGGGAAAAGGAAAGGTGTATCCTTAGGCAGACTGGCTTTAGGAGAGCATGATAGGAAAAAATGAGACCTAGAAATTGATTCTATTTAAATTGTTTGTGTGTCTGTTTACCCCTTGGAAAGTCTTTAAATATAGCCAGGTACCTTTGCCCCAGTTTGGAAGTTACTGGTCCACAAAGCCCTATGCCATCCCTGCTCCCTTCATCACATCTTTCTGTCTTCATCTTCCTTTACTCTCATCCTTGCTCTGGCCACACTGACCTCTTTGCTGTTCTTTCAATGCTCAGAGCATTCTCTAGCCTTGAGGTCTTCTCCAAACTGCTCAGAAGTCACCTTTATAGTGAGGCCTTCCTCAGCTGTCCTATTTTAAACTACAACCTACATACGTACTCTATTCCCTATCTTCCTTCTTTTATTTTTCTCCATAACATATATAGGGGCTCAATAAATATTTTTTAAATGACTTGATTTCTATGGCCTATAAATTAGCATATCCACATAAGCCATGAAAGAATATTCCATGTTCTAAGATTATGCTTGGGCTGGGAAACAAGGATCATTTTAGGATGTGGCCATTTTCTACTCCTAATGAATGGTACTGCATTGCAGTGTGTCAGGAAGCAGTGTGGGAAGCATATCGGATCTTTCTGGACCGCATCCCTGACCCAGGGGAATACCAGAACTGGGTCAGCATCTGCCAGCAGGAGACCTTCTGCCTCTTTGACATTGGAAAAAATTTCAGCAACTCCCAGGAGCACCTGGATCTTCTTCAGCAGGTGAGCCTAAACGCTGTACATTTAGAACACGGCCTGGATAGCTCCCAGTCCTCCAGCCCCCGCCCCTTTTGAATTGGCTTCCTGCATAAAGGTTAGTTGAAGAAATGCTTAGAGATACCTGATAAGGCCAACAAGAATTTTATTCTTGCACAATAACATTATACAGCCTGGTTGAAGTGAAGTTAAAGGGAAAAGGGAATGAAAATAGACTTTAGCTCTTCAGTTGACATTTTTCTCCTGGTAAAATTACTTTTTATCTTTCTGCAGAGAATAAAACAGAGACACTTCCCTGAGAGGTAAGTACCCAAAATAGAATGCTGCATGCTCTTGACTTTTGAAAGATCATATAATGGAGACTGAGCTATGATATTATGTCAGCCACTGAGGTCTGTGTAGGTTATTTTGACAGAAAATTATGCATATATTGCGCTAAAGGTAAATGAGTATCTAAAGGGGAAATGGATAGGCCCTAAAGATTGAGACAGGTGTTGGCACTATGTTTGCAGATAAAACGGATTCACTACTATGTGCTAAGTATCTAAAGTGTGTTTTCACTTAGGGGATATAGAGCAATTAAAATAGTTTGATTCTGGGGTGCCTGGGTGGCTCAGTCGGTTAAGCGTCCAGCTTCGGCCCAGGTCATGATCTCACAGTTCGTGAGTTCGAGCCCCACATGGGGCTCTGTGCTGACAGATTGGAGCCTGGAGCCTGCTTCGGATTCTGTGTCTGCATCTCTCTCTCTCTGCCCCTCCCCTACTTGTGCTCCTTCTCTCTCTCTCCCTCTCTCTCTCTCTCAAAAATAAATAAATAAACATTTTAAAAAATAGTTTGATTTTTAAATTTATTATAAACTATTAATTACATCAGGGAAATACTAACACAATCAGAGAACAACCGGAATTTTGAAGTCTTATTTGGTATTCTGTAAAGCGTTAGTATTTCTCAAACTAAATTACTGAAGCACTCACTAAGCTATACTCTCAACAAGAACTGAATATCAAATAAGAAAATCAAAATTTTTTAAAAGGCAAGGAAAAGTACATTAGTAAAATGATTAAAGAAAAGAGACAAACTCTAAACACAAATCACATACATTTTATAACATTTAGAAATCTAAATCTGAAGATAATACTAAGAGAGACACAAATTTTGCTGTATAAATTACTGACAATTCTTTATAATGCTTTTCACATTTGTTCCTTCATTTCTATTCCCTTTGCCAACAACCTCTTCCAGGACCTTACTAATTTACACTGTGAAAAATGTCAAATCTGATCTCCCTAATGGATTTCCCTGCCTCTAACCTCTTCCCCTCTTTAACTTGCATAACGGCTGCTGGATTAATAAGTCTGAAAAATTCCTTTTCTTACACTGAGGCCTGTTCAATGACTTTCAAAAGATTCCCACATCTTCCTCTTACCCTTCTGAATATCCTCTGCCCACCAATCCCCCTCATGCTCTGTGTACAGAAAGCTGAGTGGAGAGGCTGGAATCACTTGCCTTGACTCCTCGGTGGGAATAGTCGGTGGGGAGCAGGAGATCAGAGGGTGAGGACAGAATGAGGTGAGTAAATTTATCACCTCCCCTCAACCACCAACCTGCAAAGTTTTCAAGGGCTATTAGCCTCCTTCAACTTCATCTCAGCTCCTGTCAGGCAGCCTTTCCACAGAGCCTTCTCTGTCTCTATCGTGGTAACCGCTCCATCTTCTCACCCCTCCTGGGCTAGGGGTGTTTTGAGCATCCCACTGTTAACCAGCCCTGGTATGGCACTTGGCCTTATGATTACTCTTATGCTCTTCCCACAACTTAGCAAGTAATCCTTTTTTTTTTTTTTTTTAATTTCTTTAATGTTTATTTTTGAGAGAGACAGACAGAGCATGAGCCAGGGAGGGGCAGAGAGAGAGGGAGACACAGAATCCGAAGCAGGCTCCAGGCTCTGAGCTGTCAGCACAGAGCCCAACACGGGGCTCAAACCCTGGAGTAACGAGATCATGACCTGAGCCAGAGTCGGACGCTTAACCAACTGAGAGCCACCTAGGCAGCCTGCAAGTAATCCTTTTTTAAATTTTGTTCAAATTACCCCACAATGAGTGAGCCATCTGTTTCCTGCCAGGACCTTCACGGAAACAGAGTCCAAACTAATCAATTGAGGCATTTCAACCCCTGACCTTTCCAACTTTGCCTCCATTACCCATGATCCCACTGCTGCTACCATGCCCTTCCTCACTGCATACAGACCACACCCTACTCATGCTGGATTCTGGACCCTAGCCTTTCCCTCTTGCCCGGAAGATCCTGCCTTTTCCATATTACCTATCCAAATCCTACTCTCCTTTCAAGCTCTTAGTGGATTCCTCCATGGACCCCATGATGTCTTAACAGCCTATTTGAGCCTGCAGCAATATCTCCCTGCTTTGAATTTTGCACTGTTTTTGGCACTTACATTTTTTTAATGTTTATTTATTTTTGAGAGAGAAAGATACAGAGTACAAGCAGGGGAGGGGCAGAGAGAGAGGGAGATGCAGAATCTGAAGCAGACTCCAGGCTCTTAACTGTCAGCAGAGCCCGACGCAGGACTCAAACCCGTGGAACCATGAGATCATGACCTGAGCCGAAGTCAGATGCTTAACCAACTGAGCACCCAGGCACCCCTTGGCACCTACATTTTTATTTAACACTTCCTTGCTTTACTCTATTTTCCTGTACGAGTTTGAACTCCTCAAGGGCAGGGACTGTTTTATGTCTCTCCACCCACCACCACAGACCTGAGCAAAGTCCTCATGTGTTTTGTTAATTGATATGTCTACTGAGCCATTCTTTAGAAATTTTAAAAACTTGATACCAGAAGGAATAATGTGATTGAAGAAAATCTTAGTACTAGAGTATTAACTTTGTTCACAAGACACAGAGATATTCACTCTTCTTATTTAAATATAGGATGATACTGGAGCACCTGGGTGGCTCAGTTAGTTGAGCATCTGACTCTTGGTTTCAGCTCAGATCATAATCTCACAATTTATGGGATTGAGCCCTGCATTGGGCCCTGTACTGACAGCACGGAGCCTGCTTGGGATTCTCTCTCCTCTCTCTTCCCCTCCCCCCACTCTCTCCCTCAAAATAAATAAACATTAAAATTTTTTTAAATAAATAAATATAGTATGATACTTACTCCTCCAATTTTCAAAAAAAGAAAAAGAAAATAAAGCAGAGGTCATCCACCCATAAGAAAAAATACAACAGAATGTACCAAGAGTTGATAGAAAAACATTAAAAATTATAGGAAACAGCTACCCAAGACAGAAAGAGAAAGAAACAGAATCATCCCATCCACTCCTGCATCTACCAACATTGCTAGAGAGAATTGCTAAGGAGCAAGAGACAAACATTGTACATTAGCTACGATTACCAAGTTGTTAAGAGAGGAGGCAAGCAAGCTGTTTCTTATTTTCAACCTTTCCAGGAAGACAAACCAGAAAATTTTCTCATCTGAGTAGCCCATAAATCTGCCAGCTTCAAATTACTTTAAAATAAAAGCCAGTGGAAGAATCCAATGTCCCAGCTTCCCAAATTATAGCTTTTGAGTGATGGTCTAGATTGCCATTGTTGTGGCAGAATCATACCCAGTGGCAGAGGATAAGGAAATAACATCTGACACAGGGTCCTGTGCAAAGTGGGCTGTTGACTTGTAACTAATGCAATAGCCAGCACTTTAATAACTATTCTTGGTTATTTTCTTTTTAACAGCAAGGTAAAACAAGGATACCAAAGTTATAATAGTAGGAAAGATCTTTCTATAAACGAGACCTATAAAGTGGAAAAAAAGGAAAATTGTCTAAATCACAAATGCTCTAATGTTTGATATGAGATCTTTATAAATATGATATCCATACAAACTATTTCTGAAGCACATAGCACAATACCAGCAGAAAAGAACAAGAATACCTCATTCCTAAACAGTCTGAATTTATAGTTAGCCTGTGTGCGCCAATATAGTCCTCCATGTTTACATCTATTCTGACTGGTCAGAGCCATGCCAGGCCAACAGATGGTACTTTGTATACCATCCCTATTAGCACTTTGGCCGAATTGAGTATATTAGAAATATGTAGATGGTCTCATTATCTACAGCCAATCTAGATGTCTCTATAACAGCATAGCACCCATCCATTCCCTTTGGTCTTGCCATCAGCATGAGCCACAGAAAATTGAATCAAATATATTGGTCAACTATGACTACATTGTACTAACATAGACACGAGCTATTAAAACCTAATAGCTAATAGTAACAAATCTTTCAGTGAGCTTAAAAAGATATCACTACTGCTATTCCTTTCTACATAGAGTTTGCTAGAATGAGCCAACATCATATGCAGACAGCTTTATAACCATGCCCTTGGACTTGCCCTTAGATATTTTCCAGATGGCCACCGCATAGCCTGCAAAGCTACCCATAACTCTTGCAGGCAATGGGTGTGTCCAGAATAGGATTTAATGTATCTGGACTATCCAGAAATCTCTCTCTTTCCTATTGCTGTAACCACAAGACTTACTCTAGTAGATAAACTTAAGCATTCCCTGGATTTGCAGGTTTGAGGATCTGAGATTTTAGCAAGAATATTCAGTCACACATAGATCATGTCATGCAATTATCTTTGATGTTAAGGACACAGTATAAGCACAATGAGACTATAAAACATCAAGCCCAAAGACCAGTTTTGCCCACAATGAAAGTGCTCCCCAGAACCACATGAAAAGTGCTTATGGGAAAGCCCTGGAGCCAAACATAACCATTTTCAGGGGTTGTTTGAATTTGTCTTCAATGGAAATATATTTGAAGATTACTTCTATATTGAAAAAATAGGCAAACCCAGTTTTACAGGGTTTTCCTCTAATTTTAAGTCTATTGAGTATAGGAAAAGTAAATAAATTTCCCCTATTGTCATCAAGCTCCTTTTCACCATCTCTTTTCTCTTTCCTATTGTGCTAATAGAAAAGATGAAATCTCTACAGAGAAGACATTAGGAGCACCTGGTGAAACCCCTGTGTTTTCTCCAGGTAAGCTTAGACCTCCTCATTCACCTGTTCCTGATTATCATGAAAGAGAGGGAAGGGAAAAAATTATCATGGAAGTATATTAGTTAAAAAGCAATCCTTAATTGAAGTTGACAAAATTTATAATATACTTTCTTAAAAATAACTGATATTTCTAAATGTATAAAATAATTTAGGTTCATTGTATAAATCTTGGAAAATTTAGAAAAGAATAAAGGTAAAGTGAAATCACCCATTATCTTACAACTTGGAGACAATCATCGCCAATATTTTCAAACAAATAAATTCAAGATAAGCATCCTTTATATAGTCACAAAAAGAAAAATTAACCAGATCTCATTGGCAAACCATTTAACTGAAACGTATCTAGAATAGCACCAAACTTGGGTCTAGATGAGAATGGAGAATTCAACGGACCAAAAGTATGAGTTGTATTTTTCTCAAGAACATATTTATGTAATCTTAAATGAGTTAAGAATGCAGCTCATATCTGTAAATTCCAGAATGACAGAAAGAGTATATGAAATTTTGACTTTGTTCTTATATAAACTTCTCCAATCTCATTCTGTGCCCATAATTTTTTTTAATTTCCACAGATGTCTCCAGTGTCTCACTTGGACCCTTCCCTCTCACTCTTGGTGACACATTCCTCAACGACACCATCATGCCTACAACAGTAAGAAGTTCTGAGAGTCAATCTAACTCTTCACATGCCTGTTTTTGTTTTATTGGTAAAACAAGAAAAGAGAATGGATGAACTGGCCATTCCATATTATTAGTGCTGCATTTTTATCACTCCAAGTAAGAGTCAGTGACTTTGTTCTATTCAGTATTCTCACTTCTTCTAGGGACTGAGGGGAAAAACCAGATTGAAACCTAGAATAAGTTGAGAGGAATTATAAAAAGCAACTTAGTTATAAACTCCAGGAGGGTAGGGGCCCTTTTCTCCCCAGTACCTAACAGAACTGCATATATAGCAAGTACTCCCCAAGCATTAGAATAAATGAATGGATAAACCTATCAGTCAGTCAATCAGCCAATCAGTCAAGCTCCTTCACCAAAGTGTACTCTCATGCTGACACTAAGGGTAGAAGTTTTGCTTCCAGGCATGGCCAGCATAAATGGGTCAGATAAATATCAAAATGATTGAAATCCTGCATGTTAAATGCAGAAAAGTAAATGGTATTCACAGGCAAAGAGAAGCACTGGCCACTGCTCTCTTTGTGTGAAAGGAATGCAGGAGGAGAGGATATGTTACAGAATTAATTGTTGGTTGTCAGAAAAGGGGGACATTTTTTAAAAAAAAAATTAGTGTTTTATTTATTTTTGAGACAGAGACAGAGACAGAGCACCAGTGGAGGAGGGGCAGAGAGAGAGAGACATAGAATCCAAAGCAGGCACCAGGCTCAGAGCTGTCAGCACAGAGCCTGACATGGGGCTCGAACCCACAAACTATGGGATCATTACCTGAGCCAGAGTCTGATGCTCAACCAAATGAGCCACCCAGGTGTCCCAGAAAAGGGGGACATTTTAATCACTTCAAAATCTTTGAGCCAGACACTTGATGTTGAAGCCAGGAAACACTGCCCTCTTTCCCCAGGAGTGTCAGCATCATGGCAGCACACTGTGGGCAGCAAGTTCAGCAGGGGGCAGTCCAGGGGTGACACATACTTCCCTGTGGTCTGAGAAACTTTGCTGGCCCTTACCTCCCTGTGAACCTCTCTGCAAGGTCAAAGCCCAGACAGTGAGGGCAAGAAGTTCAGTCTCACCAGCTCTACATGAAAATTCAGGGATGAGAACCCTGCTGGCCTGTAGGCCAGATGGCTGCAGATTTGCTGGAACTATTGCTCTAAACAAATAATTAAATTGTTCCATTTTTCTCCAAAATACTATTCCATGAACAGTGAAAAGTGCTGTTGAAAAAAATCATTGAGATTAAATATATTCACTATAAAATTTCAAAGACAACTCTAGTTCACTGTCTCTTTTCTCGTATTACTTATGTCTCATATTCTTCAAAATCTAATATATGTCCCCCTTTCTGCAGTAAATATCCCCTGAACATTTCATTTTATATTCATTAAATCCTCCTCTTACCTTTTTTACCACCCACATCTATCACTCATTCTTTGGCTCAGCAAACATTTTACTAAAATCCTCTGATGTGCCAGGCATTGGGGTATGTACCAAAGATTCTAAGATGAATAAGACATGGTTCCTGCCTTCAAGAAATATATAATGCAAATAAGTACAACAAAATAGTCTTAGTGTGTACTTGAAGATGGCAGATATATAGAATGGAGCAAAATGATAAGCCAGGACAGGTTGCAAAGGATGTGACTGCTAATCATGTATTTTCACAGAGAGTTTTGTGCATAAATGACCACATTATTTTTTTTTACTTTGGGAGAGTTAATAAACTATGAGAATCATACTGGATTCGAGGAGATTATATGTGGGGTGACAAGATTAGCATATAAAAAGACTAGGTGAGTATGACATACGTACTAAATGAGAAATTCAGATATTATTCACTGCTCCAAGAGATTAGAAAGAGGCAAAGGTTTCTACCCTAAATGATCAGAGGAAATATTATGTTAAATGAACCATAAGGTATTAGTAAGAAGTAAAAAAATGTGTGTATATGGTGTGTGTGTGTGTGTGTGTGTGTGTGTCCTTATGTTTTAGTACTGGAAGTGAGCATGGGGAGCAGTGAGGAAGGTCTCTCCGGTCAGGAGACTAGCACAAGTAATGTGGTATCTCATCAACAGTTAGCAAGCTATCTGGTAGTCAGGGCAAGGAGAAATGACACAGACTAAAATTGTTTAAGCAGCAACAATTCCATTTATGACTGCACCAAAAGTAATAAGATATCTAGGGATAAAGCTAACCAAAGAGGTGAAAGATCTGTACTCTGAAAATTAAAAAATGCTGATGAAAGACATTGAAGAAGACACAAAGACATGGAAAGACATTCCATGTTCATGGATTGGAAGAACAAATATTGTTAAAATGTTGATGCTACCCAAAGCAATTTACACATTTAATGCAATCCATATCAAAATACCACAAGCATTTTTCACAGAGCTAGAACAAACAATCCTAAAATTTGTATGGAACCACACAAGACCCCAAATAGCCAAAACAATCTTGGAAAAGAAAAGCAAAGCTGGAGGCATCACGATACTGGACTTCAAGTTATATTAGAAAACTGTAGTAATCAAAACAGTATGGTACTGGCACAAAAATAAACACATGGATCAATATAAAACCCAAAAATAAATGCACAACTATATGGTCAATTAATTCTGACAAAGCAGGAAAGAATATCCAGTAGGAAAAGGACAGTCTCTTTAACAAATGGTGTTGGGAAAACTGGACAACAATATGCAAAAAAAGAAACTGGACCACTTTCTTACACTATACACAAAAATAAATTCAAAATGGATTAAAGACCTAAATGTGAAACCTGAAACCATAAAAATCCTAGAAAAGAACACAGCTAGTAACCTCCTTGATATTCTGCATAGCAACCTTTTTCTAGATATGTCTCCTGGCACCAGGAAAACAAAAGCAGAAATAAACTACTGGGATTACATCAAAATAAAAAGCTTCTGCACAGAAAAGAAAACAATCAACAAAGCTAAAAGGTAACCTACAGAATGGGAGAAGATATTTGCAAATGACATAACTGATAAAGGGTTAGTATCCAAAATATGTAAAAAACTTACAAAACTTGACACCCAAAGAACAAATAATCCAATTAAAAATGAGAAGACATGAACAGACGTTTCTCCATAGAAGACATACAGATGGCCAACAGACATGTGAAAAGATGTTCATCATCACTTACTGTCAGGGAAATGCAAATCCAAACAACAATGAGATATCACCTCACACCTGTCAGAATGACTAAAATCAATAACACAAGAATCAACAGTATTGGTGAGGATGTGGAGAAAAATGAACACTCGTGCACTATTGGTGGGAATATAGACTGGTGCAGCCACTTTGGAGAACAGTACAGAGTTTCCTCAAGAAGTGAAAAATAGAACTACCATACAATCCAGTAATCACACTATTGGGTATTTACCCAAAGAATACAAAAACACTAATTCAAAGGGATACATGTACCCCTATATTTATAGCAGCATTATTTACAGTAGCCAAGATATGGAAGCAGCTCAAGTGTCCATCAGTTGATGAATGGATAACGATGTGGTTCAATGGCATATTACTCAGTCGTAAAAAAGAATGAATCCTGCCATTTGCAACAACATGGATAGAGCTAGAGAATATAATGCTAAGTGAAATAAGCCAGTCAGAGAAAGGCAAATACCATATGATTTCACACTGTGGAATTTAAGAAACAAAACAAACAAAGGGAAAAAAAGAGAGACAGAGAGAGGCAAATCAAGAAAAAGACTCTTAATTATAAAGAACAAACCAATGGTTACCAGAGGGAGGTGGGTGGGGGAATAGGTTAAATAGGTGATGGGGATTAACAAGTGCAATTGTTGTGATGAGCACAGGGTGATGTATGAATCACTATACTGTACACCTGAAACTATTATAACACTGTATGTTAACTAACTGGAATTAAAATAAAAACTAAAAAAAATTTAAGACATTGTACTTGGGCCCACTCAGTAGTTGAGTTAAAAAATAAATTTTAATGAAAAAATATATATAAAATAAATAAAATTGTTCAAGCAGATTGTTATCAGATTGTGGAAAGCCTTGAATGTCAGGAAAAAGAGTTTGAATTTTTATCTCATAGGTAATAAAGTATTACTGAGGGTGCTGGCTGAGAGGCGTGGAAAATTAATCCAGTAATCCAGTGGCTGAGGATAAATAAGAAGACTTCTCACTAATACATCTAAAGAATTTATTTAAATATCTCATGTGAACTTAAATATGCCTAGTGAAATGGTAAGCTTGTAGAGGATAATGCTATAGGCCATATTTTTCTTCTAACTTTCCACAGGTCCTAACACTGTCCTACACCCATACAGATGCTTATGTGTTATTTTGATGAATGAATCAACGAAATCTTTTCGTTAAACAAACGTCAGTAGTCTGGCATCCTCCATGTGCCCTATTAAAGTTAGAGGTGTGTGTCTGTCCACTGCCATGGAAGAGAGGGGCTTGTAATATGAAATGAGGAGAAACTACATTGGCTACCACCCACATGAGTTTTGTCCCTCATGGCATTTTCCATTGGTTGGTCTCCTCTTTCAACTTCCATAGCTGATGTCACTAATAAAAGACTAAGTGCATTACCAAAGAAATTCAATTTTCCACAGACATGTTTTTTACTCTTTTAAAAACCTTTCAGATTTCACAATCATCTAGGTACCCAATACTGAAAATCTGTCACACCCCAAGTTTGAAACTCAGCTCCAGGCTTGCTCTGTGCCCTGGGAGCCCATGTGAATTCAGAACAGTGAGAGACTCCTGCTTGTTCCCAGTCCAGAGGGCAAAAAGGATGACCCCTTGGCCAAATCCAGGTCCTCAGAAGAGTATTTCTATTTTTAGCCACATGCTACCAAAGGTGGCCCAAATATGCCATTCCTTCTGAGAGATATTTCAAATCCTCTCTTGACCTGACAGTGTTCACTAACTAGCTTTAATATGAAGTTTGGGCACAAATGGTCTCATTAAACCAGTCTAGACTCTTCTCTAAAGAAGATTGTATTAAATAATACCTCAGCATCACATAGGTTATATTGTATAATCCAGTCTTCATCAAAGAGCATTCATAGTTACACAAGAGTGTGGCACAATCTCAGTGATGCTCCAACAGTATATATGAATTATGTGTGTGTGTGCATGTGTGCAAATGTTTTCATGAAGAGCACAGAGTTCTAACACTACAGTGTCCTCAAGGATTCTAAATAGTTAACTCATTGGAGCTTTGGTACTTTGTCTCTCAATGAAATTCAGAGAACACTTCTAGTTAATAAGATTTTAATTCTAAAAGTACTTGAGGGGCGCCTGGGTGACTCAGTCAGTTAAGTGTCTTACTTCAGCTCAGGTCATGATCTCATGGTTCATGAGTTCAAGCCCCGCATTGAGCTCTGTTGTAACAGCACAGAACCTGGAACCTGCTTGGGATTCTTTAATATGAAGTTTAGGCACGAATGGTCTAATCCTCTCTCTGCCCCACCCCGGCTCGTGCTATGTCTTTCTCTGTCTCTCAAAAATAAATAAACGCTAAAAAAAATTTTAAAGCACTTGAGCCTTCATTATCCACTTTTTGAGACAATATCAATATATATTATATAGTATTACCATATACTTATAGTTTATATTAATAGAAGACCTTTTATTTTCTAACTCAGGAAAGAAAAATAGAATCCACTAAGGTATACAAAGGCCCACTGGAGCAGAAGGTGGAATTGAGCATCACTCTAGCAAACCAGAGGTTCACGGCAGAGCTCGCTGACTCCCAGTCCCCACATTATCAGGAGCTGGCGGCCAAGTCTCAACTCCAGGTAAGTGAACCCACCCCACACAACCACAGCCCAAGTCATGACTCAGAATCTGGGAGCCAACAGGACCTAAATCCTTTGAACTGATAGTTCCAACTTCTTGTGACCAGGCATTCATTTTCAACCAAAACTGCTTTCATTTCAATCAAAAACTGCAATGGGTCCCAAAATGTTAGGGCAAATTCATCTCTAGAAAAGTTTTCTATTCTAGCTTCTTTTTTTTTTTTTTAATTTTTTTTCCCTTAATGTTTATTTATTTTTGAGAGAGAAAAAAAGAGACAGAGTACGAGCAGGGAAGGGGCACAGAGAGAGGGATACACGGGATCTGAAGTAGGCTCCAGGCTCCGAGCTGTCAACACAAAGCCTGAAGCAAGGCACGAACTCGTGACCAGCGAGATCGTGGCCTGGGCCAAAACTAAGAGTTGGATGCTTAACTGACTGAGCCACCCAGGAGCTCCTCCAGCTTCTCTGTCTTAAAAGTCACTTACATTTAGGTTTTCTTTAAATATTAGTAGGTCTTTAAACCTTCTTTAACAGAGAGCCACTACACAGGTATTCTATACATCTAAAATGTTCATGTAAGCACCAACTAGGGAACATGCTGGGTTGAAATATGAATTTTAATTCATATTTGTCTTACATAATGTATATCCACTTTTGCAGTTTGATGCAATTTAATGACATGACACTCTTCGTGGGTGATAAGTGTAAGGCAGTAATGTTGTCCATGTCGTCCACTAAACTTCGGAGCTGTTCCAAGATGTCTCTTCCATCTCGGACTCTCATCATATCTGCCTGCCTCTTCATTTCCTGCAGGATGAATCTAAGCTACTCTGCTGACCGTGGCATCTATACGCCATGATAAAAGCCCTGCCTTCCTTTCCAGCCTCATCTTCCCATCCTTCCCATCCCCCTCCTTTGCACTCTACAGAAATACAAACTGCTTACAAATCTTTTCTCACCTTTAGCCTTTCCCTGTGTTGTCTCATCTGTCTGGAATGTCCTTTCCCCGAGTTTCATTTTACAAAACTTCATCAAGGAAAGTTCCGTCTCAAACCATTCTGGATTCAGTCAGTGCCTCTCCTCTGAGCTAAAACACGGTGCCCACTGTTGCCACAACATTTATCACCCTGTCTTGAGATTGTTTCTTTACATGTCTGTGGCCTTTGTTGTCTCTGTTTCTCCCTCTTCACCTGCCACCCTCACTATCTTCAGGCTCTGAGTGTCCCCTTGAGGGCAGGAACTGTTTCTTTCATCTCTGAAGACTTAACCTCCTAATACAGAGCTTGGGATGCAGTTAACTACTCAGTGACCGTAGAAATGCAACTGAAAATAGAAGCATTCATAAGAAAACATAACCATGAACTTCATTTATGGAGAGCCTGGGTGCCCAAGCATCTCACTCAGCATGGCCAGGGAACCAACAGGCCCCTACTTGTCATACTTGGAGAAATCGGTGCTTACCTCCTCTCAACTGGAGAGAAGATAAATAGGCAAAAATATTAAACCTCCAACTTCCTCCTGCATCAGCGTTCAGTCAATAAAATGTAAAGAATCATTTCTACAAACTTCAAAGAGAAAGCATCAGCATGGGGTGTTTATGAACCAGAGAAGTACTTAGACACGGATTATTAGATAGAATGAATTAAAGAATAGTCTGTTAACTTTCTATTTGTTCTTGAAATATTCTCTTCAGAAAATCTTTAGTATAGTCGGAGTATCTTCAAAATTGCATAGTTGGCCAAGATTCCAATTCAGGCAGCCTGGCACCAGAACCCCTACTCTTAACCATTATGCAATACTTCCTATTTTTCCCAAATAAATATTTATGGGACAGGGATTTTTGTATCATCATCAAATTAACATGCCCATTCTAGACTCTGAAAAACTTATTAGCCAAATAAGAGTATGTCTTGCTGGGTCTTGTTCCAGAGACCCATCACATCAGTCCTGCGGGTTCCTCTGCATGGTCACTGGCTTCTCTGAGATGGAGCCCCTCTGGTTAGAGCATCTGTTCCCTTTCCAGGCTTCTGAGCAGTCCAGACCACCCAGCAGCTTGCCAACAGATAACCAACCCACTCCACCACCGCCCATACTTGCATTAGCAGAGCCATTCAGGCCTAATCAGGAATTAATGGACAGTGCTTTGAAGTAATTTAATTTCCACAATAAACCTAATGAGCAATTTAATATAAATGTCAAAAGGAATGCTTAGCTGTTGTCTGAATGCTTTCTCCTGTGCAAACGCTCATGAGAACTCAATACGGCTGCCTTTTTATAGCCCCTTGAACATACATTCCAGCAGAATCAGGGAGGCCCCTGTGCATTTAGTATTATTAATAAGGTTAACTGGGCACTTAATTAGCAATTTAATGGTTAGCACTCCGTAATTGGAGGGTCCCCAGAAGATTATTTGGCAGAATTAACTGAAGGCCTTTGTCATCTCCTCCCTAGATGCCTTCTGCACCCTCCTAAGCAGAGCTGAGTCTTAATCGATCACAGACAAGTTCACAAAGAGGGCATGAACAACAAAATTCCTCTCTGCTGGAGCCAGTGCTGTGGAGCACTCTTGGAGGGGAGGAAGGCTCTCCTTGGAGATGTTCCCCACTGCCCATGCTGCAGCTGCGGGCTTCTATGGGAGCAGTTCTGTTCTGATTGACTGTTTTCATCCATACAACAGCGCCTCTGGTATCCTGGACACGAAAGAAGGACAAGTCAGGGTCCGAATCTTCCACTCCAGAAACTGCTGCTCACACTTAAACATCTAGTCTAAGGTGTTGTTACTGGAATGGCATGACAACTGCCTTGGGGACCAAAAGCTATTTGTCACAGAAAGCCAGAGCAGACCTGAGGCATGTACACAGCTCTTTCCTACCTGTCTCGGTAACAAAGACCATCTCCTCAGACCTAAACTCCTAGTTCTCCTCTGTTAAGCCTGTGGTGGGGGTGGTCATGGAGGCACAGAAGCTTAGTACTCAGCATCCCTGCCCTTGACCCCTACAGGGACCCTCATCTTGTCCTTTCCCCTCACTGGGTCTTTCAAAAACAACTGACTAAAGTCTTGCTCTGCCCCTGTCAGGCTCCAAGTTATGTGGCTACTGAGGAAGTAAAAGAAAATTGGACTACCAAGGAGCTAGTAATCCAGTAGAAGATATAGAGACTAAGTTAATCAAAAATACAATATCATCAACTCTTTGCCCACTGTGTGTCAGGCATTTATTAGTTATTCCTTATAGGAGCCTTATAATACAGGTATTGTTATCCTTTTTGGACTAAGGAGATCGTATTCAGAGAGATGAAGCAATAAACTCAAGGTCTTACAGCTAGAAAGGAACAGAACCAATATTTAAACTCAGGCCTACACAGCTATCTCAGCACCCAAAACCTAGGCTACCTTCCTCGCTGCAGTTACTATATACTGAGGGAATGAAAACTAATTTTAATATTGGTGTAAGAAAATATGATTTAGCTGGTAAATCAGCCTGCTGGAAAAAGAAATCTATGACACACTTCAAAGGCCAATGTAAGTGATTTGGGGATTATCTGTGCATCACTGCCCTAGTCCTTGGCATAGATAATATGGAATCAGCAGTAATTTTAGATACAGTGACAATGCAGCAGCATGTTGATGAGTTTAGAGAATGAAGAGATCCACTCAAGTCCATTAAACAAAATTTGCTGAGTCCCTGCTATGTGGATAACGGCCTGCTAGGTACTGGGAAGGAGGGAGATGAAGATGAATCAGACACAGTCCCTGAGCCCAAGGAGCATAATCTCAGTGAAGGAGCCATTGTGCAGCTCATAGACTGTTTTATGGGATATACTGTAACAAGTTCTAGAGCAGTAGGGAGAAGAAATCATTGAGCCTGACTTTAGGGCTCTACAAATTCTCAATAGAGAATATGCTTGAGCTGGCTTTGAAATATGGTGGTATAGGCAGTCAAGGAGCAGAAGATAGAAGTTGCATCTTGGGCTAAAAGGGGGAAAAGTCATAGAGGTCTGGAGGAAGTCCATGTTGTAATTTGAGGAGAAGATAGGTGTTAGTTTAGTGTCCCGAGAGGACACAATATTGGCCAAGAGGGTAATGATGACAGGAAGGGCAAATGATAAAGTGCTTGGGGAATGGAAGGTTAGAATGTGCAGGACCTTAAATGCCATTCTCAAGGAACTTATTCAATTGGCAGTGCAGCCCATCAAGGGATTTTTAGTGAAGAACAACAGATATGGAATGATTACCTTGGAAATAAAAATGTGGTCAAGGAGACATCTCTATTCCTCCTGCCCTAGCATATCCCCTCCCCCTGCCAAAAAAAAAAAAAAAAATTCTGCTGTCTTTCCTCACACACCCCTAGAAAACCATTTCAGCAATATAAAAAGGGAGATATGGAAGGTATGCCTGCCATGAGAATAAGAATGTGATGGAAACAAAATGTTTATGGGGTTCAAACTACCAGGAGTTAATGAATGGATGTGATGGGCACAGAGAGAAGGTATTAGGGTTGCTGGGTCTTCTGGCATGGAAGACGATAGGTGTTTATGAACCTGACTGGGATAGAGAGCGCTGGAGGAAAGGCGGATTTGGAAGGAAGAGAATAACTCTGGTTTGGATGTATTTAGTTAGTGGCAAAGTTGGGATATTCACATGTAGAACTCAAAGCTATGTCTCAGGTGATCAGTGAAGCTATGGCAGAAAATGAGATCCCCAAGGAGGGGCAGAGGGGAGTGGGCACAGGGAAGGGAAGGTGGTGCCAGGTTCCTGCTCACCTCAGCCTCACTTTCACCATGCTCTCCCTTCCAAGCTTCGCTACTAATACTATTCTTTTCTCTTGGTCTCTCTTGCCTCCCAGTCCATGCGGGAGTAAGCTGGACGGAGCAGCGCCTATGTGGCAATGTGTCCCCAGAGCCTAGCACAGTGCCTGCAGTCAAACTTACTGAATAAGTGGGAGGGTGAGATAAGGAGGCTAAGCATCTTTATGTTTAAAGCAGAGAGTGCAGACGAGACTAAGATGGAGTAAAGAAGACTGAGAAAGTGGTCGTTGAGATAGAAGAAGAACCAGAAAATAAGCAGGCACACCATGGAAGAGAAATGGAAAATGCCACTGGATTTGGAGAGAGCCAAGAGACAACAGCCTGGAGAAAATCCTCCCCACTGGGTGAATCCAGAGGCAGAAGCCAGACCATAGTGGGTCAGGAATAACTGAATATAGCAATTATAAAATATTCCTATAATATGCTTCATTAGCAAGGTCAAACTAATTAAGAAAATTTATTATAAAGTCCACATAAATCTACCAGTGAATCTAACCTATTAGAGTCTGCCTGTACCATTTTATTTAGATATAGCAGCCATTTTGACTTTAGTAACCTCTTTAACATATTTTCCAAATCACATAATTCAACTCAGAAAATATTATAGTTATTCTTTGTGTATAAATAAAAATACTGTAGCCAAAAAAGTTTCTTCCAAGTGCCACCTTAAAGTTTTTTCATATTTTATATAAAGTAACCATGAAAGCAGATCAGAACTACCCAATTGCAGCTTTTAAATAAATAGCAAAACACTTTCCTCTGGGTTTCAGAAATTACCAAGAACAAAGCGTTTGGCCTCAATCGTTGCTTCAATTTTCCATTTTCATTTATTCCCCCTAACTCATCAGAAGTGTTGAGACTTTTTCAGTTAGGTAACATCTGACCTGGTACAGCCAGAGCGTTTCATAAATTTCTTTCTTTCTGCAGATGCAAAAGGTATTTAAGAAATTTCCAGGATTCAAAGAAATCCATGTGCTAGGATTTAGGTAAGTAAGAGGATCGGACTCTTCTCAATTTTTAAATTACTTTTTCCCTATCCTCTTTTAAAAGCAGTGTCATGAGGAATATAAGGTTTTTCTCCCCCCAGTTGTTTAGCCCTGTCGAATCCTGAAAACTGAATACCTTTCAGATAAAGGAATTGTCTAATTAGAACATGACTCTAGGTGATTTTTTAAGGGGGTAACACAAGAGCTGTGTTCCTTCCTTCCTCCCTCTGGAGCCAGAAACACTGCTCTCTGCAGAGAGCTCATCTGCTGTCCTTGGCAATGTCATTAACGAACCTCCTAGGAAAACACCTCAGTAGAGACAGGTCAAAATAAGTAGCAATTAGTTACCTTGGTGTCTGATTTTCTGGTTCCCTATCGAATGTTAAATATCATCATCGTTTAAACAAATCAGGCTGACCCTATGGAATCAGGTGAAACTAATAAAAAGAAGTATCTGTGAGGGGTAAGGGAGTTGAAGGAACAGGGTAGAAAGGGACAGAAGTGGAAGCAAGACTTCCCAGAATATACCTTTTTTTTAATGTTTTTTTTTTATTTTTGAAAGATAGAGTGTGAGCATGAGAGGGGCAGAGAGGGAGGGAGGCACAGAATCCGAAGCAGGCTCCAGGCTCTGAGCTGTCAGCACAGAGCCCAACGAGAGGATCAACCTCATGAGCGTGAGATCATGACCTGAGCTGAAGTTGGACGCTTAACCAACTGAGCCACTCAGGTGCCCCCCCACCGCCAGAATATACTTTTATTATCATTTTGACATCTAAACTGTAGTAATGCATTACCACACAAAAATTTCTAAATTACAATTTTCTTTTGTTTTTTTTTATTTTTAAAACAAAATTTTTAATGTTTATTTATTTTTGAGTGGGGAGGGGGAGAGAGAGGGAGACACAGAATCTGAAGCAGTTTCCAGGCCCTGAGCTGTCAGCACAGAGCCTGATGCAGGGCTCGAACCCACAAACCATGAGATCATGACCTGATCCAAAGTCAGACATTCAATTGGCTGAGCCACCCAGGTGCCCCACTAAATTACAATTTTATTTTTAAAAATTTTTTTTATTTTTTTCTAAATTACAATTTTAAATAAAGTAAATGAAATTGAAAAACAGTGCCATGCAGGGTTCAGTTATGTTCCCACGGCTTTCCCACAAGCAGGCCTATATCCATTAGCATCTCAACACTCTAATTGAGGTGGGTTCATGATTTTTGACAAGAAGTTTAGCATCCTTTTTCCTTTTTTAAAATGTTTATTTTTGAGAGAGAGAGAGAGAGAGCATGCAAGCAGGGAGGGGCAGAGAGAGAGAGGGACAGAGAGAATCCCAAGGAGGCTCCGTACTGCCAGCACAGAGTCCCACATCATGCTCTATTCCATGAACCGCAAGATCATGACCTGAGCCAAAATCAAGAGTCAGAAGCTTAATCCACTGAGCTACTCAGGTGACCTGCATCTTCTGTCTAAGTTCTCATTCAAAACATCTACCAATGGGGCCATAATAGGACATATTTTTTAATGGCCGCAGGGTATATGTGAGCCCTGGCATGACAGAATGAGATTCCCCACACCAAGGGGGATTTGTAAAGTGGGTAGAGAAGGCTTCCCCCAAAGTATTTCCTGGCCCCTTCACCATCTGTTGTGTTAAAGCTATAAGTTGCCCAGAGCAAGTCTACAGACCCACAAAGAATAGCTTCCGGGCGAGCTCTACAGGTGTATTTCTCTCAAAGATATCAGGCCCCTCTGATTTGTGTGACTCCAGAGAAAGAAAATATTGAAAAGTGAAAGTTATAAAAGATGAAACCCTTAATATGTACCAAAGCAGACTCATTTTTCCTTATTTCAAGATGCTGCTCCACAATATTCCATGTGAAATCAGATGGATTAGAGGGAAATAAAAGGTGATAGTGGAATATTCTGCATAGATGGCAAAGTCTTCTGGACAAACCACTGCAGCTAAAAAGCAGATGTTGCATTTAAAGCTGAGGGAAATGATAGGAACAGTCCTTTCAAGTGGACATTATGCCCTCCTTTCAAATAAATGAAAACCTAATAATGAAAAAAAATCTATTTTAGAAGAAAATGAAAGTATTAAGGATGATGAAATTTTGCAAGATAAAGATTTTAAAGATATATCTACTGAAGCTGCATCTTTCCCATGTGTTTATCTCTGTAAGAGTTTATTCTTATTTCTGCCAAAGATGTTTATAAAATAAATTTGATCATATATTCCCAATGCTCTCCATTATGGAATGAATATTTAGTCTCCCAGAAAACAGTTGGACCCTGTTAAGCATAAAAGATATGCTTATAAGTATGGCAAGCTTTTAATCATAACTAACAATGCTCAGAATATTGTAAAGTAAACTTAGAATGAAGGAAATTGCTTCCTCATGGAGCCAGATCCCCCAAAACACTATGAGTCTCCTGGTACTGTATTTAGTTCGTTTGTACAAAACCTGATCTATAATTTCATAAGTACATTTTTTATCAGTGACCTCATTTAATTCTCCCAGACACAACTGGGAAGTTATGAGGATGTCTATGATTAACACAATTCTAAGGAGTCACAGAAAAAGATCAACTTTAAATATTGCTTTATCTTGGGGCACCTGGGTGGCTCAGTCGGTTGAGCGACCGACTTCGGTTCAGGTCATGATCTCACGGTTGGTGGTTTCCAGCCCCGCGTCAGGCACTGTGCTGACAACTTAGAGCCTGAAGCCTACTTTGGATTCTGTGTCTCCCTCTCTCTCTGTCCCTACCCTGCTCGTGCTGTGTCTCTCTCTCTGTCTTTCAAAAATAATAAATAAAAATGTTAAAAAAATTTAAATATTGCTTTATCTTTTAAAGCAATGTGGAAAACTATTACCAACCATTTAATCTAGTCGGAGGGTAGAATCTTTCAAAGGCTAGTTCACAGTTGTCCACAGCAACTTTATTTGTATTAGCAACAGTAGGAAATAACCCAAATATCCATGAACAGAGCAATAGATACACAAATTGTGGAATATTATTACCACAGACTACTACTCAAAAGAGGAAGCAACTATTATAATATACAACAATATGGTTTCATCTCAGAATAAGTATGTTGAGTGAAAGAATACAGAGAAAAATAAATATATTATGATTCCATTTCTGTGTGACTCTAGAACATGCAAACTAATCTATAATGACAAAACAGATCAGTAGTTGCTTGGGGAGGGTGAGGCAGAAAAGATGAAGGGAAGGATTTCAGAGGGGCGTGAGTAAACCTTTGGGAGGAATTAATTTGATTGTGGTAATGGTTTCACAGGTGTATAATATCAAACTTACCAAATTGTACACCGTCAACATGTGCACTTTGTTTTATGACAATTACATTTCAATGCAATTTTTTAAAAAAAAAATGAGCAGAACTAGGTGCTTGGCCCAGGGAGCCCTACTTCTCCAAACTACAAGCCACTGCTGAAAGGAAGCAAGAGGCAGGCCCCACAGAGCAGCCCTAGTTAGAGAGTCATGGATCCTCCTCTGCTTGCACAGAAGGAAAATCATAGCAAAGTCTCTTTCAGTCATTTTACCAAGGGACAAAAGTTCAATGAATTCATACCCCAGGCAGAAAGAGCAGTAACACAAATCCCTTCATATGTAGAGAATGTCTTTGTCAACAAATTTCACCTGAAAGGTAAAATGAGAAAACTGAATATAGCTTCTAAACTAAATTCATATATACGTCCAGAGGAGTCCTAAATATATTTGTCAGTTTGATGACCAAAGTTTGATGAGTAGGCAGTGGTATGGCCAATGCGCCCAGACTTGAAATCAAGCAGGATAGGGTTTGAATCTCAGCTCTGCCACCTTCCAACTTTCCCTTTCTGTGTGTGTTCCTTGTTCTGTAAAATGGGGATTGTGTTGTTGAAAAAGATTAAATGAGGATGCATATAAACTGCCTGGTACAGACCACCCGCTCAGTAAACAGGTGTTTATTTTTCTTGCAACCTGTTCCATGATGAATTGTACCACTCCCTCAAGGCTTACTGATTAAAACAATTTGAAAAACAATCAGTCAACAAAACACCAGTTCCAGTGTCCAGTCTCAGATAAATTACCTTCAGGATTAAATAAATCATTTAATGCTATTCACAGGGTGAGAAATCCATTTATAAAATACTTTCCAAAAAAACTTCCTGGCACCAGCACTACCCAAAATGTAAGACGCATTGGATATATTTGCAGCCTCTTTGGGAAGAATATGAAGAAATCAAAGAGTTTACAAAGAAGACCAAAAGTACATACAGCCTATGAACTAAGGCTGAAATCCTAATCAGAAACATCATATAATGGTGTTTACTTCCTGAGATTTATGTGGCTCTCACAATTCCATCCAAATTCTGATGGAAGTTTAATGTGTTTCCTTCAACACATTCCTGGGCAAACATGGAACACAATAGAAAGAAATCTCTCTCCCTCTCTCTCTCTCCCCTCCCCCGATATATGAAATGATTCATTGAATATCTTAATAAATTTCATAAAAATTATTTCTCCCTTGCATGTTCCCATTGCTCCTGGTGAAATGAAGACCAAAGAAAGGAAAAGATGGGTAATTTGGACTTTTCTAATATTTTGAAATATAGTGCCTTTTCTCCCACAGATTTACATACTGATCTTTTATAAGTAATTTTTACATACAAAGTCTGGGATAAGCCCATGGCTTTTTATTGGTGTCTTATTTAAATGAGACTAATTGCTGTAAACAATAATAGAAAAAAAGTTCTACAGAGGTATATCTAATGAAATATGTATATATTCAGAATTTTGTGATGCTTGAGTTATGTGTCTGCTTTTAGACATGTTTATTGTTTCTTAATTTCTTCTCTACTTTAAACAGATTCATTTCTGTATTTAATTTTATCTCCATGTGCTGTATTGTTTTTCTTAAAGACAGACACTTATTTGTATGAGCTTGAGGTCCCACCAAATATGGATCTATAGCTGGATTTATGTCTTTGCTGATGTTAAAGTTTAACCATGTTAAAAAAATAATTAATTAATTAAGCAATTATTTCATACTAAAAAAACTCTTAAGTCAAAATTACTGTATAAGTACGTGAACAATGACTTGATCAGTGAAAGTGTATCCTGTAAAATTCAAAATCTAATTAGAAAAACATAAAAATGCCTTTCTCTGAGGCAAGCGTGTTTTAACAGTTTCCTAAATGTCATTTGTGATGGGAAATTGTCTGTCTGAATACACACTTGTATAAGCAGCCAACCTAAGTCTGGAATAAAGGAGAGAAACTAATTTGCTCCTTGGTTCCAAGGTCAGTTTGAACTGGGACAGAGCCCACAATACCATGGAGAGCTCAGTAATAAGAATCCAGCTTTGGCTCCTATAATTGACTAGTGAAATAATGAACTGTAGATTCTGACTGATTGTGTGGCCCAAAGAATTGCCAAGAGTAAACATTATCAGTTCCTGTGGCCTTTGAAACACTCTTGCATCCCTTTGTGTGGATTTATGGCATAAATTGAAAGGTAAAACCTGATCATGGAGGACAAAGCTACAGAGAATCCCATTTCATTTTTATATGCAAAAAGGCATTAAATCAATAAATATGATAATAAATATAGTTAATCGTATAGTACTTCCCTTTCTCTTTTTTCACACCTTTCTTCCAAGATGTTATCTTAAAAGCAGCTTGAGGAAAAAGATTATGTTATTTTAGAATTTTGTTTTTTAATTAAAAAATACTTCTTGAAAGAAGCAGAAGAGAAATAACCTGAAAATTGAAGCTTTGACTTGATACAATATGTACATACTCTTGTCCCATTTCTATGTCCTGTATTGCTATTTCATAGACCTTCCTGAAGAAGGTTATAGAAAAAAGGACAATTCATCCTTCCTGCTGATTGGCACTGCATGACTTTACTTGTAACACCACCAAAACTACTGGTCAGTAATAACAACTCTTGACAATTAACGCTTTTTCAGAAGGAATAAAAATCCGTGATCACTTGATGCAGTTAGTAGCCCCTCTTCAACCTGGCATTCTAAGGACTAAAATATAGGTCAATTCTTCTTCCACATTTCAAATTTCTAATAAACATTTAAACTAGCTTTGAAGTGAGATATTCTTTAAGAGCCCATCAGCAAAGATGATGAAGCTGTCTTGAATCTTTATAGAAACACAGTGACTGTCTTTATAAGGCATGTAACAACGGGTTTGGGTGGAATGTGTCCTCTGCTGTCTACAGTTCAAGCTCCACAGAGATGCGACTTTTGGCCATCTTTAAGAGAGACATTGCAGATGCAAAAAGCCCTGCGAGTAACCTCCTGTCTTTTGATTCCAACAAAATTGAGAGTGAAGGAGTCCCTCATGGAATGATGGAGGAAGACAAGCAACCAGAAATCTATCTCACAGCTTCAGACCTCAAAAAGCTAATCAGCAGAGCACTAGAGGAAGACAAATCCTTGGATGTGGAAACAATTCAGTTCATTGATGGTCAGTTGGTGATTTCATAGTTCTGGATTTATCCTCATTTTGACAGAGACACCAGGAGGTGTAGAATGTCTCAGGGTCACTGTCATTTTAACTTGGGCCTTATAGAGTCAATCATTTGTGTTACAGGCACATCACATATGGTATCATTTCTCTTTCCTCACTCCAACCTGTGTCTCATTGGATGAGCCTTTGGTGCTACTTCACATCAAGAATAGGTCCAGGAGAAGCCCAGAGTTTCAGTTCAGTAGTTCAACTACAGTCATCCAATGGAGTCCAGATAGAAAGAAGCACCCATGGACAGTTCTGTTCCATTGGCACAACCCAGATTCCCTCACCCAGTAAATTGGTTGAGTCCCAGAAGGAAATGGATGGCACATTAGAATAGAATAGGATGACATGAGGAGAGTTTGATAAAGGGACTATTTATAAAGTCTTTCCTAATACACAAAGGAATAGGACAGTTCTCTGGAGCCAAAAGTAGCAAGGCCCCATTACTACCTCTAGGCATTAGGGGTTTGCCTCATAGTCTAAGCCATCCCAAAGCCAGAGAGCAAAAAACCATTGATACAGTCCATATAAGTCAACATCCTAGGGCAGAGAGTAGCAGGGAGAGAAGAGAAGAGTGGATCTAAGAAAGTCAACAAGATCATCAGGCACACTCAGGATTCTCAGAGGGTAGCTGAAGGAACCCAAGAGCCTAGAACTCTTCACTAAGCCCAGCACTCTTGGCATAATAGATGGACACTAGAAATGCCATTTTAGTATGACATGGCATGAAACTGGCATTCTCTGCCAATTCTATTTCTCTGGTTTAGGCAGTCAAACTCAACACTGGAAAACACCAAAAGGTCTCTTGGCACAACATGCAAGGCAAGGGAATCTCCTAGGCAAGAAAAGGTGAGCTTCAGACTCATCTCAGAGACCATTTGGTACTCTGGTTTATCTCTGTTCAAACTTCTGAGATGTTCTGAGAATCGGGCTTCAAGGTAGAAGTAGAATCTGCAAATGGCCCTTGGTTCCAGCATTTATTCTAGCTATTTGTTTCTTTGTTAGCTTAGTTGTATCTTCATCCCCACTGGCCTAGCCAATCAACCTGCCTGCTTGATCCAAATCTATACAGTAAAGCTAAACATCCTAAAAGCCTACTTTAATAACTGTTCTTATCACATATACATGTAAGATGTACCCCCGCATTTGTCTTTCAATTTATTACTCATATCAGTGACTATTAGTGTATGTGATGCTGATTTCTAAATGATTTGCTACACCACTCCTTAAAAACTGATTATTGCCACATTTTCAACCCTGACTGTTTTAGTGCCCCAACCACAAAAGAAAAAAAGAAAAAGAAAGAAATACTCAAACCTTGTGATTTTTCACCTGCAGAATTGTTGGGGTCATTGCCAGGCTCCGATCCCGACTTCCAGTCAGTGCTGCCCACACTCCTTGCCGATATCACAAAGGTAAGTGAGCTTATTGTTCTTTCGTTCTTCAAATAGGAATGAAGCTTTCCATAAGAAAAAAAAAATCCACTTAAGGACTGAACAGAACAAAATCTTCTTTGCAATGCTAATTATATTTTTTTTCTGTTTTTTACAGGCAGTACTTGGTTGCCATTTATATTTTCTGTGTTAATAGGATACAACTTACTTTTCAAATACCCTAAAATTCAAAATTCTCTTCACCATAGTTAGATCTTTGTTTCAGTTAGTGTCAGGACTTGCTGTTTTGATAAAACAAGCACATGTTCATGAACTGAAAAGAATACTTAAAGCAGAATATATAATTTAATTTTGACTTTGAGAAATAAATGTAAGCATAGGTTTACTTTATAAGTTTGTTCTTAAATCTTAAGGTCTTACCTTTATTTATCTGTGAGGATTTTGTAAGTATAATGTCTTCAAAAGTAAAAATAATAAATTCTGCAATAATTTTTATATTTCATTTAAAGCTATATCCATTTAATTTATGCCAAAAACTGGGATATTGATAAGTGAAAGTGCTAACTAGGCTCTATTCCCTCTTTAAATGAAGGAATTCATAAATTCAAACATGATTGGCAATTCATCGTATTTCAGTTTTTAGTTAACCCTACCTAGGCAGATTCAGTTAGTCAAGAAGGCAGTTGATCATATTTTACCACTGTATCAATGCATGTTTTCCTTTCAGGACAAATTTCTGTATTACATCCTATATCAAAATCCATCGTAGATTCAAATCAACTATAACATGATTTGCTTATATTTAAATGAAGGAAAAAAATAGAGTGTAACCCTTCCCACATACAGGGAAATGTCACTTCTTAACATCTGTCTTTCTAAATTCATTCTTTAGGATGCTACTTTGAGTCCAGAACTTCCTCTTGATCAATCCAGGCTTGAGACAGTGGACAAAACAGGACACAGTACTCCTGGTGAGTTTTTTTTTTTTTTTACCACAAAGTCTATGTTAGCTGACGACCTCCTCTTTGAGGAAACCATCTATGACACTCCCTCCAAGACCAGTGACAAAGTCATCCTTGACCCAGGACAAGGTTTCCTCACACCAGCATTTCTAGCAGAAAAGCAGTCCATTTAACCTCTTCTGCCAGTGTCCTTCCCTTAGCTCTAGGCCCTGGGCCCGCACAGAGCACTGACACCCCTTCCCTGATGGATCTGGTGAAAGAAACTGAAATCAAAGCCGTCCCAAATGCTACCCACACAAAATAGCCACCTCTATGAGGCTTCAAAACTTAAAGTCCATCAGGACAAGGTAGATCCTAAGACGAAAGTCCACAACAAGGGACTATGGCAACAGAGGATTGGGCTTTTACAATCGATATATGTCCTCTGTTCACCACTTACAGCCTGACCATTCATACCATCTGTTCTTCTGTGTGGTTTCTTTCATGCCAATTAGCTCATGTGTAATTGATAAGTAAGAATGTCAGTAAACATTGAAATCCTCTTGGTTCACTTTTGAACTTCTAAAAATGTTTATTTTTGAGACAATAGAATTAAGCTTTATCACAGTTGAAGAGAAATTTTTAGCAATTTATGAAGACCTTAAGAAAAAAAATGAAAATTCTGTAGCAGAGTCTTATTTAGTGCAAGAAGGAGTTGATTTAGTGCCTTTAAGAACTCCTATGCTTTCCACTTTATACAGCTGTATGTTGAAACTGTAGGTAAAAACGTCTTTAAGGAAACATGAACCCCAGGTTATAAGGCTGATGAAGAGGCACTATGGTTCTAAGTGCAAATGACAGTAAAGATTTGTTATGGTTTATATTTTTAAATTTTTTCCATTCTTTAAAACATTCTTTTAGTCAACTATAATTAACACACAGTGTTATGTTAGTTTCAGGTGTACAGTATAATGATTCCACAATTCTATACATTTCTCAGTGCTCAATAATATATGCGTACTCTTAATCTGAGTTATCTATTTCACCGACCCCCCAGGCACCTACCATCTGGCAACCTACAATTTTTTCTCTGCGCTTAAGAGTGTGGTTTTTTTGTTAGTCTCCTTTCTCCTTTGTTCATTTGTTGTTTCTTATATTCCACATACAAACTAAATCATATGGTATTTGTCTTACTCTTATTTATTTAACTTAGCATTATACCCTCTAGATCCATCTATGTTATTGTAAATGGCAAGATTTCATTCTTTTTTATGACTAAGTAATATTCCATTATATATATATGTATATACATATATATATATAATGTGTGTGTGTGTGTGTGTGTGTATATATATATATATATCACATCTTCTTTATACATTCATCTATCCAGAGACACTTGGGTTGTTTCCATATCTTGGCTATTATAAATAATGCTGCAATAAACATGGGGGCACATACATCTTTTCAAATTAGTGTTTTAATTTTCTTTGGGTAAATACCCAATAGTGTAATTACTGGATCATATGGTAATTTTATCTTTAATTTTTTGAAGAAACTTTATACTGTTTTCCACATGGCTGAATAAGTTTGCATTCCCACCAAAAGAGCATGAGGGTTCCTTTTTCTCCACCTCCTTGCCAACACTTGTTAATGCTCGTGTTTTTTATTTTAGCCATCCTGAATGGTAGTCAAGTGATACCTCATGGTGCTTTTAATTTGCATTTCCCTGATGAGTAGTGATATTGAGCAACTTTTCATGTGTCTATTAGCCATATGTATGTTTTCTTTGAAAAAATGTCTATTCAAGTCCTCTGCCCATTTTTTAATTGGATTATTTGGGTTTTTTTGTGTTGAGTTGTATAAGTCTTATATATGTTAGATATTAACCCCCTATCAGATATATCATTTGCAAATATCTTCTCCATTTGGAAGGCTGCCTTTTTGTTTGGTTGATGGTTTCCTTCATTGTGCAAAAGCTTTTTATTTTGGTATAGTCCCAATAGTTTCATTTTGCTTTTATTTCCCTTGCCAGAGGAAAGTTATCTGGAAAAAATGTGTCTACAGCAGATGTCAAATTACTGTGCTATGGCTGATGTTTTTTAAATACGATTGTTACTGTTTTAGTTAGGACTCTCTTTTCAAAATTCTACACGTTTTGAGTGATCAACCTCAATCCTATTTTCCTCATAAACTCTATGTGCAATTAGTATGCAATTTTGTGAGATACAAGGGTTTTCACAAATACATATATGGCATGGAAGAAGAACCACCCATACAGATTATGTTTGGCTTACATGATTACCAGTGAATAAATGTTAACTGCATGATCCAATTACTTATTGCTGCATTATAAACCATCCCCAAAGTTTGTGGCTTAAAACAGCAATAATTTATTTTGCTCATAAATCTGAAATGTGGGCAGGGATCAGTGAGAACAGCTTTTTCATGCTCCATGTTGTGTCAACTAGAGTATCTCAAGCTAATGGGTATTGAACATCTTTGTCCAAGTTGGTTCACTCACATAGCTGGCAAATCAGTAGTCAACCATGGCTGTTGGCTGGTTGGTGGGGGGTGGAGTGGGGCTCATTTATTTTCTATGTAGGACTCTTCAACAGGGCTGCTTGGACATCCTTAAAGCTTGGCAGCATGGGCTCAAAGAGTTAATATGGCAAGAGGCAGAAGGTAGAAGCCTTCACTCTCTTCACTACTCAGAATCAGTGTCACTGCCTCCCATTGTAATGGCTAGACAGACATAGAGCTTATCTCAATTCAGGGGGAAGGAACATAGACCTTATCTCTTGATGGGAGAAATTTCAAAAACTTTAAGGCCATTTATAATCAACTACAATCCACATCAACCACTATTATGACTTTCTAATTATTTAACAGTTGATTGTATAAGACAAAACAAACCTTTTTGTTTGTGATAGTAAATGCTCACTGGATTCCTTTCTTTCATTATGATATCATAAAACCTTATTAAAGATCAGCATTTCAGGTAGATTAATAAAAATAACACTATATGATGAGTATGTTATTGTACTTTCAAAATTGCTTTACTGTTTTCATTATATTTATATATTCCTTCCACTCATGATTATCCTTTAGAACACTAAAGCAGGAAGGAATCTTAGACATAATCTAGTTCAGCCACTGTGCTTCATGGATAAGAAAATCAAAACTAGAAATGTGAGGTGCTTTGCTCAAGGTCATGCTGTAGCTGATTGCATAGCCAAGACTATCTGTCAGGTTTCCTCCACCTACTAAATTATGTTTAGCTTAAGTAACCCTCATTAAAAAAAAATATTCCCTCAAATTTGCTTTGCCTTCCGACCACAGCTTCTTTTCTGTCTCTGTCACTATGCTGTCAGTTGTTTTTTAGTTTCACCAGTTTCACCTCTAACCGCACACTACAAGGACACAACTTCCACAAAAATCACTGGTGGCTTCCTAATTAATCAATTTAGCAGCCTCATTTCCATCTTTATTTTACATGATATTTCTGTCAAGGGCTTCTGTTGACCACTCCCTTCTTGAAACTCCTTCTTCATTTGGCTTCCACAAAATGATTTCTTGGTTCTTCTCATATTTCCTGATTCCTCCTCCTCAACTTCCTGCACTGGGGCTTATTATTAGATTTTTTTACACGTGGGGGAAGGGCAGAGAGAGATTGGGAGAGAGAGAATCCCAAGCAGACTCTGTGCTGTCAGCACAGAGCCAGACACAAGGCTCGATCTCATGAACCCCCGAGATCATGACCTGAGCCAAAATCAAGAGCCAGATGCTTAACCAACTGAGCCACCCAGGCAAAAAAAAAAAAAAAAAAAGTCAAAAAACTCTTTTGGAGTAATAAAACAATTTTGGAACTAGATAGAGGTGGTGTTTTGTACAGCATTGTGAATTTATGAATTCATGATTACTGAATTGTTCACTTTAAAATTTTGTTATTTTCCTTTTTTCTTTTTTTTAACATTCATTTTTTTTAATCTTTATTTTTGAGAGAGAGAGAGAGAGAGAGAGAGAGAGACAAAGTGTGAGTGGGGGAGGGGCACAGAGAGAGGGAGACACAGAATCCGAAGTAGGCTCCAGGCTCTGAGCTGTCAGCACAGAGCCTGACACAGAGCTCAAACTCACAAACCATTAGATCATGACCTGAGCTGAGGTCGGATGCCCAACTGACTGTGCCACCCAGGCACCCCTAACATTCATTTTTGAGAGACAGAGAGACAGAGTGTGAGTGGGGGAGGAGCAGAGAGAAGGAGACAGAATCAGAAGCAGGATCCAGGCTCTGAGCTGTCAGCACAGAGCCCAAAGCAGGACTTTGAAGTCACAGATGGTGAGATCATGACCTGAGCTGAAGTTGGACGCTGAACCGACTGAGCCACCTAGGTGCCCCCAAAATTTTATGTTTTTTTAACCTCAATAATTTTTTTTTTAAAAAACAGATGAATCTGTAGGGAAAATTGTATACAATAAACAGTATAAAGTTCTTTAAGTGTGCTTTGGGTAGCTCATGAGTTTGCCTCTGAGTTTCTTAGCACTTCCTTCACTGGAGATGCATAATGAATTCCAAAGCACAGTTCATTATAGCAGTTCTATGAGGGGCGAGGTGCTGATTGTCTGCCTTAATTCAAGGATTGATTTTAGAGTATCTAGAGGAACGAATGTGCTGCATAACTTTTAGTCAATGTTCCATAAATAAAAATTATATTTCATAACTCAGCTTTTGATTAGTATTGACCAAGAAGCACTGCATTTGCTGACATGGGCTTAAAGTGCAAATATTCTTGTTGCCAATTAAAGGCAGACCCATATGCTTTCATAATCAGCTCAGCTGGGAAGAGAAATGCCATGTCTTAGTGAAAAATGAAGATTCTAACTAAGAAGTATCTTGATAAAAAGGCATTTCACTTACATGGAAATGGGGGGGGGGGGGATGAACACTCTAGACAAGACCAAAGCTTCCCTCCCTCATAAGACAGTTCTTAGTCTCTCCCATGCATAGTAAAATGACAACTAGGACTCCAGAGTTCTGCACCATGGTGCAGAACTGAGATAATTTTAGCCTGGAAAATTTTTAAGGTTAGTGTCACCAAACGCCCACCAAGCCATTAAAATCTCAATAAAACACTCATAGAAATCTCTCAGTTTAAGCAGTTTGGTTTAGTAGTTAATCCCTTGAGATAAAGTACTTGCAAAATATGCCTCTAGAACACTAAATGAATTGTTATCTTGTATAAATTTCTGAGATCTCTCATTATTAACATTTTTTGTGGTAGTTGATCCTAAGCCATTTTTTCTTACAGAGCCAATTAATTGTTAAGATCACTCCTATTTCATAAAAATGAGAGTATAAAGTATCAGAGAAGCCCAGCATCTTATCTTCTTCATAACATGCATTCACCCAAAAATTTTATTAGGACACCTGGGTGGCTCAGTCAGTAAGTGTCCGACTTTGTCTCAGGTTCTGATCTCACAGTTCGTGGGTTCAAGCCCTGCATCTGGCTCTGTGCTGACAGCTTGGAGCCTGGAGCCTGCTTCAGATTCTGTGTCTCCCTCTCTCTCTCTCTCTCTGCCCCTCCCCCACTGTGCTCTCTCTTTCTGAAAAATTAAACATTTAAAACAAAGTTTATCAACTTTTTTTACGTTTACTTATTTTTTGAGAGAGAGAGAGTGCCAGCAGGGGAGGGACAGAGAGAGAGAGAGAGAGAGAGAGAATCCCAAGCAGGCTCTGCAATGTCAGTGCAGAGTGCAGTGCAGGGCTCAAGCCCACAAAACCGTGAGATCATGACCTGAGCTAAAACCAGGAGTGAGATGCTTAACCAACTGAGCCACCCAGACACCCCAGTTTTATCAACTGTTTTGTGGTTTGGTGTGGTTTTATTTGTTTTAGATGTGTGTAGGCAGCAATACATTTTTCTTTTCACTCATTAGAATCATCATGTGGTCTATCTCCTCAGTGTTCTGTCTTCCAAGTTACACTATTTTCATTTGCTGGACATTCCATTTAAGTTGTAAGCCAGATCTCTTAATAAATTGCGGTATTTTAAATGGTGAAGAAGCAGACTTCAGGCAGAGCTATTCTGCTACTGGACGTTGTTTTGTCTTTTATTCCACTATATTAGTCTGGGTTCTCTAGAGAAATAGAATCAATAGGTTTATATCAATATCTATATCTGATTAATATCAGGAATTGGCTTATGTGGTTATGGAGGCTAAGAAGTCCCAAGGTATACACTCCAGCAAGCTGGAGACCCAGGAGAGCCAATGGCATGAGCTCCAGTCTGAGTTGAAGTCCAAAGGCAGGAAAACCAGGGCCTCAGTTCAGTCCAGCAAAGAGAGAGAATTCTTTCTCACTTAGCCTTTTGTCCGTAGTCAGACCTCCAACTGATTAGAAGAGGCCCATATTAGGGAGGGCAATCTCCTCTACTCCATCTACATATTCAAATGTTAACTGCATCCAGCAATGCCCTCACAAACATACCCAGAATAATGTTTAACCAAATATCTGGGCACCCAGTGGCCCAGTCGAGTTGATACATAAAATTGGCTGTCACATCCCATCTAGGTAATACATGAAAATAACCACACATTTCTAAGTTTTCTTAATCTCACACAGCATTTGACTCCTTTGACAGGAGTCAGTGGGATGAGCTAAACTGAATGAACTCAACAGAGAACACAGCTGCTAACGTTCCACGAGGTTAAGGATTCAGTCTGTCTCTACTTTTTGCAATATCATCAGTGCCCAGCCAGATGCTTGGCACATACTAGGCAAGCGATTAATACATGTTGAGTGACTGAAGGAATAAATGAATGAATTTGTGTATCATAATACCTCCAGGGAAGTCAGAGTTGATAGGAATAATTTGATTATTTCCCTTTTTGCCCTACCTACTAAGAAGTTCTGAGAGAGCCAATTCAGTGATCCAGAAACAGTAGTCTGCTGTCTATTCTGTTCACACTACCCACCACTGCCAAAATACGTCCTCCATATTTATGCTTTTGTGACTTTGCACAAATTCTTTTCTCTCATGCCTATAATTCCCTTCCATTCTTTTAGCCTGATGATCTCCTACTCATGCTTTAAGTTCCAGCTAACATGCCACCTCCTCTGTGAAGCTTTCCCAACTGCTCTCTGAAAAGACTCATAATTACCATCTGTTCCCTGACTCCATAACGAAAAAGTATATATAGTGCCATCAACCATTTACCACTCAGTATTGAAATTATATATATGCATGTCTGGTATCCCCCCAAGACTGAATTCCTGAAATGAAACAACATGTTCAAAAAAAATATCCTGGGGCATCTGGGGGGCTCAGTTGGTTGAGCTACTGACTCTTGATTTGACTCAGGTCATGATCTCATGGTTCCTGAGTTCAAGCCTTGTATCAGGCTCCACGCTGACAGTGTGGAGCCTGCTTGGGATTCTCTCTCATTCCCTCTCTCTCTGCTCCTCACCTGCTTGTTTGCTCTCTCTCTCTCTCTCTCTCTCTCTCTCTCTCTCAAAATAAATGAATAAACTTTTTTAAAAATCCTGCCTCTAACCGCACTTAACACAGTGTCTGGCATATGACTGGGGTTTCATAACTATTTGTTATTGTTGTTGAACTTAATGAACCTATCTATCACTATTTTTAGTCTCAGACTGTAAACTGAGACTAAAGCTATGCCCCACTCTGTGTCAGTCCTCACACAGCTCAAGACAACCCTACATGTAAGGTGATGTAAAGTGATATTCCTCACAGGTAAATACTTTTATCAAAATAAGAGGGCTGAAGAACTTTAATCAGCTCCACCATGTACGATGTACTAACTACCACAAAGATTAACATGTAGGTATGAAGTGAAAGAAATATGTAGTCAGCCACTCTGCCAGCCAAAAACTTTTCATATCCTAACTCTTAATCATGAAGGCCTGGCAAAAATGTTATTTAAATCTCTCTACTTTAGGATGAAAGGATAATGGTTAAGACTTGGAAAGATTTCTAAGAAAAACTCAGCTGAACTTTAAACCACTGTGGTCAATATTTTTTTCCTTTTCTTTCTTGTACGTCTAAATTGAGGATCAAATAGTAAGCTTCCGTAATAGGAATACACTGCTGATAAAAATTGTTCAGAAGGATCCAAGAGGAACATACCATCTGAAGGAAGGACAGAATCGCTGTTCAGCAAAGGCTTGCGATTACACTTTGTCCATAGATGTAATCTTCACAATGCCTGGGGAAAGATCAACAGTGAACTGAAGTCCTTCCAGCTCTCAAATCCGGTCATTCTAGATTTAACCTAGATGTCAGGTGACATAGTACTGCCCTACAAAACTTAAGTTTGGGAAATTCAGTGCCCTGCCCCAAATTTCGGCAATTTCCAAGAAAATTTGTGTTCTGACTTTCTGCCTTCTAAGGATTTCGTATTACTCCCCTGCTGCACCACACTGGTCAGCCCTCTACTCTCTCAAAACGTCCCTCATGGACTATTCCTTTTCCAGGCTCTTCCCAACTCCCTCTTCAAATTATGATCCTACCGTTTTATGCAGAATAGTAATCTGTTTAATCTCTTTCTATCATTTGCCTCAACTGAGACCACATGTTTTAAATTCCGCCAATCCTGCAAAAACAACAGCAGGCAGAAGCAGTTGCCATTAGAAATTGCATCTTTCGGGGCTCCTGGGGTCTCAGTCGGTTGAGTGTCAGACCTTGGCTCGGGTCGTGATCTCATGATTCGTGAGTTTGGTTCACGCGTTCAAGCCCCGCATCAGGCTCACTGCTGTCAGTGCAGAGCCCACTTCTGATCCTCTCTCTCTGCCCTGCCCACCTCTTTCTCTCTCTCAAAAATAAGTAAAACATTCTTTTTAAAAAAGAAATTTCATCTTTCCCTTCCTTCCACCCTCACAGTCGTCCCTTGACCACACTCGCTCACATTCAGAGGATGCTAGGTTCCAAGCAGTGTTCAGTAACTCTCAGCAACTTCATCTCACCTTCCTGCCACCACTGCTTCTTCTTTCCTCCTTCCTCAGGGGAGCTCTCTTTTTCCTTCGTATCACTTAAGTTCACTGTCTGGTTTTACCTCATTTGGCACTGGTACACATTGATTTTTCTTTTCCAAGGGCCCCATATAGATTCCCTACAATTCTTTACATGAGAGACTGGCCCATCACAGATGAATTGCAGGGGTACTGTAGGCCACAGACCCAAGCCGACTCCATGTGCCAGTATGCCAGAGTGAAAAGACTTCAACAAGTTCACCTGGTTAGCAGTGGCTCTCTGGGATGTCGTGCTTATTTATGCCATGCTTGTTAGGTACAGGGGATAAAATGGTAGATAAAGCATACACTCCATGACTGTCATGGTTTGAGTCCCCCACAAAACAGATCCTCAGATGAGGATTTGATTATAAAGAGGTGTTTTGGAGATGATCCCAGGAAACAAGGATCCCAGTAAAGGAACAGGGAACTAAAACAAGAAAGGGAAGGAAACCAATACAGACAATTAGCCCTGTGACCACTGGAGCTCATCAAAGGTATGTTGGTAAATTTTTAATAACCGATCCTAAAAAGGGGGATCAGGGATATATATGCACACAAAAGTTTATTACAAAATTTGGCTGATACAAAAAATACTGTGTAGGGGCACCTGGGTGGCTCAGTTGGTTAAGTGTCCAACTCTTGATTTTGGCTCCGGTCATGATCTCATCATTCATGAGATCAAGCCCCATGTCAAGGTCTGTGTGCTGACATCGAGGAGACTGCTTGGAATTCTCTCTCTCTCCCTCTCTCTCTGCCCCTCCCCCACTCATGCTGCATGCATTCTCTCTCTCTGTCTTTCAAAACAAATAAACTAAAAAAAAAAGGATGCACAATTTATGAATTATATGTATATGTATATTTATTATTATTATCAATTCTACATAGTCAACTGATTTTCCTAAGGAAATAATATTTAAACTGAGATATGAATAACAGGAAGACAAAAACAAAAATTGGGGAGGCCTGGTGAAGAATGTTTTGGGCTGAGGGGAGTAGGGGAAGCTGGAAGTAGTGTGGCAAATTGAAGGAAAGCCAAGCCAATGTAGCTAGAGCACAAGGAGTTGGAGAGAGTTAGAAAACAGTGCAGAGCTTTATAAGCCCTGTTTATAATCATTAAAGGGTTGTAAGAAAAGGAATGATACATCAAATCTGAGTTTAAATAGATCTTACTGCATTATGGAAAATTGGCCGGAGGTGGGAAAATCCAAGCAATCAATTAGAAGAGTCTTAACAATCTGGGCTAGAAATGTTGATAGCTTGGACTTGGGTGATAGAAGGGGAGATGAACAAAAGTGATTTGATTGAGTGGTATTTAAGAGGTAAAATCATTATGAAGAATTCTGAAGCCATGAATAGGTTCAGCAAGAAAGCCTGACCTGATTAATGAGCAGTGTCTGTTACAGGTTTCTCAGTGGGAAGTGGTTATGTATGTGTCCGGAGTGACTGTACTAGGCTAGTGAACTCTCAGGTGTCCAAATATTTCCTTCCTGTCACCACTTTATGGTCATGCAAGTAGCAAGCACATGCTTGCAGAAGCCAGCCTTTGCTGGTTCTCAGATCCTTGACGTGGTCACTTTTATCACTCCCATCCATTTTTGTTGGCTTACATTTACATAAAGAGGAAGATTGATAAGTATCCACTATTGGCAATGCTTTTGATTACTCTGTCCAGTATTTTACAGAGAAAATAAGAGACCAATAAATATAGGAAACTATGCTGCATAAATAAGTAAATATAATGATTCATAGGGACTCAGGAATTTTCTTTTTGACCTGCTTTAGGAAACTATTTCCAAGATTACTTTATTTTTTTTAATGTTTATTTACTTTTGAGAGAGAGAGAGCATGGGGGATGGGTAGAGAGAGAGGGAGACACAGAATCTGAAGCAAGCTCCAGTCCCTGAGCTGTCAGCACAGAGCCCGACGTGGGGCTGGAACCCACGAACCACAAGATCATGACCTGAGCCAAAGTCAGACACTCAACTGACTGAGCCACCCAGGTGCCCTCCAGATTACTTTAAATCTATCGAGCTAGTAGCATCTATGTGGACTTGATCCCCCTTTAAAGGTTCCATCTTACGGGCGCCTGGGTGGCTCAGTCGGTTGGGCGTCCGACTTCAGCCTAGGTCATGATCTCACGGTTTGTGGGTTCTATGCTGACAGCTCAGAGCCTGGAGACGGTTTGAATTCTGTGTCTCCCTCTCTCTCTGTCCCTTCCCTACTCACACTCTGTCTCTCTCTCTCTCTCTCAAATATAAACATTGAAAAAAATGTTTAAAGGTTCCATTTTAACAACCCCATGGTTTTTGTTTGTTTACTTTCAGTTTTTGGTATCTGTCATATTTTTCACTTATGGTATAGCATCTGCCTTGCCCCTTCTCATTTCTTGGAGTGGCCGCTCGCACACTGCAGTTGTATTTGTATTTCACTCAGTGTAGCTGAAATGGCAGCACCGCACCGGTGCCAGAAAACCAGCAGCTCTTGGCTCAGCAAGAAGTGTGCCCCACACCACCGAGCACTGCGGCCCCTTCACAGATGATCTGGACGCCGTCTTGCTTCTGTTTCCTTTCACACTTGGTGGCCCTGAAACAATGAGAACAAACTTGGTGAGCTCTGGTCCCTGGATCATCCCTCAGTGGAAAAGAGCTCTAATGACTAGGAGAATGTCTCTGCATGAATAAGCCCTGAAATGAATTTGAAAACTAAGCCATTGTAGCAACTTTAACAGAAATCTTAACTTAAAAACATATCACTCCATCATTACATGTGGACAGTAGAGAAAGTTTTCAGAAAGAAAAGTAAGGCAAAAAGAAGAAAGATTAAGGTGACAATGCATGGGGAAAATATTTTAGGAAATACATCACCATCAATAACGCAATGCTATCATTAGGATAAGGACACACAGCCACATATGTCTGCAATGTTTCCAAGACCTAGATTTAGGGGTAAATTAAAATTTCTTGTTGGACAACTCTTAATTACAACAGGACCAGGACTTCAGCAGGGTTGTTCAAGCAGAGAGAATAGTTCTGAAAAAGATTAAGTTCACACTAGATGACAGTGCACTTTCCATTATTTTCATATTTTCTTTTTGTTCTTAATGTTTTATTTATTTTTTGAGGGAGAGAGAGAGAGCGCGCACAGAGTGGGAGGGGCAGAGAGAGAGGGGCACAGAGGATCCGAAGCAGGCTCTGCACTGACAGCCTGATAGCAGTGAGCCCTTTGTGGGGTTCAAACTCATGAACTGCGAGAGCCAGAGTCAGTAGCTCAACCCACTGAATCATCCAGGTGCCCCTCCATTATTTTCTTTATTCAAGACCTTCATATATGAAATAGGAACAGTGTAAGATTTTATGTATAACATATGAAGACTACTTAAAATGTTTTTCTGGACGAAACTTTTGAATATAACTGTCTTAGGTCACAGGAGAAGAAAATCAGTGAGAAGCAGAGGCATTAAAGAAGGCACACACAGAGCTGTACATGGGTCCCAAAGGGAGCATAGGACTTTGCCAAAGAAAAGGGAGATGACCCTCCAAGTAGATTACGTTTCATGGGAAAAAATGCAAAGGTTGGGGTATGATATAGAGAATTGTATACATAAAGGATACAGATAAGCAGGGCCTTAAAAGTCAGAAAAAAGTTTCTTCTGAGTTTTCAGGAAATAAAGGAGAATGATGAAAATGGGGCTTAGGAAAGTTAGTCTGGCCACAGCTTGGTGGATGAAAAGTAGTGAGGGATTTTGTCCCATATCTGATGTAAAGCTTCAGGGCCATGGTAGAGGGGAAGAAAGAAGAGATACGAAAGATTTTATTTTAAAAACTAAAATAAAGTTTAAAAATAAAATAAAGTTTTAACATAACATAACATAACATAACATAGCATAACATAAACCAGGGACTACTTTAGATACTGATGGGTAGAGGAGAAGGATGGATTAAAGGGTCTGGATCATCACAGAGTTGAACACCTCCGTGGTCATCCATGTTATTCATGAGATACCAAATTTCTCCCCACCTTAGAATTAAAAGCCTAATAGAACATAAGGATAATATATTCTCTGTATGTGTCTCTCTGTGTCTCTTTCTTCCCTCTCCTTCCCTTCTTCTCTTTCTCTCTTTGAAAATCAATACAAGTCCGAGAAAAGGAGTTTTCTAGTATGCATTAGGAAGCCTCCACTTAAGTGAGTAGAATTTTACACAGAGCTAAATTGAACCTTACATACAGGTAAGTTAAATGTTCACTACGGTATTAGTCAGGGTTCTCCAGAGAAATAGAACCAATATGGTGTGTGTGTGTGTGTATGTGTGTGTGTGTGTGTGTGTGTGTGTGTATGTGTGTGCAGAGTGGGAGAGAGAGAGAGAGAGACATAGAAAGAGACAGACAGAGATTAAGATTTATTTTAAGGAATCGACATGCAGTTATGGAGGCTGACAAGTCTAAGTCTGCCAGATAGATAGGCAGGCTAGAGACCCAGGGAAGAAGTAAGCTTGCAGAATTTCCATTTCCTCTGGGAAGGACAGATTTTTTTTGTCTTTTGGTTATTTTTTAAATGTTTTTAATGTTTATTTATTTTTGAGAGAGAGAAATAGAGACAGAGCATGAGCAGGGAAGGGGCAAAGAGAGAATCTGAAGCAGGCTCCAGGCTCTGAGGTGTCAGCACAGACCCCAACACGGGGCTCTAACTCACGGACCTCAAGATCATGACCTGAGCCGAAGTCAGATGCTTAACTGACTGAGCCACCCAGGTGCCCCAGTCTTTTGGTTATTTTTAATTAAAGCCTTGAACTGGTTGGGTGAAGCCTGCACACAATAGAGAGGGAAGTCTGCTTTACCCAGAGTCTACTGGTTGAAATGTTAATTTCATCTAAAAAATACCTTCATGGAAACATCTAGAATAATGTTTTACCAAATATCTGTTTACTATGCCCAGCCAGCTTGATGCATAAAATTAACCATCACAGTATGTTTTGAATGAGCTCTGCATAGTAGGTTAAAAAACAGAGGGTGCTTCATACATTAGATCTGCCAAAAAAAAAATTGCAAAGCCAGAACTAGAACAGGTAGAATCAGGTCATAATTTGGACAATTCATCTGGTACAAGGGAAAAACACGTTGCCTGATGGAATGCCCTTAATAATAATGGAAAAGATGTATGTCATTAGTGATAATAGGTACTCAGTATTTGTAGAATTGAAAGGAGCCTATGGTAGAAGAAAAAGGGGCAAGAAATACACACCTCGCAATGGAATGAGACTAAAGGGAAAGCTGTCCAGAAGAAAACCATGACAGGAGAGGTACAGGGTGACAAGGCTAGATGGGCAGAGTGGCATCTAACCAATTTCACAGTCACCCATTTCCACCATGTATCCCTTCCCAACTTACTGGGCTATGATGCATTCATAGCTACGAGGATCTCTGTCTCATACACCTTTATCTGGACTCATGTAAGGTGATAGAACTTGCGGGGAGGTGGGGGGGAAGGCAAGTGATGCTGCCCCTCTTTTGTCTGCCTTTACAGAGAATATGAGGCACCAGTCATGCAAATAATTTGAGGCCAGAGAGTAACCAGGAGCAGACAAAGCCACTTTTGAGACTATGGGGAAGGAATGTCACCTTGGATTCAATTGTGGAGAATCACAGTTTTACCAAATAATCAGCACTTTAATCAAAGAAGCAACTCTTGCGCTGAAGGAAAATGACATCTCTAGCAATCTTCAAGTAGAAATAGGAGTGGCATTTTGTAAGGGGATTGGAGGACATGGATAGAAACTCCCATGAATAGTCTCCTGTAGGTTTTCAGTTTTAAGAAGATGAAACTGCAGAGGCACCTGGGTGGCTCAGTCAGTTGAGCTTCCCACTCTTGGTTTTGGCTCGGGTCATGATCTCACAGTTCATGAGTTCGAGCCCCACATCGGGCCCTGTGCCATCAGCAAGGAGCCTGCTTGGGATTCTGTCTCTCTCCCTCTCTCTCTGCACCTCCCTCACTTGTTCTGTCTCTCTCAAAATAAATAAACAAACATAAAAATTAAAATATATATATATATATATATATGAAACTGAATTTCTAAAGGTGTCCGTAGATTACAAGTTAGGTGCTGTGGTCAGTTTATACAAGGGTAGTCTACACAGGCAGCTGAGCAAACTTTCGCACTTGTCGTGGAGTTCTATTCAAAGTGGCAGGTCCCATCCTCCTTTGCATCTGACGTTAAAAATGCAAATGTCAGGAAAATGGGCCCCTGATCTTTAAATAGATCCTATTCCTCTCAGGAGAGAAAAAAAAAAAAAAAAAAAGAACATCTTTTGACCACTGAGTAAACCAAAATATAAGAGGATTTTCAGTTTCTCCTACCTCTATTTTTGTTGCTTGGCAATGATCAAGGTAGAAAAATAACAACTCTCCATTGCTAGTTGGCAAGTTCTTTGTATTGTCAGGTTAGTACAAGTGCTAGTCCACAAAATTTTAATAAAATGCTTAGTACGTATCATCCAAAGTCAGCATGTACAAAACTTACCAAACTTTATTTATAGAAATGGAACAAATTAAAAAGCATTTGCAGAAAGAGAAATAAATATATATATTTGTATTTATCTATCTGTTTGTTTGTTTTGAATGAGCATATGTTTAGAGTGTAGGAAAATTTATCTCTCTAGAATCTCCATCCAGACCTTCATTGTGTATGATGACACATTTCCTATTGATTAGAGTCTCTACATGAGAGTTTGCCATAATTTTCATCTGGTCTTCTAGTGGTACATTTGTGACATTTTTTTAATGATCTTTTGGGAAATTTCTTCAACTTTGAAAGCCAGAGTGACTCAAGGGTACTAAGCAAATGATGTGTACCACTTTTTGTTTAAGCATATTTTGAATGTTACGCTTAGAAAGAAGTGGTTACAGTACCTATAATGTTTTACAGTATTCAAGGCGCAGGGCAAGAGGTATTACAGCTGCAAGGACTGGGCAGTGGAGAGGAAGAGGAAGCCTAGAAGGAAAATGAAATAGAAAGTATACAACTGAGGGGCGCCTGGGTGGCTCAGTCAGTTTAGTGTCTCTTGGCTTCTACTCAGGTCATGATCTCACGGTTCCTGTGTTCGAGTCCCACATGGGGCTCTGTGCTGACAGCGCAGAGCCTGCTTGGGATTCTCTTTCTCTCTTTCTCTCTGCACCTCCCCTGTTCACTTGCTCTCCCTCAAACTAAATAAATGAACATTAAAAAAGAAAGAATACAACTGAAATAGCTAAAAGGGCCTTTTAATTGTTGGGAATACTTGTTTTAACCATGGGACCTGGAGGGCAGCAAAAGAGATTCTGAATAAGAAGAATGACCTTGGAAGTAAAACAGCAGTGGGAGGTGCTGGGCAGGAAGGGTGAAACACCAGTACTGGCAATACAGGGCCCTCCTAGAGGGGAGGACGGCTTGCAGCTGGAGGATTTCCCTGGGAGAATGCAATCAAGAGAGTAATGCTTGATCGAGGATCAGCAGTGGGACAGAGCATCTCCTAGTTCAGGGAAAAGAGAAAAGCAGAACTGACTCAAGGAAGCAGATTCATCTTGTAAATTGGACATAGACACAGTAACCCCTGCACTGTGCACCTGTAATTTGCTAACTTTCTTATAAACTTTACTCATGATTCCAGCTTTGCCCTAAGCGGGTGAGTATTTGGAATGACTGCCCATGGAAGTGAGAGTAAAAAAATTAAGGCAAGATTTTAATGTTAGACTGAAGTACAGAAAGGTGACCCTACCCATCTTCCTGGGGGATATCAGAGGGGGGAAGATGGGTGGGAGACCCTTGCTGAAGGCCCAGCTGTATTTCATTCAGGCAAACCTTTTCACCCAACACCTCTCCCAATGAGCGTTTTTCTTCCTTGGAAAAGGGAAGTTAAGCATAACCATAGAAAAACAGGAGTAGTGCAATATCTAGGCCCTAACTGCCTTAATATTCATTATGGAAAATGGAATCTCTACCTGGCATTCATGACTCATGGATGAGTGCCCTGAATTCCTAGCTAAAAAAAGAAAAAGAAAAAATGATTTTGAAAAGACTTTCCTGAGACTTAATTATACATGAAAAGCCTCATTTCTGGAGCAATGTAATCCATTGCTTCATCATATACAAAAGATATGAAACTCTTGTTTTCAGGAGAGTCATCTGAGGTTTTGGAGGTTTGTAGGCTTGTTTTGTTTGTTTTGTTTTCATGCAGTTTGCAGCCTCCACACACAGACAAATGAATTTCTCAATTCATTTCTCCTCAGGAAGTCTCACTTTCTCTCTTCACTGATGGAACTGTTTGCTTCCTCTTACGAACCACAGGCTTGGGGCACCTGGGTGACTCAGTGGGTTGGGCATCCGACTTCGGCTCAGGTCATGATCTCAAATTTCATGAGTTGGAGCCCCGTGTCGGGCTCTGTGCTGACAGCTGAGAGCTTGAAGCCTGCTTTGGATTCTGTGTCTCCCTCTCTGTCTGCCCCTCCCTCGATCTCTCTCTCTCTCTCTCTCTCTCTCTCTCTCTCTCTTTCAGAAATAAACAAACATTAAAAGAATTAAAAACAAAAAACAAAGCACAGGCTGGCCAAGAGATCCTGTGTGACACGATATACAGTTTGTAGCAACATGCCTGTAAGGGTATCTTTCAGCCCTCATTATTTTGCTTGGTAATAACAAGTTGTATTACCAGTGTCATTCTCTTGTACTCTGAGGCCACTTTTCCAATTTCAAATTTTCTTGGCAAACCCGTGGCCTACAATAAAATATCCTTATGTAGACTCCCATCTCTATCTGTATCTTCAGTGGCCTCACCACCAATTCAAAGCCCATTTTACAAGGATTTGATGGACCTAGTTTTTTCCTCAGACTTTATTGTAATAATTATTGAGACCTCCAGCCTATACTGGAATATCAGGACTCTTCAGAATCCCCTCTCATGAATTCCTACAAGACTCACCTGACTTTTTCTCTTTCTTCTTCCTCTCAACCTAATCTCAACTCCCCCTCTGTACATGTGTAATGTGTAGAACCCAAGCAGAGCTGGTCTAGGGTTCAGTGAGTAAGACACTAGCCTCATGCACAAAATTTCAAAGGGAACAAAAAAACTTGGTAGTCATATTTAAATGTAAAATTTCCAAAACCAAATAAATTCAAAAGGTCATGATGAACAAAATACCAAAAATGTTTTAAAATTTTCTTAAGTGTTTATCTTTTGAGAGAGAGAGAGCAAATAGAGGAGGAGGAGACAGAGAGGGAGACACAGAATCTGAAGAAGTCTCCAGGCTCTGAGCTGTCAGCACAGAGCCCTACATGGGGCTCGAATCCACAATCTGTGGGATCATGACCTGAGCTGAAGTCATATGCTTAACTGACTGAGCCACCCAGGCACACTAAAATATCAAAATTTTAAATGAAGAAAGCTGTTGTTTATTTTACAACCTTGCATCATTGTATTAAATGAACAGTCATTTCTAGTCCACCACTGTTCCTGCCCGTGTTGCCCTTGTCTACCCCTTCAGGCAAACTTTTAAGGGTTGACATAGCTGTAAATGGATTGGAACGACATGGGGCTTCACATATGCTTTTGGATTGTAGTGCTTTTATTAACTTTGTCTAGGTGGTTAAAATCTGGGAGGATAATTATGATCAATGTGTGCAGGGCTGCCCATTTTTCCTTTTGCCTCAGGATCCAGTAGGCTCAGCACACACAGAACTAAGCCTTGCTAAAACCATGTTCTTTCTACAAGCAGAATTGCTCTCCAAGCTTTGTCTAGCATCCTAGGGCCAGAAAACAGAGTGGTAGGGTTGAAAGAGCCCAGATAATGACATAAACAATATAAACAGGGGCATTTATAAGGATGATAAAAGAATCTGTTGTAAATCAATCAAGCATTATTTTGGATGAGAAATGTATTAATTTTTCCATGCATTTATTGAAATATAAATACTTTTCAGTAGGGTTCTAGAATCAGCTTTCTATTTTCTCTTCCCTAATGACTCCACTGGTCTATTTAAGATTATAATCTCTGATCTGGTCCCACCTGGAAAATGCTGGCTCCCTGTGCCCATTCCTGGATTGGCCAGGTGATTCTGTTGCCCAATGCCTCCTCACTCATTGCAGTCCTGTGTCCTGGGCCTCTCTGCTCTCTGCTCACTGCATCCTCTCTGCCAAGGCCAGCATTTTAAAGTCCCTTTTTGGTGGGGAGCATCCCTTCCTTACTTGACTCATAGCAGTCAGAATCCAACCAGAAAGAAACAGAAACTACTTCAGGCATGAGGTTGCCATTTTTATAGGTCAAAAGAGTCAAACATCAGTAGTTTATAACGGTTCAAACTATTTACAAGAAAGGGACTTTAATGCAGGGAATGTGTTACTCATATAGAGGAAGACTAAGAGGCCAAACAAAAAGGTTACCCAAAGATTAAGAAGGGCAGGCACCATTCCTGCCCCTAGCCTAAAGAGATAAAAGCAGCAAGTGGCATTACCAGAATCCAGTTTATCTGGGGAAAGCTGGAAGCCTGGAGTACCTAATCCAGTCGGAGCTGGAGACACAGAGAAGAGAGAATTGTTGCCAGGACAGTGACTTGAAGCCCACGGAGAGGAAAAGAAATAGCCCCCACTTTTTCCGACCCCTGCCTGCCAGTGCTCACGTTGACCAAACCTACCCAGAAACCAGATGGTACAGAGGTCTTTGAGCCAGGGTCAGTGACGAAGCTCTGCTTTCCTGAAACTAAGAGAAGAGGGGGCAAGGAATGACCGAGGGAAACCCAGCTCAGGATTAGCTCAGAGCCCAATTCATAAGGGGTGCCATCACCAGGTAGCAATATGGCATTTGTAGCCACATCATGAAACATTGCTCAGCAGCATCAACCAAGAGCTCTTGCTACCCAGTCACTACATTTCCAATATTGCAAGAACCACAAACGCACAGGTCATTGTACTTCAAAATTATTTCCTTATTATTTGAACTTAATTAAAAGCAGGAGGCTCTCTTCCTATGTATTAAGTACTTTTAAAGTTGCTACAGAATTGCTTATTTTCCCATGGAAATGACTTCATGTATACCCAAATCTGTCATTTTCAACAAATAAGCAGCATAATCACCTGGGCTAGTTCTCATTTAGTGCTAGCATCTAGATGCAGTGGTCCATTTCAGCTGTCCTTGAATTGAAGCGATCTCACTCTATCTTTCTATACTAACTCTTAACCATTATCTTGTCTTCCTCTGCCCCGGAGACACTGTCTAGATAAATGAATGGAAAAATGGATGGAGGTGGATGGATGATAGAAGATGGATGGATGTTAATGATAATGATGATGTCCCTGGATTTTAAATAAGGAGATGTTCCCAGCTGTGTGTGTGTGTGTGTGTGTGTGTGTGTGTGTGTGTGTGACAGTGGGAATCAAAGAGTGCTACGGTTGGTTACTACAGGGTTATAGATGCAAAATGTGAACCTCATTAATGTAATGTTTTATCTTCTAACCATAGTTAAGATGTTAAAAATAGAAGGAGACAATTGGCTTAGACAGTAATGATTCGGGCATTCTTCACTACAAGTAGGGAGAGTTTGACTACATTTTCTTTATTCAGATAATAAATAATAAACTGTTGCCTGAATTATTCAGATTTTCTTTTAATGTTCACATTCCCACATTCAGGCTTTGCAGGATGCTATAAATCCTGCCCCCCTTCCCACCATCTGCACTGTCCTATGAACTTGAATTTTTTTATGAATTAATGTTAATGTGTGATTAGTCTACAAGTTCTTCAAGCAAAGTTCATTGCTCTTAATAAATCTTGCAAATTCTTCAAACTCTGCTGTAAAATTAAGCATATGAAATATCATATTTTAGGTATAATTATCAATACCAAGAACATGAAATTAGCAAAATGCACTAAAAGCAGTTCAAGAGTGTTTGTAGATCACTTAGGGATGAATATATGCTGAGAAGTTTAAGTCTTAAATAACTCCAACTGGAATGATTAAAGTATCAAAAAAAGTTCATGCTTCTAAACTGTCTTTTAAAATCAGAAATTTAGAACCAGTCTCTTTCATTCCTCCCTTCTTTGCACGTAATGATTCCCTCTAGCCGATAGAATTTGATGTACTCTAAGAATATCCTCAAAATATGTCTTTACAGAAGCAACTTACAAAATGCATTGAGGCAGTAAGTGATTGCTTTAAGTGGCTGAAATACAAATATCTTCTGCAACCATAACCTGGCCAAAAACACTAAAAATGATCATAACTAGTTCTCTTCCTATGGGAGATTTATATTCCATTAAGAAATAAGCAAAGAAAGGTGTTAACCAGCTTGAATTGACAACATCCTGGAAATTCAAACATGCTTTTTAACATGTATTTGCTTTTTAACAAGTTCTATAGATACACAGCAGAAAATGTCATTTCTTTCCAAAATGGCATTCATTGATATAAAAAGCATTTTAAATGTCAAATGAAAGAACATTTCTAAAGGAACTTCAGTGTGATTACATTATGAATTTCTTATTCTGTAGAGTACAAAGCTACTGCCTAAAATTGAATTTCTCTGCCTATAATTAAATTAATTCTAAAGAAGAGTTCCCCTTTTGCAGACTTCACAGATTTGGGTATTAAACATAAATTTTCACATAGCTCTTCTTGACCTAACTAAGTCAAATATAATAAAGAGACACCTGTGGATTGAGGAACTGGAAAGATTGAAGGAAGAAGAACGATGTTGTTTGACATCCTCCTCAGGGGCAGATCTGGGCTGGGCTTTATCAGAGTACTTCAGTCACTGGAAACTTTCCCATAATGAACTGTAGAACCTTTCCTTTACCAGTGTTCTCACACTTTTCCACAAATCAGAATCCCTTGGAGGGCTTGTTAAAACAAATTGCTGGGCCCTTCCCTAAGAGTTTCTAATTCTGTAGGTCTGGGGTGGGGGGGGGGGGGCAAATTTTCGTTTCTAACAAACTCTCAGAGGATTCATGCCGTTGGGGGGTTGTGGGCACACTTAGAGAACTACTGTTCCAAGTGAGAGCTCGAACTAGAACTTACACTTAGGCTTCACCACTTTCAAAGCTCTTTCATGCCTTTTTATTTAATTCAGTTCTAAACCATCCCATAAGATGCACAGGATAGCTGATTCTCTCCATTTTGTGGATTGTAAATGAAAAACACTGAGGCTTCTCTACCTCTGTTCTTGGTCTCAATGAATACAACAACCTCCAATGAAGGTGCCCAAACTGGAAACCTAGAAGTCACCCAAGACTCCCTTCTCTCTCTCCACCCATCCAACCCTTGCCCAAGCCATGCTGATTTTACTCCCTATCTTAGGGGTACCCTGCTGTCTTCCACTTCTGGGACTTTGGATATATTGTTTTCTCTCCCTGACATACTCATACTCATGTTTAAATTTTTCTGGAAAAAAAAGTCTCACAAGATTTGATACATAATATTAAATCAGGATAAGTTAGTCTTTTATACATATCTATTTTATCCTCTTTTTAGTATTCATGAACCCAATTTCTCCTTCAAATTTATTCATTTTCTGGTAGATCTTTTTTAAAATTTTCCATTCCATAAGCGTGTGATTGTGTCTGAAACTCTCTTGCTTGAAACCCATGAGGCATGGTTGCTGAGACCTACTCTTCAGGTAGAAACCCAAGTAGCTAATCCCCCAATACAGTGTGGAATCAGACTCCCATTTTTCATACTCACTTCAATAGGTTTTTTCTTATCATAAGTACTTTGACTCTTCACTCTTTGAATTTTTCCATTTGGCTCATTAATTTCAGCACTCGCCTCATCAGGGCCTGGGGTTTAACAGGGTAAGCTGCTCTTCTGAGAAAAAGTTTATTGCTAGTAAATATAATTACTCTTTTATTACGATATTTTATGAGAATATAAACAAGGGTTTTGCTACATTGTCAGACTCACAATTGTTAAAATGCACCTGACATAATTTTCCTTAACTTGAAATTTCTACAGTGTTTTCATGACAAAAAGGTCTCTCTGGACTCCTTGCTAGAAGTTACACAAATCTCAGCTTCCAGACTCTCCCTAACCAGAATGGAAAGGAAGTGATGGCATTGTCAGTAGGCTGCCTCTCCCAGCACGTAAAGATAGTTATGCCACCTGGAAAATGGTGGTTTAAGTGGTTTAATGATTCGTTATTGAAAAGTGAAAAGCTTGGGGAGCCTGGGTGGCTCAGTCGGTTGGGCATCCGACTTCGGCTCAGGTCATGATCTCGCGGTCCATGAGTTCGAGCCCCGCGTCGGGCTCTGTGCTGACAGCTCGGACCCTGGAGCCTGTTTCAGATTCTGTGCTCCCTCTCTCTCTGACCCTCCCCCGTTCATGCTCTGTCTCTCTGTCTCAAAAATAAATAAACGTTAAAAAAAAATTTAAAAAAAAAAGAAAAGTGAAAAGCTGATGTCTTGTTTTATGTCATGTGTTAGTAAATTCATATGCTGCTGATTGGCAGGGTCGTTGTTCTGTCTGTAAATAGCTTATAATTCACAAAGATTCAGCAGCACCACTTCATTGGATGTCCCCACCCCCCACCCTTTCTCCATCCAACTCTTCACAACATATATTACATCTAGCACTGTGCCAAACTACCCATTATTCTTTGAGACCATGACTATATTGCCCGAGTAACAACTTTATTAAGTACTCATGCACTGATAGTTATACTAAAAATTTATTCATCTATACCTCGGTTTCTTTATCTGCTCAGACGGAGTGATAGCACCTTAAAACTTGGATGTGATCTTTAGGTACAATAACATACATACATACATAGAAGATGTTCAGTAAACTGGAGCTATTATCGTATTTTTAGCTACTATAAGCAGTAAGGCAGGGAATGTATATATCTTGTTCATTGCTATTGCCCCAGTGTCTTACAAGTACCTGGAAGATGGTAGATATTCAGTGATCTTTTTTTTAACATTTATTTATCTTTGAGATAGAGTGAGTGCACGCACACACACTTGGATGCGTGTGTAAAGGAGGGGTGGAGAGAGGGAGGCAGAGGATCCCAAGCAGGCTCTGCACTGTGATTGCAGAGCCCGATGCGGGGACTCAAGCTCACCAACAATGAAATCATGACCTGGGCCAAAATCAAGAGTTGGCCTCTTAACCAACTGAGCACCCAGGTGCCCCAGATATTTAGTGATTTTTTTTAATGAATGCAAGTATGCATACTTGAATGAATAAAGCCCTGGCAAAGAGGACAACATCAATAACTTTGGGGGTTTTGTGGAAATCAAATGGGTATGTTACGAAAATTGAACTTTAGTGCTGTGTCATAAGTTAAGTTTGAGTAGGACTTTTAAATTTTCTCAGCCTCAGATTCTTTGTCTGTAACTAGAGTAACAACCCCATTTCTCAAAGGGATGTTAACAGACATAAATGACATAAAGAATGAGCCCTGGGAAAAGAAAGCAATAACAAAATATGCCAGAAATTAAAGAGTATTTTGGGACTTATTAAAAGGAAAGATGGAGAAAGAACAAAAATTCATAATCTTTGATACAAAGGCTCCCTGCCTCAGCAGACCAGCTTCGCTGTATGTGAATGGTGGAGTCAGGAAAGAGGGGGCCACACACAGACCACACAGGATGGAGGAAAGGGAGAACAGAGGCAAAAAGCCAAAGAAAGGTTTGTAGGTTTGTATCTATTATTTAAGTAACTGATGTTGAGTCAAATAATGGGAAAAGTTTTGGTTTGTTATGGGAAATAAATTACAAATTTGTATGCACTGTAATCACCTGTTACAATATTTGCTAAAACTTTTGAGGATGATTTTGGATAAAATGTGGGAAAAAACTTCCCAAGGTATAAAATGTCAGATAACAATAAAATTACTTGATATTTTTGTAGCTAAGCTATCACAATTAGTGAGTGTGCCACAAAGTCACTTGAAACTTTGAGATTTGGAGAATTTAGAGTTCCCACTTTAAAAAAGTCTCTCCAGGTTGGAGACTCAGTCAGTCTGACTGGGTGGCTCAGTCAGTTGAGCGTCAGACTTCAGCTCAGGTCATGATCTCATACTCCATGAGTTCGAGCCTCGCGTCGGGCTCTGTGCTGACAGCTCGGAGCCTGGAGCCTGCTTCAGATTCTGTGTGTGTGTCTCTCTCTGCCCCTCCCCTGCTCATGTTCTGTCTCTCTCTGTCTCAAAAATAAATAAAAACATTAAAAACAAATTTAAAAAGTCTCTCCAGGTCTTCTCATCCAAATAAAAAATAAAAAACATGAGAAAGAGTAGAAAATCATAACACTTTATAGGTTGTTATTAGCACTGCTAGGTCTTTAGTCCACCTTGAATTCTTTATTGAATAAAGTGAACTTCCAATAAGTGAAAACTTATGCTTAAGTCTTTGGCAATAATCTTAATTTGCCAATTTTCAAACAATTGAAAAATTTTTTAAAAATTAATTGAATAATGTATAATTTTATATAATTGGATTTTTCTATTATACTGTAAGTTAAAAGATTACACAACCTTATTAATATCACAGGCACTCTAGCCATTATTTAATGTATGTTGTATGTCATAAAGTAACAATTTTCCTTCCATATGCCAAGAACTTTTTTTAGCAGGGGATGCCTGGGTGGCTCAGTCGGTTAAGTGTCCAACTCTTGATTTCAGCTCAGGTCATGATCTCATGGTTTGTCAGTTGGAGCCCACATCAGCCTCTGCACTGACAGTGCGGAGCCTGCTTGGGATTCTCTCTCTGTTCCTCTGTCTCTCTGCCCCTTCCTCACTCACACTCTCTCTCTTACTGTCTCTCTCAACTTAAATAAATACTCACACTCTCTCTTTTACTGTCTCTCTCAACTTAAATAAACTTAAAAAGAAAAGAGTTGCACCTCTCAAAAAAAAATTTTTTTGGGCAGTTTCTTTTTTTCTTTTTTTTAAGTAAGCTCTATCCCCTACATGGGGCTTGAGAGTCACATGCTCTACCAACTGAGCCACGCAGGCACCCCTTACCAAGAATTTTTTTTTAATTTTTTTAAGTTTGTTTATTTTGAGAGAGAGAGAGAGCTGGAGAGGGGCAGAGAGAAAGAGATAGAGGGAACTCCAAGCAGCTTCCACAGAGTCAGCGCAGAGCCAATGTGGGGCTTGAACTCACGAAACTGTGAGCCAACATCAAGAGTCAGATGCTTAACTGACTGAGCTTCCCAGGCGCCCCACCAAGAATTTTTTTTACATGCAACTTCCTCAGATTTACTGGTTCTCAGTCCTGACTGCACATTAGAATGCCCTGGAAAGTTTTTCAAACATACCACTGTAAGGGCCCTCTTCTAAATGAAATTAATTCCTTTGCAAAAAGGCCCAGCTACTGATACAGGTCTGAAAACTTCCCAGAATTCTAATATTTACTCAGGGCAGAGAATCAGTTTTTTGATTCATGTTCTCCAAATAACTCATTTGGATTCCATTAACTGCCTTTGACAAACGTTAAAGAATAATTTTTTAAAGGGATAAAACCAAGACTCTCATTCAAATATAAAATGAACACATGTCGAAGATTTTAACTCGTTAGTTAATGAGGGAACCAATAAGATGTTACAACTGGTTCAAAGGAGAATGCACAGAACAGACAAATAAAAGTCAGGGATCAGGGGCACCTCGGTTGAGCATCCAACTTCGGCTCAGGTCATGATCTCACAGTTTGTGGGTTCGAGCCCCACATCAGGCTCCGTGCTGACCACTTTCTCAGAGCCTGGAGCCTGCTTCAGATTCTGTGTCCCCTTCTCTCTCTGCCCCTCCCCCACTCACGCATTGTTTCACTCTGTTTCTCAAAAACAAATAAATGTAAAAAAAAAAAAATTTTAAAGCCAGGGGTCAGCCAACTATAGCCCTATAGGCCATGTCCAGCCTAATGCTTGTTTCTGCACAACTAGCAAGATAAGCAGATTGTTATTTTTATTTCTGCACAACCAACAAGATAAACATGTTTTTATTTTTGTTTCTAGAAAATATCAAAGAATTATAATATTTTGTGACATGAAAATTGTATGAAATTCAATTTCACCACACACACAGCCCTGCCCATTGGTTTACTAGAGCTCCTTTAGATCTACAACAGCTTAGTTAAGTCATTGCAATAGAGACCATAGAACCTATACAGCCTAAAATATGTACTATTTGGCTCTTTTCAGAAAAAAAAATGTGCCAATCCATGATACAGGCAATCAAGAATGCTGACACAAATTTGCAAATTGATCTAAAACTTGTCAAAATCCACCCAGCAATAAAATAGAAAGCTTAGAATCACCTCTCCCATAGGAGGGAAATCAATGGCATCTCCATCCAAGTAAAATTTGCTTGCATCTCTGAGAACTCGAATTATTTGCATTGCCATTACTTCTGTATAGCTTATAGAGTTTTAAAATAGCCCAAAGACCATAAAAAGCACAGAACCCTCTAAAAGTACCTAACCTCCAAAGGTCTGCCAGGTGATGCTCAGTATTTTCTTGAAAAGACACCTAATAATCTTTTTTTATGTTTGTTTTTATTTTTGAGAGAGATAGAACATGAGTGGGGGAGGGGCAGAGAAAGAGGGAGACAGAATCCGAAGCAGGCTCCAGGCTCTGAGCTGTCAGCACAGAGGCTGATGCGGGTCTCGAACTCAAGAACCTTGAGATTATGACCTGAGCGGAAGTCAGACGCTTAACTGACTCAGGCATCCCGACATCTAATAACCTTTTATACTCATGTCACAATCTTTCACAATTTTTCCCAGCGTGAACTAAACTACATTAACTTTTTTAGGACATTAGAGATCTACTCTGAACAGAATTCATTTTATTCCAATATGCTTAGGGCATGGCCAGGCCCTATTTCATCACATATCTCTGCTTCAGGAACTTGGCACACACCAGTGACTGACCACCACTAACTGACCTCTGACTTCCAGCTTCTCATTCACAGACCAAACATGAGTCATTATTGGGCATGTGCAAAGTACTCTATTTAAGATGCTCCCAAATGAAAGACCCAGACTCTGCCCTCAGAGAACATATACTCCTGGGACAGGCATTTCCAAGCCAATAGAGATACTCCATTTTAGGTCCAATTCATCTGTGATTTTATAGCTTCCCACCTTCCCAAAGGAAAATGCAGCATCCTTCTAAAATTCCTATCCATAGTGCATTGCTTTCATTGACTGGTAGGAAAACAACTCTGCAGTAAAACCAAGTCTGATCATCCTTTAAAATGCATGCTTAAAGGGCGCCTGGGTGGGTGGCTCAGTTGGTTAACTGTCCTACTTCGGCTCAGGTCATGATCTCATGGCTTGTGGGTTCGAGCCCTGCATCACGTTCTGAGTTGTCAGCACAGAACCTGGAACCTGCTTCAGATTCTGTGTCTCCCTTTGTCTACCCCTCCCACTCCCCACCTCTCTCTCAAAAATAAACATTAAAAAAATAAGTAAATAAAATGCATGCTTAACTTTTAAACCAACTTTATTTTCATTTAAACTATTGAATATTTATTGCAATTAAGAAAATCATCATTAAACTTACCTTCAGTATTTTTATGATATTCTTACGAAAATTTTTTGTGAAGTAACCAGTTTTCCAAATTTGCACTGAAATGTTTGCCTTATTTTAAGAAATAACACTTGCTTTGATCTTAGCAGTTCACAATCAAAAATTGCTTAAGGTCGTTCTCTGAAGAGACTTTCCTGAAACCAGATTGGCATCTCCAACATACACACCAGTTTTTTTCTGCAAATGAGCACAGCTTGTGGTTTAAAGAATTGCACTTGTTAATTTTGCTTTCTTAGATCATATTTGGCTTTGCTCCTCACCACATCCCTAAGGCCATGAGCACAAGTCTTCTTACCAGCTTTATTTCACAAATGCAGCTCTACCAGCAAATGAAAATCAGGTCTCCCTTTTATGCTTCCCAAAGCACTGTGAGTGTCCTCTTTCACAACACCTACTTGTGATCAGATAGTTAACGCTTGAAGACTGAATGTTCCCTGAAGACAAGGGCCAGGTCTGTTGTGTTCATCATCCCACCGTCAGCAGTCCAGGAAGATGGGTTCTGGAGTCTAACTATGTGCCTCCAAACCCCAGCTCAAAGCCTTGCAGCCTTGGGCAAGTTAAATAACTTCTGTCTGTGCCTCAGTTTTCCGTCTGTGCAATGGTCATTATAGTACTTATTTCATGGGCTTCTTGTGAAGATTTAGTTAATGTGTACGATGCTTAGAACTGTGCCTGGTATGTACTAAGTAACAAAAAAATAGGAGCTATTATTATGACCTAGCAAAAAGCCTGGTACATATCAATATGCAATAAATATGTGTTAAATGAATTAATGATTGAGTGAAGTAAAGGAAGAACTGAATCAAATATTCAAACTTTCTAAGTCTAATGCCTTTTTACCCTTCTGTGCTTTCTTGAGTATACAGAAAACTTACCTTTAGAAAGCAAGTTTCCACTAAATTATCAAACAATGATTCCACTGATTCTCTATAAAAATAATCAGTGGATTAACTGAAATTTTCTTTTCTGGGTTTGCTGCTCCAGTCCTTGACTTAAAGGCAATGTGCCTTTAAAATAACCATAAAGTCCTCTCTAGCAATTCATTTAAATCACCATTTTATACTGGGACATAGTAGGTGTTTAATAACTGAGGAATGATTGGTTTAGAGAATCAATGAAGAATGCATACCTACATATAATTTATAAAATTAGAGCTTAGAGCAGTGTGTAAAACAAAATATACCAGATAATTAAGGACACAATTTTATTCATACTGTTACAATAGGGAGAGCACTTCATTAATGAGGAATGTCTCAAAGAAAAGCATGGATGGGTTTGCTGTTGGTTTTTTTTTTTTTATTTGAGTATAGTTGACACACGATGTTACATTAGTTTCATGGGCACAATTTAGAGATTGACAGGTTTATACATTATACTGTGTTCACCACAAGTGTGGCAACCATTGTCTTATTATATCACTATTACAGTGTCATTAACTGTGTTCCTTATCCTATGCCTTTATTCCCATGACTTATTCATTCTGTTGCTGGAAGCCTATATCTCTCTCTTTCCTTCACCCATTTTGTCTACTTCCTTCTTGCAACCATCAGTTTGTTTTCTGTATTTATAGTCTGGTTCTGCTTTCCATTGTTAATTCCTTTATTTTCTTTTTTAGGTTCCATATACGAGTGAAATCATGTTGTATTTCTCTTTCTCAGTCTGACTTATTTCACTTGGTATAATACCCGCTAGGTCCATCCATGTTGTCTCAAAGCAGGTGGAGTTCTATAAAATCTAAGGGAGTCATCTGTGAGGCTTATGGGAATCTTAGGAAAGCGTAGACAGCAAGTCTTCCCTAAGTCCTATGAAGAAAGGTGATTCTTTGCAGTTAGCCCTTTCCCAGAACAAAAAAGATGGTGGGGAGATTTCGGAAAGCAAAAGGTTTGAGATGAAGGCTTGTTAACCATAGCTGTTTTCTGGAAAAGTTCAGATTAAAGTTCAACATTGTCAGCAGTAATTTTCAATGGGGCAGTTTACTACTGTACAGGGATATGAATAACAGAAATTAAGGGTCATCAGTGACCATATTAGAGACTGTCTACAATATAATATTTTGTGTGCTTTCCATAGTTCTAAATTCACATTTTATTTTATCTTAATCTTTATTACTTCCTTAGATATATACGAAGTTATTAATAGAGAGAAAAATAAATTGATTATTTCACTTGCAAGCCAGAAGTGGAAAAACACAACCTTTTCAATAATCTTGGAATAAATAATTCAGAAGTCCTTCAGAATTGAAATATGACCATGCTATTAGAAGTTACAACATCGCTGCATGTCATAACCATGTAACAGTTACTTCATTTGTCCTAAAATGTTTATGTATTCAGAGAAGACAATCAAAAATTTTATTAAGGACACCAACAAATGAAGGAAAGACATAGATGGGCTTTTTCTAAATGCATCTTCACAATCGCCTTATACAGGGCTGACTTTAATTTTTTTTTTTAATGTTTATTTATTTTTTGAGACAGACAGAGAGAGAGATGGGGGGGAGGGGGCAGGGCATAGAGAGAGGGAGACACAGAGTCTGAAGCAGGCTCCAGGCTCTGAGCTATCAGCAGAGCCCAATGCGGGGTTCAAACACAAGAACCACAAGACCATGACCTGAGCTGAAGTCAGACGCTTAACTGACTGAACCACCCAGGTGTGCTGCCCCTACAGGACTGATTTTAAAATGAAAGTTGTTAGAGATAGGTTACTCACAGTGAAGAGAGAAGGTAATCAGGTGCGCTGCAGCCCCAAGCTGTGTAGTTTTTATATTATATAAGGCAGAGTTTAAGTCTAAGAATTCTCAGATTCAGGTTTTATTTAAGTGAGAGAAAGGTGTAATAAACTAAATTGCAAAAAAAAAAATGTACCTTTTGATTGATGATTTGGGAAGAAGAACGCACCATAATAGAATACACAGATGTGCATATTTCATTGTAATGGTGACCACTGGTTGAGGGGACGCTCATCTTTGTAGCCTTAGGCTGCCTCTCTTAATTACCCACTTAAATCAAATCATTTGAGAAGACATAATTAGATACTTCAAGACTACAGTAATTCACATCAAGTAGCCAATATAAAGTGTATAATCAGTTGGAAAACATAAAATGGCTTAAAGTAAATGGAAAGGTTGTTTTTTTTTTTAAATATGCCTGTATAGTACCTAGAACATAACAGGTGCCAAATAAATATTCCTCAATCCTGCCACCCAAGATTCTAACACTAGATTTTTTTTTAATTTTTTTAACATTTATTTATTTTTGAGAGACAGAGAGAGACTGAGTATGAGCAGGGAAGGGGAAGGGAGAGAGGGAGACACAGAATCCAAAGCAGGCTCCAGGCTCTGATCTGTCAGCACAGAGCCCGATGCGGGGCTTGAACTCACAAACCAAGATCATGACCTGAGCCAAAGTTGGACGCTTAACCAAGCCACCCAGAAGGCCCCTAAGACTAGATTTTGAGGCATACCCTCATAGAAACACCTAACTAAAATAGTAAGAAAACACAATAAAGTTCCCAGGGTTTACAAATTAAGATTCTTACCATTTTCAGTTTTAATCCAGATATTATTTTAACATTATTAAAAACCGTAAAGAATTGATAGTAAAATATTTTGTTTCTGTCGTATCTCTGCTTAAGACTTTTACTTAAAATGTAGATACATTTGAAAAAAAATTTTAAAAGGGGCACCTGGGTGTCTCAGTCAGTTAAACATCTGACTTCAGCTCAGGTCATGATCTCGCAGTTCGTGGGTTCAAGCCCTGCGTCGGGCTCTGTGCTGACAGCTCAGATTCTGGAGCCTACTTCACATTCTGTCTCCCTCTCTCCCTCTCTCTGTCCCTCCCCTGTTCACATTCTGTCTCTATCTCTCAAATATAAATAAACATTAAAAAATAAATAAAATAAAATGTAGATACATTTGAAATTTCACATTCACTCTCGATAACCACGAAGCTATTATTTAATCTGAGGTTTACAAAAACCTAAAAATAATATCTGTGAGAAAAACAATAGACATATATTTCTGTTGAATGACTAAACAATAGGCTTTTTAAGATGGTAATTACCATTATTTTCCAAAAAATAATTCATGCTTATTATTTAAAATGTTAAAGGATGGAGAAAATTACAAAAAAAAAAGTGAAATAAAGATGCTGCAATTTTTCTACTCAGAAATAATTAAATGATACCTATCATTTCAGATATCTCTCAATACAATTAAAAAGATAAAAGGATAGATTGAAGTACTTGTACAAAAATGGAATTTTTCTGTAATGCCATCCTAATAAAATGGACTGCACGTAATTTTACTTGACTTTAACAGAAGAAAAAGAAACTGAAATGAAGAGCAAAAAATTGCTCAGTTTTAGATAAATATTTCCTTACTTCATGACATACTCATTCTTAAGAGATCCCTAAAGAAAGACTACCTAAAATATCAACTTGGAGTCATTATCATTTACATTATATATACCAACACTAGGCAGCATCTTTGATGTACTGCTATGAAAGATAAATTTATCAAAACACTCATAGTCCAGGGACGCCTGGGTGGCTCAGTCGGTTAACCATCTGACTCTTGATTTCACCTCAGGTCTTAATCTCACAGTTGGTGGGTTGGAGCCCCACGTGGGGCCCTGCATTGATAGTGTGGAACCTGCTTGGGATTCTCTCTCCCTGCCTCTCTCTCTCTCTCTCTCTCTCTCTGTGTCAAAAATAAGTAAGCTTTAGAAAAAAACACTCATAGTCCAGCCATCTTCACCCCCCTACATCCCAAGTTTTGGTAGTTAGGTGACTATTTTACAATTGTCACATTTCCTAAGTTTAGAATTGATTCTGCAGTCACAATTCTTATGGCTTCTTGGCAGATTTCCATATTTAAGTGGATTTAGCACTCTCTCTCTCAAACCTTCTACCATAGCTTCTATATTCCTGAGTTCTCTGTTTTGATGTGTCGTTTAGCTAGCCGGGATGTATCATGATATAATTGGGGTTTCTTTAATTTTTTTTATTTTTGAGAGAGAGAGAGAGAGAGCACAAGCAGGGGAGAGGCACAGAGAGAGAGAGAGAGAGAGGGAGAGAGAAATGATCCAAAGCAGACTGTGCTGACAGCAGCGAGCCCCATGTGGTGCTCAAACTCAGGAACTACAAGATGGTGACCTGAGCTGAAGTCAGATGCTCAACCCACTGAGCCAGCCAGTCAGGTGCTCCAATTGTGTTAAGAAGGGCTCATGCATGTCACAGTTCCTGAGGGCTTAGCTACTAAAAGAAAAACTATTTCTCTATTCACAATACTTCTAACATCAACTGTGTGGAGGAGTTTTTAATATCAACCAATATTCTAACTCTTCAGACACCAATTGGCTATTGTGAATTTTAGTATGACACTAACTACTCAGAGTTGGCGCAGACCCCACAGGTTAAGGGCTCAGCTCCACAAGACTGCCCCCCACTTCAGATGCAAGTCCCAGACTATTACTTGTACTTTTGATCAATGAGCTGTAAGTATCTGTCAATGGATGAATGGTTAAAGAAACTGTGACGCAACACAATATTATTCAGCCTTTAAAAAGGAGATTCTGCCATTTACAACAACATGGATGCAACTGGAAAACATTGTCCTAAGTGAAATAAGCCAGATACAGAAAAAAAAAAAACTGCATGATCTCACTCATATGTGGAATCTTAAAAAGTCAATACCTAGAAGCAGAAAGCATAATGGTGGTTTCCAGGGACAGGGAGGTGAGGGAAATGGGACTATTTTATCAAAGGATATAAAGTCACAGTTATAGAGGATAAATAAGTCCAGAGGTCTACTGTATAGCATGCTGACTGTGGTTAATAATACTGTATTTAATATTGAAAATTTGCTGGCAGTAGATTTCAGTAGCTTTCTCTTCACAAGGAAAAAGATGGTAACTATGTGAGGAAATATTTTAGTTAGCTTGACTCTTATAACCATCTCACTATGTATATGTATGTCAAATCATGTTATTTAGCTTAAATATATACAATTTTTATTAAAAGAAATAAAATTTAGAAAAATGAAAATAAATTGGGGGTTCCAACAAGCACCTTCTCAAGTTTCATAATTTGTTATAATGGTTCACAGAATTCAATGAAACCCTTAGCTGCATTAAGGCATTATAAAGGACATACTAACAAATATAAATGAACAGGCAAGTGAAGAGATACATAGGCTGAGTTCTGGAAAGGTCCCAAGTGCAGGAGCATTTGTCCCTGTGGAACTGGAGTGCACCACTTTCCTGGCACATGGATGTATTCACCAACCCAGAAGTTCTACAAAAACCACAGTTTAGGAATTTTAATGGAGGCTTCAACACATAGGCATGATCAATTATTAACAATCTGCAGCCCCTCACTTCTCCTCAGAGGATGGAGGATAGAAGTGAAATTTCCAACTTCTAATCCTGTCTTGGTCATTCCAGTGGCCAGCCCCCATCCTGATGCTATCCAGGAACCCACCAACATTCACCTCACTAGAATGAAAGATGTTCCTATCACCCAGTAAATTACAAGGGACTTAGGAGCTCTGTGTTAGGAAGTGGAAGAAGAGACCAAATGTATATTTCTTATTATATCACAACTACTTACTAGCTGTAACTTTCAAATGTGAAGGTCAACTTGGCTTTTGGAGTTACTCTGCCATTTTTACTGATGTCACTATTATTTCTTAGAACTGCATTTGAATATACAATTATCCCAAATAAGCACTTAATTTTTTTAGATCAAGTCATATTAAAGTGTTCTGAAAAATACAGCAATTCCCTACTTCACATCTCCCCACTGTGCAGTCCCACTTACCAAAAGTAGTCTTTTGACTCAGTTAGCAATTTCTTCTGGAATTTACTCTTCCCATAATTTTAAATGCTATGCATTTTTGAGTCATCAGTTATGTATATCATTTATTGTCTTTCTATTCTTGTCAATAAAGGTTTATGTTTCTTACAATACCATTCTTCTACCACCCCATCTTCCCAATATGGCAATACTTATTAAATCAATATTCATCACTTACATATTCACCACTGACCTATTTGCTCTATGTTTCCTTTCTGTTTTCCTAGAGTTAATGTTTTCTTTGATTTTTTTATTTGCTTAGTTTTCTTTGTATTTAATGTCATTATTCTCAAACTTTCCGCTGAATTTTCTAACATATTTTTCCACATCGGGTAATGTATCACTTCCAATGTTTGGAGACCTTCCTCTCTTTCTGTCTAGACTGCTACTCTCTAAGCCTACAGAAAGCTGTCCCCTGAAAATTCCCTTTGCTATCATCCTTAGAATTTCCTTGGCCTTCTTCTGAGTTGGATTCCCTGATCCCTAGACTTCAGGCTTCCTCTCTCTGTGTTTACTATCTTGTCTTTTGGAGCATATCCTCCAACAGTTTTGTCAAGTTAAAAAATTGACTGCAATAGCAGAAGGTTTGATGATACAAGCATTCTATATACTTGTCTCTTGAGACACCTGGGGTACCTATCTCCTTGAGAGACCCCTTCACCACCTTTCAGGGTTTCCCTAAGTTTTTTTCAGTATCCCATTTCTTCCTATTTCTTGGTTTACCATTGTTTTAGGTGAAAACATCCTGAAAATGGGTATCTGGGAGGGATTTTTTGAGGCTTTGAGTGTTTGAAAATATTTTTTGTCACGCTCACACTTAATTGAAAGTATAGAACGCCATCCTAGCCATGCTGCCCTCCCAGCCAGCTGTTACTGAAACATGAAAAACACCTTTCTTTCTTTGGCTTGCTCATTTGCATTTGCCGCATGGCTAAACTCTCTCACCTCCTTCAGATCTTGCTCAAATATTAGATTTTCAGTGACCGCTGTGTATACATTGCCAACCCAACATTCCCACCCATTTCCCACTTTACTTTATTTCCATAGCACTTATCACCACTTGGAATACTACATATTTCCTATTGTTTACTTGTTTACTTTCTGTCTTCCTCTACTAGACAGAAAGCTCCTTGGGGCCAAAACTTTCAACTCTTTTGCTCACTGATATACTCCAGTACCTGGAACAGTGCCTGGCACATAGTAGTCCATCAGTATTTATCTGTTCAATGCATGTATAATAAACACTTATTTCCTGTCCCTATAATATGCCAAAAGGAAGGTAGTAACTTTCTTGTCATGATAAATAAGAATGGATTTGTTTGATATAGAATTAAGAAATTGCTGGTCATGCCACTTGAAGATCTGAAAGAGATTGTGGAATCTCTTTTTAGATTTTTAAACATAAAATAGATGGCTACTGATGTTTATGACATAAGTGTGTGTGTATCTTTTCCTAGAAACATTTAAAATATTCTTTCATCTGCACTTGTCTGTCACACTTTGCTCATTTTGTGCTTTGCCTTCCTCTGGTTACCAGTAGGGTTTCTGGCTGCCCCCACTGTGCCCATCTTAACCCATTACTGGCTTCTCTCACTGTGGACTTCAGCTTAACCTGAGCTCATCTACTTTGGTTTAGACCAATGTCTCTGCAGCCTTTGCTTTTAGACAGGTCTCCCATGCAGAAAGTGACCAAACTAACCATTTCCTCTCTACCCAGCAGCTGGGATTCTAACCAGCAACCCCACCATGCACACTGACATATAAATACAACCCACACCCTCACAGGAATCCCACACACACTGTAATATAAAAGCTAAAAGTCATGTTATTATGAGTCTGCTCATTTTGCATACCTCATGATAAAGTAAATGGCTTTCAGTGCTTGACTTCTCTGTTGCAGTGTAAAAACTTCATGTTGAAATGGCCTGTATCACTGCCATGTCTAATTTCTACATAAGGATCTAATGAAAAGATCATTATTTAAAATACATTTAGAAGTGGTGCTGAGATGCAACAATATTTTTATTTCAAAAGAATGACCTATAGCCTTAATAGATTCAGTCTCAAGCCAAGAGAGAGTAGAGTTTTTTAAAACCACACTTACGTAGGACTGCTAGAATAAGCAAAGAAAAATACAAGAGGCCCAGCTAAATTTGAATTTCAGATAAATAACGAACAATTTTCATCTAGTATTTCATCTAGGAATCCTACATTTAAGTAGCCAACTGTTCTGTCAGTGAAAGGACTTGTTTAGGTTTATTTTGAGTGTAAAAGATGAGTGTTAAGGTGCTACAAAGGGAAGGGGTTAGGAATTCACTTTTACTGGTTGATGACATAAGGCAGTGGACCATTTTAATCTGGCTAACATCTATACAGTAACAAAAGTGTGAGTAATAAGATGCTGTCCCAGAAACAGAATGCAGATTTCTATCATTGTGCTTCTTCCCAGACCCTTATCATCTAGAGAAGCAGCAACATCACGTCATAGGAACACAGGTTTGTAAGCATTTATTTCCCCATGACACGAAGAAGTCCAATCAAATCACGGATAGCCCTCAAAGCCTTTTCGTTTACTCATCCCAGATCCTTCTATGGATGTCTTAGCCAGCTCAGGCTGCCTTAACAATATATCATAGTCTAGGTGACTTAAATAGCAGGAATTTATTTTTCAGTGTCTGAGGCCAGGAAGTCCAAGATTAAATTGCCAGCTGATTTGGTTCCTGGTGAGGCACTTCTTTCTGGTTTGCAGAAAGAAGGATGCCTTCTCTTACGTGGCAGAGAGAGAAATCGTGTCTCTGCATCTCTTCTTATAAAGGCACTAATCCCATTCATGAGGGCTCTACCCACATGACCTAAATACCTCCCAAAGACCCACCTCCAAATGCTGTCATATTGGAGATTAGGGCTTGAAAGTATGAATCTGAGGGAGATACAAATGTTTAGTCCATGGCAATGAAGATTTGAATAAAACTGGTGTATATCCAGAGAGATCGTGGATGTTAGAAAACACCATTTATGACACTTGAATGAAGTATGGGTAAACACACCTAAGCATTCTCCCCAAGCAAGAGAAAAGAGGGTACTTCTCTGAAATCTGGGTACAATTCACCAGCAGGCAGATTTTATTTTAAGAAACTAATAAATATAATATGATTCTACCTTTCAGAGCTGTTTATCACTTGGAGTTTCAGTTTGGGTGATTGCACTCTAGTAAATTAGCTGACTGAGAGTCCAAAGATTATATCTGCCTCCAGACAGTCCATTCATCATGCTTAGCATTTGGATTTCAACTCGGCTTTCCCACATATTTGCCAAAATGCTGCTGAAGTGATCACAGAAAGCTCCTTGTTTTGATCTGCCTAATGCCTTAAATATTGTCAGTGGCTCTGGATTTAGGTTTATTGAAATATTTTAATAACCCACCAATCTCTTATCTGAAAGTTTCATATGATCACTTTCTTAGTTCATAAATACTTACTGATTTTAATCTTGTCCCCAAAAGGGAGTAGACTTTGGTGGTTCAATGTGTTCCTACCCAAGGAAGAAATGCAAAGTGGTGGTAGAAATTATCAAGGTATACTCATGTAAAAGTGAAAAGATCTTTCAATACTATCAAATATTTAACAAGATGTATAGCCAATACAATGTTCACATTTTATGTGTCACCCACACCTTTACTTTTGCAAAATCATTTTGCAAATTGGCAAGTTATTCAGTCAGATTATCCAATATTGGAAAAGCATAATTTAAGTTTTAAGTGGTAAAACTACCAAAATGTGTTCACTGGTATCCAAAAAAATCCAGATGCATAAAATGCAGGCTTGCATGACTGGAAGGTGAATAAAATTTCTGGGCCCAAACTGCATAGCTAATTGGCTGGGAGTTCCAGATGGCAGTGTGGGATCCAAATATGTTCCAATGCCATCTGTGTTTTGGCAACACCTGGTGACCTTGTCAGTTTTTACCAGCTGGTCCCTAGGTGTGTTGTATCTGGCTAGGCAGAAATTCCCGAAATTTTTGGTTACTGGTGGTCTTTTAGTGTCATCTTCCCAGAACTATTTGGGCCTGAACAAAATGGGTACAAGGACCCACCCTTTCTCTCCCTAGGTTTGGACAAGGGACTATCTATCCTTTCTATACCAACTCCTTAAACGTTAAAACAATCAATGCAAATGCTGTTTGTTTGTTTGTTTAAGTTAAGTCTGACTTTGGATTTCCTTTCTTTCTTTCTATTCTTTGTGGAAAATACTTGGATATAATGAATTGGACTCGGAAGCTTTTTCCACAGACAGTTCTTGGTCTCCGCCTGCTTCCCTATCAGACACTCTACCTTTCTTTACTGCCTCAAGCATCTTCTCTCTGACTAATCAAAGTGTCACAGACATAATGCCCGTCGACCAAACAGTACTAATCCCAGGACTAACCATCCCCACAGATGATTATTCTGCCATCAGCCAATCGGCTCTGGAAATTTCACAGCCATCTGCATCATCAGGCAGCCAGGAAATAGTGAGAGACTTAGATGTAATGGATATATCTGATGCCCCTGCCTCCTCTCAGCTACCAAGATTCAGTGGGTATGTTTCTACCCCGGATCGTTTCTTGGAGAATATCACACCTAGCCCAGCTTTACAGTACATCACCACTAGTTCTATGACCACTGCCAGCAAGGGCCAAGAGCTGGTAGTGTTCTTCAGTCTGCGAGTCGCTAACATGCCCTTCTCCAACAACCTGTTCAATAAGAGCTCTCTAGAGTACCAGGCTCTGGAGCAACAATTCACACAGCTGGTGAGTAAGCACTGCTTCCGATTCTCTGTGTGTTCTTCCTTTCTCTGTTGTTACTTTATAATATAATCACTCTCTGTCTTGAGCAGTGAATGTTGAGAGAGACAAGCCTCTGAGATAGCTGTGGCTGAAGGCATTCAGCTAAAGTGTGGGGATGGATTCAGATCCAATAAGCAAGTAAGTTCTGTGGTAGACACTCCGGACAGACACTGCCACTCAGCCTCATGAGATCTTACCCTTAAGGTCTTTTCATTATAGTTCTTACTTTTTTTAAATTTTTTAAATGTTTATTCATTTTTGAGAGAGAGAGAGAAAGGGAGAGAGAAAGAGAGACAGTGTGAGAGGGGGAGGGGCAGAGAGAGGGAGACACAGAATCCGAAGCAGACTCCAGGCTCTGAGCTGTCAGCACAAAGCCCAGCACAGGGCTCAAACTCACAAACTGTGAGATCATGACCTGAGCCAAAGTCAGACACTTAACCAACGGAGCCACCCAGGCACCCCCATTATAGTTCTTACTATTTTAGTTTTCCCAGGGATAGTACATAGCCATTCAAGCATGGGATGTGGAATTTAAAAGCAATAGGAGCAAACTTTTCCTAGGTTATAACGCCACAAGCTATTTTCTAGCCATCAAAATGGAAGGATTCAAAATTAGAAAGGTCCACAACAGATGAGGCCAAGACTTCAAGTGTAAGGACTCTTTTCTTAGCTCTTAAGTTCCTGTAAAACTAAAAAATAGCTAAATGGCTATCATCCCTGATCCCTAACAAAGAAAGTGAAATGATGATCATGATGGCATATATCTTTGATTATAAAATACCCCCCAAACTCATGTTTATTTTCTTTCTACATGTACAATAAGAGAAATGTATATAATAAGAAAGGCTCAACTCTCTGATAACCTCTGTACAGCCAATTAAAGTCAAGTACACAATGCATATCACAAAAATTGTAGAATTTCTGAAAATACCAGAAAAATATTTGTAAGCTTCATATAAGTTAAGTAACCATGCAAATTAAAGCCACATAAAAACCAAGTCTTCAAGTGAACTCTAAAAGAAAACTTTGTTTTAAGGTAAGACTTTGTGCTATCTCCCCGCCCCCGTCCCCCCCCTCCCCCCCACACACACACCCCAGTGTGGTAAGTAGATACTGGGACAATCTCAGGGAACAGAGACCCAGTGCACCTAGCTCAGGTGTATTAATGAGGGTACATACTAAGCTTCCATAGTGAAGAGATCAAGAATATAGTAACTTAAGTGTGGTGACAGATCATAGCTACGCTTGTGGCCAGCATAACATAGACTTGTCGAATCACTATGTTGTACACCTGAAACTAATATAACATTGTGTGTCAACTGTACTTCAGAAAAAAAAAGAATATAGTAACTTAAGATTCAAGTTTATATATTTGTCTTCAACGTGACGGATAGGGCAGTTCTGCTCTACAGTGCCATCCAGGGACTCACATTTCCTCTATCTTATAATTCTGCCAGCCCCCAATGTTATTTCTTCATTCACACAATCAAGGCTGAGGCATTGGTAAATCCCTGTTTCCACTTGAGAGAAGAGGCCCAG